>NW_024080750.1:3249370-3488869 GCF_003009895.1 Hyaena hyaena | reverse complement strand
AAACAGGCTCCAGGCTCTGAGCTGGCAGTCAGCACAGAGCCCGACGCGGGGCTCAAACCCACGAACTGTGGGATCATGACCTGAGCCGAAGTCGGACGCTCAACCGACTGAGCCACCCAGGCACCCCCATTCTTTCTTTTCTTTTCTTTTTTTTTTTTAGAGAGAGAGAGCCCGAAACAGCGCGAGTGGGGAAGGGGCAGAGAGAAAAGTAGAGAGACAGAATCCTAAGGAGGCTCCGTACTGCCTGCACAGAGCCCAGTGTGCAGCTCCAACCCACAAAGCCAGGAGGTGATGACCTGAGCCAAAACCAAGAGTCAGTCACTTAACCAACTGAGACACCCAGGCGCCCCTAAGCAGCACCATTCTTAAATTTAATGATTGGTGGTATCAGCTCCTCATAGCCCCTTTGTAGTAAATTATATATCCATCATCACCGAGTTGACCAAACTTATCTTTTTTTTTTTTTTTTAATCCAAAATGTGCTCCTGGGATAACCAACAGTGTGTATTTTCTAAAACATTGCTGCTTAAATTCTGATGGGCGTGTAAATCATCTTGGAATCTTGTGAAAGTATAGAATATGATTCAGTAATTATAGGCTGGGGCTGAAGTCTTGTATTTCTAACAAGCTCTCAGGTGACACTCAGTTTGATTGTGGCCCCATTGGATCAGTAATGTTATAACCCAGATATAAACATAAAATTTCCTTTAGTTCTGTGCCTCATTATATACCTCTTTCTGTGGGCTTCTTAACACTTCTCAGTTCCTCTATATAAACCATTCAATTTTTTAAAATATAATCTTTGCATTTATTTTTGCTTATAAGCTGAAAGCACATGTGCTTTAAGTAGTACATTTTTCACTCTTATTTTCCATGCTTCCTGATATCTTTTGGCAGATAGTATAACCTTGCACTAAGTCCAGATGGATGAATATATTCAAGTAGAGACCCTCCCATACTTGAAATACATCCTTGTGTCAAATTTTCATCAAGTCCTTTTTTCTGCGTATTGGGAGTAACCTCTGCCCCCCCCCCCCCTTACTCCCACAGCCTTGTGAGGTTAGAAAGAGGAATCGTAGGTGCATGAATGTGCATTGAAAAAAAAATGCCATTGAATCATTCTTAGGGATTCTTTTCAGCTTTGGTAGATACCATTTCCAGCCATTTTCATTGCTCCTACTGTGACCCCAGAGTGTTGGAAATCTTGATCGGGGAAAATACCTGAGCTACATCTTCCTTTGCGACTTCAGTCACCAGTGATCTCTTATTTAAATTAGCTCCAGTTTGTGTAGACAGCCCAATAAATAGTTTAGTTATTCTGAATCCTTCCTCTGGGAATTTTCTTTTGAACTGCAGCATCACATCATTTCAAAGGGAGCAAGGAAAACATCAGCTGCTGAAAGGCACTGCATTTTTTATGTACAGCTTAAAAACATTGCATCTGGTGTGTATAGAAACACATCTGTCTGCACAACTGTCAAAGTTGGGTCGTGCCCTTTCCATGCAGAAATAGCTTCACTTACGTAGGATCTGTGTGGCACCGCCTGGTATTCCCAGGGCTTGGGAAACATAACCCACAGATGCTCTTTCTTTTACCATATCTGCCTTTTGATGATAAAGATTCTATATTAAAGTAGAGCAAATGTAGGTTTCTATATCCTTGTTTCCAAGTCAGCTATTGCTACTCACGTCTGATAAGCCACACTTATAAAGCCAGGCCAAGCAGATAAATAATCAAAGCGACAGCAAACCTGCAGATACACTCTCTTCTGCCTGCCACATCAGAAAGTAGCGCAGCTAAAGCCCTTCTGATGGTTCGGTTCCATTTTACAGGTACCACTTTCTCAGCTCTGTTAGAAGACAGACATGAGAAAATGTTACCTGATCCAGAAACTAGAGTTATAGCTACATTTTTTGATCAAGAATGAAGAGAGAGG
This sequence comes from Hyaena hyaena, assembly GCF_003009895.1. Taxonomy (NCBI): domain Eukaryota; kingdom Metazoa; phylum Chordata; class Mammalia; order Carnivora; family Hyaenidae; genus Hyaena; species Hyaena hyaena. Next base: position 3,486,932 of record NW_024080750.1, on the reverse strand, counting down.
AGAGCCTCTGGGGGTGGGGTTCAGTAACACAGAGAAAAGTCTTTTTCAGCACTAAATGCCCTACAGCTGAAGCCAGCACCGCCTTGGGCAAGGAGAGACGTCTGGCATTCTGCTGCCTCTGCCTCTTTGCAGGAAGCCACTACATCCATCCTTCCTAATCAAGGAAGTCACAGACTCACCAGGATTCAAAAAAGATGCCTTAGAGGTGTTCATCCCTGTCTTTAATTATGTGCTAACACCCCTACCATTGATCCTTTTATTCTCAAAATATGATCTATGCCGTTAGATTTAGATTTCACACTACCCATTGTAATAGGAATTCCATGCATTCTTAATTTGTTCATTTATTTATTCAAAGAATATCCACGGAGAGCCAATATTCCTGTATTTGTTGATAGTGATACTATAAATGCCAAATATATGAACAAAATGGACAGGTTACCTGCCTAGAAGAGCTGTGTGTGTGTGTGTGTGTGTGTGTGTGTGTAGGGAGGGTTGAATTCCCCGGGATGTATATACATGTAAATGCATCCCTCCAGGGTGATATTTTCAGGCAGAGCTGACCACTTCTTTTCTCTGGACCAGACATAAAGTTGTGAGTGTTCCATTTGAGGTCCAACCTGCAACTAGTCTCTCAAATTCTGTAGGCATGTAGGCTCATTCAAGCCTCTGCCCATATTTCTTGAAGATATTTTCAATCCTTTCTGTACTTGATGATCTAATATATACTGTGGGAACCCTGCAGTGCAGAACTGTTTGTGCAAGAAACCCCAGGGATTGTTAAAAGACTAACGTCAGGTGTCTTTTGCCATCAAGGCTGTTCCCATCCCTACTCTTTTGTCCATGGCAGACATTGGTAATAGTTTAGTGTATACCTTCTCACTGACCCTTAGCACTGCCTTTGACCCATTCTCAATATACTGGTGCAGATGGTCAAATAAATTAGTACTGACCCAAGAGATCAAATCAATTTGTTATCCTTGTTTGGAATGTGCTAGGTCTACTCCTATCCTTGGATGGGCCCATTGACTTGTATCCATAGCTAAATAGTCATGATGCCCATAGGTGCAAAGCCCCATGAGATCACTCTGGACATAGCAGCAGCATCACCTATTTACATCATTCTTGGATCAGTCCAATCTCTGTAAACTCCATCCATATCCTCGACTTTCAGAATCCCCTAGTACTTTTAAACAATGGTCTTACACTAACACCTAATAATATCCAGTCTTCATCACTTGGCGTCCTAGCTGATCATACAAATAACACCAAATTGGTTCAATTATTATTGATATCACATTAAGTGTGATAATACAGGTTAATGAGATTTGTTGGAGGGGGGTATCTACTTGGTAGGATCATTGAGACCCAGGCCCTTCACCAGAAAAGCATTACATTCCAGGGTCTCTATGTCATCTACCCGGTCTCCTCCATTAAGCCAGTGATGAAAGAGAAGGAATTTGGGGAATCACACGTATTATTTTTTAAGCCTAAGGCCATGAAGTGACTGTATCCTATCATGTTCCATGCACTTAACTACAAGAGACACTAAGAGGTAGTATCTAATAATTAGACTAGGCAGGTTATGCTTGGTGATTAATAGATCCACATGTTCTTTTTTTGAAAGTATATTTATTTATTTTGAGAGGGAGAACAGGAGTGGAGGAGAGAGAGAGGAGACAGAGAATCCCAACAGGCTCCAAAATGGCAGCACAGAGCCTGATGTGGGGCTTGAACTCATGAACCATGAGATCATGACCTGAGCTGAAATCAAGAGTTGGACACTTAACCAACTGAGCCACACACCCCAGACCTACAGGTTCTTGACATAAGTTCCCATTTGCAGAAATTCTAATGCATTTGGATTGATGTAAAAACAGCTTGAGTAATTCTCTAGGGTATATTGCTTGCATGGAGAGGCTAGAATCCAGGAGGCTTTCATCTTGGATGTCTGCTTTATGGTCTCCATGATTACTCCCAAAGGGAAAGAGAACATAAAGATCTCACCAGGTGTGAATGCCTCAAACTGAGAAGCAACTCATACACTCTGCCCAAGAATTTTGGCTATAGTCCTGTGACTCCATCTAACTGCACAAGGGCTTGGAAGAAAGTCTTCACATGAACTCAGAAGGAGACGAGACCAGGCATAGTGGTCCCTACCTATCTCTGCCACCTGTTGTCCAAATGTGTTTGTTGGAGGAGATAGAAGTAGAATGTGGTAAATGCACAGCATTACCTCAGGTATTCCTCTTCCCCTCTTAGAATGTCCTAGAAGACCTTAGATGCTCTATCATTCAATAAATTTAATACGTATGAAGTGCTGATTGGAAATGAATTCGAATGCAATTTCTTTCCGAAACTGATATTATGTTATTTTTCAAAAAGTAGCTTTATTTTTAAGCATCTCCTGGTGCCAGATGTTGCAGTTGAAAGGTATACATCAGAGAGGAACTTTTTTGTCAAAAATGAGAGAGGTCTAACTTAACAGTTATAAGCCAACAAAGGGATTTTATTGGCTCACATAGCTGAACAATAGGGCATGACCGGATCCAAATGCATACATGAAATCCTCAAGACTGACCCTCTTCCAGCGTGTTTTCCATTTGCAGGCTTCATTCTCAAATAGGCTGTTCTCAAGTTTTTGGCAAGATAGCTACCAGCAGCTCCAGGCAGCGCCCAGGGGAAAGAGAATATGCCTGCCCCAGTGATTGCAACAAAAGCAGGGAGAGGTGTTCACTGGATTGCACTGGGGTAGTTGCTCATTCACTTAACCAAATCAAAGGGATGATGGGATTGGCAAGATTTGACATCAGAGTTTATGCCATCCCCATTTAAAGTACAAAATAAAGATGAGAGATGAGTAGTTTCCCCAAAGGAAAACCCAATTGTTGTTATCAGAAAGAGGAACCAAACTTGCCCACGTAGTTTTCCACTGTGTGATATAGACAGAAGATTGTGTTGCTACCTAATTAGGGCCTCATAGTGACTTGCCCTAAAAGAATTAATGTGGTCCAGAGTCTGAATATTAGATCTGCAGATCTCATTTGTTATTGTAGCAGGAGGCATTTGGTCTCTGGGATAATCGCTTATGCCAACCCAACTCATCTGGACTGATACAGAAACTAGAACTCTGGCTTATTAATTGTTCCTAAGAAATATAACTTCTTAGTTGACTAGAATATTTGAGCCACACTGACCGGTTCCTTATATAAAGCTTCATGGAAAATAAATTAAAATCAAATAGAATAGTAGTTCAACACGAAATCTTATCTTATTCAGGGGAATTAATAATATAAGGACACACTGTGGCATATAACCATTATGACTCAATAATTGATTCCTTTTTTAAAGTTTTTATTTAAATTCTAGTTTGTTAACATATAGTGTAATATTGGTTTCAGAAGTAGAATTTAGTGACTTACGTATAACTTACATATAACACTCAGTGCTCATTACAACAAGTGCTCTTCTTAATACCCATCACCTATTTAGCTCATCCCTCACCCAGTTCCCTTCCAGCAGCTTCTTGTTAGTTCTCCATAGTTAAGAGTCTCTTATGCTTTGCCTCTCTTTTTTTTTCCCTTCCCATATGTTCATTTATCTTGTGTCTTGAATTACACATGAGTGAAATAGATTTGTTTTTCTCTTATTTCACTTACTATAATACTCTTTAGCTCCATGTCATTGCAAATGGCAAGATTTCATTATTTTTGGTGGCTGAGTAATATTCCGTTGTGCGTATATACATATATATACACCACATCTTCATTATCCATTAATCAGTCGATGGACATTTGGGTTCTCTCCATACTTTGGCTGTTGTTGATAGTGCTACTATAAGCGTTGGGGTGCATGTGCCCCTTTGAATCAGTAATTTTGTATCCTTTGGATAAACACCTACTAGTGGAATTGTTGGGTCATAGTATATTTCTATCCTTATTAGTTCTAGCAATCTTTTGGTGAAGTCTTGGGTTTTCTTTACAGAGTATCATGTCATCTGCTAATAGTGAGAGTTTGACTTCTTCCTTGTGGATGTGGATATTTTTATTTATTTTTGTTTTCTGACTGCTGAGGCGAGGACTTCCAGTATCATGTTAAATAACAACGGTGCAAGTGGACATTCTTGTTTTGTTCCTGACCTTAGGGGGAAAGCTCTCGGTTTTTCCCAATTGAGGATGATATTAGCTGTGGGTCTTTCATATATGACCTTTATGATGTTGAGATATGTTCCCTCTAGCCCTACTTTGTTGAGAGTTTTTTACCAAGAAAGGATGCTATATTTTATCAAATGCTTTATCTGTATCTATTGAGAGGATCATATGGTTCTTACCTTTTTTTTTTCATTTTTGTGGTGTACCATGTTGATTGATCTGCAAATATTGAGCCACCCTTATAACCTAGGAATAAAACCCCCTTGATCATAGTGAGTAATTCTTTTAATGTACTGTGGGATGGGATTTGCTAGTACATATCAGGTTGAGGATTTTTGCATCTGTGTTTATCAGGGATAATAGCCTGTAATTCTCCTTTTTAGCAGAATCTTTGTGCACTTTTGGAATCAAGATAATGTTGGCCCCATAGAATGAGTTTACATGTTTTCCTTCCTTTTCTATTTTTTGAAACAGTTTGAAAATAATATGTATTAACTATTCTTTACATTTTTGGTAGAAATTCCCTGGCTTCCCAGGGACTTTTATTTGTGGAGATTTTTGATAACTGATTCAATTTCCGTGCTAGTTATGGATCTGCTCAAATTTTCTATTTCTTCTTGTTTCCATTTTGATTATATATTTCTAGGAATTTATCCATTTCTTCCAGATTGCCCAATTTGTTGGTATATAATTTATAATTACATTTGCTTGGAATTGTTTGTATTTCTGTGGTGTTGGCTGTGATCTCTCCTTTATCATCCATGATTTTATTTGTTTGGGTCCTTTCTCTTTCCTTTTTGACAAGTCTGGCTAGAATTTTATCAGTTTTATTCTTTCAAGGAACAAGCTCTTAATTTCATTGATCTGTCCTACTGATTATTTGTTTCTTTATTTCTATATCACTTATTTCTTCTCTAATCTTACGTCCCTTCTTCTGCTGGCTTTAGGCTTTATTTGCTGCTCCTTTACTATCTCCTTTAGGGGTCAGATGAGGTTATGTATTTGGAACTTTTCTTCTTGAGGTAAGCCTATATCATATGCACTTCCCTCTTAGGACAACTTTTGCTGAATCCCAAAGATTTTGGACTGTCCTGTTTTCATTATCATTTGCTTCCATGTATTATTTTTATTTCTTCTTTAGTTTTCTGGCTATCCCATCCATTCTTAAAATCTTTTTTTAATTTTATTTTTATTTTTGAGAGAGAGAGTGCTAGCAGAGGAAGGGGTGAGAGAGAGGGAGAGAGAGATGGAGACACAGAATCCCAAGCAGGCTTCAGTCTCTGAGCTGTAATCACAGAGCCCAATATGGGGCTCAACCCCCTCATTCATTCTTTAGTAGGATGTCCTTTAACTTCCATGTATTTGAGGGCTTTGCAAATTTTTTTCTTCTGGTTGACTTCAAATTTTATAGCATTGTGGTCTGAAAATATGCATGTTATGATCCCTATGTTTTTGTACTTGTTGAGGCCTGATCTGTGACCCAGTATATAATCTATTCTGAAAAACGTTCCATGTGCATTTGAAAAGAATGTGTACTCTGCTTTAGGATGAAATGTTCTGAATATATCTGTTAATTCCATCTGGTCCAGTGTGTCCTTCAAAGCCATTGTTTCCTTTTTGATTTTCTGCTTAGATGATCTATCCATTGCTATAAGTGAGGGTGTTAAAGTATCTTACTATTAGTGTATTGTTATCAATGAGTTCTTTTGTGTTTGTTATTAATTTATTTATATATATGGATTTTACCAAGTTGGGGGCATAAATATTTACAATTGTTAGATCTTCTTGTTTGATAGACATCTTTATTATAATGTCTATCTTCATCTCTTGTTATAGTCTTTGGTTTAAAATCTAGTTTGTCTTATGTAAATATGGCTATTTCAGATTTTATTTTTTATGTCCTTTAGCATGATAGATGGTTTTCCATCCCCTCACTTTCAATCTGTGGTTGTCTTTTAGATGAGTCTCTTCCAGGCAACATAAAGATGGGTCATCTTGTCTTTACCCATTATGATAGCCTATGTATTTTTATTGGAACATCTAGTCCATTTACATTCAGAGTGTTATTGATAGATATAAATTTAGTGCCATCGTGTTACCTGTAAAGTCAATGTTTCTGGAGATTTTCTCTGTTCCTTTCTAGTCTTTGTTGTTTTTGTTTTTTCTGTTCCATTCAAAGATTCCCCTTTAATATTTCTCACAGGGCTGGTTTCGTGGTCATGGACTCCTTTAGTTTCGCTCTCCTTCTATTCTGAGTGAAAGTCTTGCTGGATAAAGTATTCTTGGCTGCATATTTTTCCCATTCAGCACATTGAATATATCATGTCACTCCCTTCTGGCCTGGCAAGTTTCTGTTGAGAGACCTACTCATCTTATTTGACTTCCCTTGTAGGTTAGGGATTTCTTTTCCCTTGCTGCTTTCAGGATTCTTTCCTTATGTCTGTATTTTGCAGATTTTACTACATTATGTCTTGGTGTTGGCTTGTTTTTGTTGACTTTGATGGGAGTCTCTGTGACTCCTGGGTTTAAATGACCATTTCTTTCCCTGGATTAGGGAAGTTTTCAGCTATAATTTGCTCAAATAAACCTTCTTCCCCTTTTCCCTCTTTTCTTCTTCTGGGACTCCTATGATACAAATGTTACTCTGCTCTATTGAATGACTGAGTTCCCTTTGTGATCTAATATTTTTCTCTCCCTCTTTTCAGCTTCCTTGTTTTCCATAATTCTATCTTCTATATCATTTATTTATTCCTCTACTTCTTCCATCCTTGTGGTCATTACATACAGTCTGTTTTCCATCATGGTTATAACATTTTTTATTTCAGACTGACTAGTTTTTAGGTCTTTTATCTCTGTGGGAGAGGATTTCCTTATGTCTTCTATGCTTTTCTCAAGCCCAGCTAATATCTTTATGATTGTTGTTTTAAATTCTGGTTCAGGCATATTACCTACATGTGTTCTGATTAGATCCCTGGACATGACCTCTTCTTGTTCTTTGGGATGAATTCCTCCATCTTGGCCCTTTGTCTAGGTCTCTGTCTTCTGTGTGTTAGGGAAGTCCATTATGTTTCCTGCTTCTGAGAGTAATGGCTATATTAAGAAGAGGTCCTATACTACCCAGGGCCTGGTGCTTCAGGAAGTATTTCTGGTGTATAGTGTATGCACTCTGCTTTTGTGTTTTGGCTGCACTTTCCCTCAGGTCCGTCCTCTGCAGAGTTTCTCCTTGCCTGCAGTGGGGAATGTTTGGACCTTGCCCACTGTGTAGTGAGTTTTAACTAGGTGTGTTTTGGTCTGCTTGTTAAAAGAGACTAGACCCTATTTCCCCTAGAGATGAAACTTTGCAGCCCTCTATGCTCAGCAGATTTGGTGCATGTTGGGGGATTTGTGCTGGTCTTCTGAGGGAGGGCCCACTACTCTGACTCTCAGGCATACTTTCCCTAGTTTAGAAGCATCTGCAGAGTGCAGGGAGACAGGGCATAGTGTAAGCAGCCCAAGCCTCCACTGTGGGGGCTGTGCTGCTCACTGAAGTCTGTCCACACTGATGGGCAGGGCAAAAATGGCATCAGGTCAGCTCTCTCATCCCCAGAGAGGGGAGTTCATGCCCATTGCTGCTCAGAAAGCCCTCACAGAAGAGCAAACATTCCCCCCCGCCTCATTTGTTCCAGGCTTCCCTCAGATCTCTGCCTTCACCCTGTCTGTGTCTGAGCCATTTGCCCACCCAGTGGTACAGTGCTCCTGTGTTTTATCTCAGGCAGGCCAACTGGGTTTCAAAACTCCAAATTTTAGGGACCCAGTAGTGCATTGACATACACTGATCCTCTGGGGGAGGGTCTCACCACTGTGGCAGGTGCCAGTTTATCCCAGAAGGGCAATTGCATGAACACATAGAGGGTTGGAGTTTATGGTAAAACATAGCAAAAAGCCAGTGTCCAGGTGAGCTGCCTTCAGTGAGCATCTCTGCTCGAATGCTAAGGAACAGGGCTGCTCAGTGGTGCCCACTGCCTCTGTGTCCCTGGAGAGGCAGAGACAGATACAGACAGGGGCAGATACTGATAGAGTGTATCTCCCAGATACACTCCAAGAGTGTATTTTTCTTGGGAATTGTCTCTCTTGGTGCGACCCAAGGGATCCTCAGAGCACCCTCTGCTCCAGAGCCTCTCCCCCTCTTCTCCACAGGAGCACCTCTATCTCCGCTTGGCTCTACCTGGCACAGAATTCTAAACTTTCAGACTCTGAGCGCCACTGCTTGTTAAAGTTTGCAGTAAGCCACCCCTCTTGTTTACCCCATCAGTGGTGTTGAGGAAGTGTTTTTCTTATGTAATGCCTTGTGCTCTGTTCTCTCTCTCTCTTCCTCTCCATCTCACTCCCTCTTTGTTTCCTTTCTCCCTGATCAGGGCTCTTTCCCCTCTGTATCACCAGTGATTCTTTTCTCCCCAAAATCACATCTCTGCACCTCCTACCTTCCACAATGTGGCCTCTAGCTTTCTTTTTTCTTTTCTTCCTCTAGATATGCAGTTTGTTCTCTGAGTTCTCAGATGGCAATAAATGCATTCCAATAGTAGCGGTATACCTGCATAGAAGGCTGTCGTTCAAACAGGCTCGTGTGCACCCTCCTCTCCATACTCACAGTACATTCTGGGTGACTATTGCTAAATGTTGCCTTCTGATATTCTGATTCCTGTCACTGCATTTTCACCAGGATCATTTCCTTGCATTGACATCTTACTACCAGAATTGTCTTCATTTGCTTTTTAATTAGGTAACAGATTATTAATGATTACTATATCTTGACTTGAGTAGGCAGAGAGTATCAGAAACCTCAGCCTATGTATTGATTATTACAAGGGTTTAAATAGACACTTATTAGAACATTCCAGGGGCACCTGGGTGGATCAGTCGGTTGAGTGTCTGACTTCGACTCAGGTCATGATCTTGCAGTTTGTGGGTTCGAGACCCGCATCAGACTCTGTGCTGACAGCTAGCTCATAGCCTGGAGCCTGATTTGGATTCTGTGTCTCCCTCTCTCTCTGCCCCTCCCCTGCTCACACTCTGTCTTTCAATAATAAATACACTTTTTAAAAACATTCCAAACAATTGCTAAGGATTATAATAAATTAAGCTATTTAAAGTCAACATGATGAGCAGGAAATATTTCCGGGTTTCCATATTATGAGAATCTTGTTCTTCCCTTTGGAGTTTTGTACAACACATTGGTGACATTTTTCAATTAAGATTTTTCTCTTTCTGGGGCACCTGGTGGCTCAGTCAGTTAAGCGACTGTGCTCAGGTCATGATCTTGCAGTTCGTGAGTTCTAGCCCCACGTCGGACTCTGTGCTGATGGCTAGCTCAGTGCCTGGAGACTGTTTCGGATTTTGTGTCTCCCTCTCTCTCTGACCCTCCCCCATTCATGCTCAGTCTGTCTCTCAAAAATAAATAAATGCAAAAAAAATTTTTTTAACATTTTTCTCTTTTTAAATTGAAACAAGTTAAGAATGAATTTATAAAACATCATTTTCTTTGGGACCTTATTTTGATACAATTTCAGACTTCTATAAAATCACAAGAATAGTGCAAGTGATTTTCCCTTCTCCTTCACCCAGATTCATCAATTATTTATATTTTGCTTCATTAGCTCTATATTTTCTCTTTATAAGGAAACTTGAAGACATCGTGCCCTTTCCCCTACATTCTACAGTATGTGTCCTAAAAACAAAGACATTTCTTAGATAGCAATGAGCAAAATCAGGAAATTTAACATTGAAACAATGCTATTAAGAGATCAGCAGTTTGTGTAATTTCTTTTTAAATTGCCCCAATGATATTACTTTTAAACTAATTTTTCTCTCAGATTATAGACAATATCATCCATTGGATTTAGGTTTTTTTTTTTTTACTTCTTTATCACTGTATATTTGCATTGTGTTTCTTTGTCACTTCTGACCTTGATTTTTTTAAGGAATATAAACTAGGTATTTTGTAGAATGTTCCTCAATTTGAATTATTCTGACTTTTTTGCATGATTCAATTCAGATCATGTACTTTTTCTGCATTTCCTTTTGTCCTTTTTACTGTATCTTGTTAGTATGCTCATGATGTTGGTTTTCCCAATTTTGATGGCAACAATGATCATTACCTTAACATTGGTTAGGATGGTACCAAGGTTAAGATAGTGCCCACCAGGTTTCTCCACTGTTAAGTTATTTTTTTTTGTTTTGTTTCGTTTTCAGTTTGTTGTTAATAAGTAATTTGGGGAGTGGATTTTCTGAATTTACGTCTATTGCTTGTTTCTAATATTTGCTCTCGCCCAGTAACTTGTAACAAATAAACACATCCTTAGCCCATTTGACCTCTGAATGAACAGAAACAAATGGATTAATAGAATTGTCTTAGCACCTACTGGATTGGGGTTAGAACCCAGTTTTTGTTTTCTTGTTCCAAGTTCTTTATAGGACATTTCCCCCCATTTCCTTTTTTGGGGGTACAAAATCTTGGTAACTTACTCAATTCCTTAAACATGTAGTATCTTATGTTTAGAACAACGTTGAAGGAGCAGGTAAACCTGGGAAGGAAACTGACTCAGTCACTGGTGGGTAGTGTAATCTTTGGAAAGTTGCTTAAAGTTTCTGAATCTCAACTTCTTTCTCGATTAAAGGGGTATAATATTTCTCAAATTTCAAGATTGCTTTGAGATTAAATAAGTGTTTCTTTTCTCATTCACTAACATAATATCTACAATATAGTAAATAATAAATGCAGATTCTTTCCCCTCCTTATCCCTTAAGAGATTTTTCCTTGTTTGTTTTCAAATGAGCTGAGGATTTGCCAGGCTCTATACAGTAGGGATACAGCCATGAGAAAATGCAGTTTATGCTGAAATGAAAAGACTGAGAACATTCACTGGAAGAGTGGTGTTTTGAGACCTGTAGGTATCTGGGAGAAGAGGGTCCCCGGTAGAGGAACAACCATATAAAGGGCCTGAAGTGGTCACGTTACTGAAATGTTTGAAGAAAAATAAGGAAGTCAGTATGGCTACAGCAGAGTAAGTGGGCTGAGAATGGGCAGGATGAGTTCAAGGAAATAGTCAGGGGCGAGATTATGTAGGCCAGTGCCAGAGCTGGAGACTTAATCCTTAGGGAGATGACAGACATTGTGGCATTTGAGGCAGAGAAGTGACTTATTCTTTCTTCTAAGTAAATCATTCTTATATATTGAATTATGTCACCAAAAAGATACATTCAAGTCCTAGTCCCCAGTATTTGGAAATATGGTCTTTGCAGGTGCAATCAAGTTAAGATGAGGTCATACTAGATTAGATTGGGCCCCAGTCTAATATGGTCAGTGTCATTGTTTGAAGAGGGAAGTCTGAAAGCAGAGAAGCAATTCATGTAAGAATGAGGCAGGGGTTGGAATGATGCATCTAGGGGTCATGGAACATCTAGGATTGCTGGTTACCGCTAGATTCTTTCTTGGAGCCCTCAGAGGGACCACAGTCTTGCCAAAACTTTGATTTTGGAGTTCAAGCCTCCAGAACTGTGACAGAATAAATTTCTGCTGTTTTACACCACCCTGTTCATGATAATTTGTTATGGTGGCCCTAGGAAATGGATAGTTGGCTTCAGATGTTATCTGAGGACTATAGGGGACCCATGGAAGCAGGAGTCTATCCTGTCATCTGTGTGAAAGATGGTGGGGACATGGACAAAGACAGTAGAGATGGGGATGCACCTGCTGTTAATAATTATACAAGGACAGCAGGCAGAATCTAAGGTGTAAATTTAGTGTGCTGATGAACTGAATGTAAAAATATGAAAAGGGGGGGGTGTCTAGGTGACTTTGTTAAGCGTCCAGCTCTTAATTTCGGCTCAGGTCATGATCTCATGGTTGTGGTAAAGAGCCCTGTGTTGTGCTCCACACTAGGCATGGAGCCTGCTTAAGATTGTCTCTCCCTCTCTGTCTGCCCCTCCCTTGCCCCCACTCTCTCTTTCTCTCTTGAAAAGAAAACAAAAAACAAACCCTATAAATAAGAGAAATCAACAATGCTTCTATGAGTTTGGCCTAAAGTACTGAATGAATAGAAATACTCCATTATGAGGTAAGGAAGACCATAGGAGGAGCACGTGTGGAAGAAAAATCCTAAATTCAGTTGAGATCTGTTAAATTTTCACATACCTGTTAAGCACACAAAGGGAGATTTGAGTGGGCAGCCAGCTGAAGGAAGCTGGCATCCAAAGGGAAAAGTTTGATCTAGATAGATAAATTTGTGTTGTCACTTGGTAATGATACTTAAATCCATGGGCTGTGTGAGATCTAAATACTCAGAGATCAAATGAGAACAGAGAAGAGAATGAATGGGTCCTACCATATTGTCCTAATAATCATTAAACTGCCCAGCACTGGTAAGTGCTTGTGCTTATATTTGCTCAAGGATGAAAACAAAAAATGTTCTGATGAATTGAATCACATGTTTGAAATAGTGAGAAATTGGTTTCTTTAAATCAGTAATGGTTAATGTTAGGGTGCTGAGGAGTTATTCCAGATAAATGCTAAACTTTGGATTGCTGTACTTCAGTCCCATAGATCCTGCCCTCCACAACCCTGAGAAAGGCCCAGAATCCCAAATATGAGACAAATACAGTAAGAACTTGTGCTGCAGAGATTCAGAGGCCACATGTACAGAGACACACCTTTGACAGATCTCTCTGGTAAAGTTTTCTCTTGTAGTATTCACACCATATTTGTGCATTTTTTTGTGTTCAAATGTTTGTGTATTTTATTTTCTTAAATTGCACCACAACTGTCTGAATCCCATCCATGACCTCAGGTGATAAATGCATGGGGAGATGATGTCAGTATTTCTGAATTTGTAAATCCTGTCTTGAACAGGAAAGCTGCAATATAACAGACAAGCCATGTCGTGTTGGGTGGAAAAGAGTCAGGAGTATGAGACCCACCCACTGCCTGGGTGTGCTTAGTATCGGACACCCCACCTGTCCCCTCCACACACCCTGAAATGCAGGTTAGAATGGCCCAGCCTAGAAACGCAGGAGCCCACATCTCTTACTTTTGATTTCCTTCTTCCATCTGCTGCTTGTGCCACTTTCAGATGTGTTGGCTCTGTTTTACCTACAGCTCTCCTAATCCTAGATTGATCCCTAATCAGGAAGGCAGCAGGACTTTCTTGACTTTTTATGTTAATATAAATACCAGTGAAAAATATATTAGAAATGTCTTATAGTAACTGCAGAGTATCCACAACTTCAATTACTTTAAAATGCTCTTAATGCTTTCGATTGGTTAATTACAATCTGTGCATGATTGGAGTAATGGTAGAGGTTCAAATACCTTTTAAACACAGTGGAGGTACCATAGAAAATGGGGGCATATCTGATTAGAGTTTAGAATTGTACCCTGCTTTTGCAAAAATAATTGTAGAATTCGCATTTTTTAAAAGAAAGACAGTTTAAAAGGGGGAAAGTAAAAACAAGTTAAGGAAAACATACCAATTTAACTAAAATATTTTGTTAAAACAATACTTAAATAATTTTTATTTAAAAATATATTTAATTATTATTTTTATATGTTTTGATTTTATATGATTTTGATATGTTGTATCCAAAGCTCTGCTAGCAGTTATACTTAATGCTTGACCAGAGATTCTTTTTTAAATTCCTTTATGGCTTTATTAAGGTCTAACTGACAAATAAAAATGATCTATATTTAAGGTAGAAAACATGATTTCATATACATATACATGGTGACATGATTACCACAGTTAATACATCCCTCACCTTATGTGGTTGGTTATTTATTGTATGGTAAGAACACTTAATGTCTATCTTAGCAAATTTCAAGTATAAAATACAGTTTTATTAATTGTGGTCATCATGGTGTGTCTGCTGAGGAGTCTCAGGTTTGGAAATCCCCAAAGAAAGAAAATACCACCTTGACGACTCTCATTTTGTCTTAATTACACATGAACTCATAAGCCCTAACTCATTCACTCATTCATTCATTATTCCAATGAACATCTACTATGCTGCAGGTACTAATCAAAAGATAGGTGTTTGAAAAACTGCTTATGGCCCTGGCCCTGTAAGATAACATTAGAGATTTTTGGGATCACCACATTTCAAGCATTTCAGAGAGGCAAGGGTTGGAAAAGTGGGCTTTGGAATTTATGGGGAACAATCAATATTCACTACACCAGATGTTCTCTGACTTTTGAATTTCCTTCAGAGCATTTTATAAGGGGTATGTATATTAGGGTTCTACAGAGAATCACAATCAGTCTGGTACATATACAGACTGATTTGAAGAATTGGCTCATGTGTTTATGGAGGCTGAGAATTCCCATGATCCATTCTTTGCAAGCTGGAGGCCCACAAAGGCCAGTGCTACAGTTACAGTCCAAACCTGATGATTTGAGAATGAGAGCAGCCAGTGCTGTAAATCTTAGTTTGAATCTAAAGGTCTGAGAACCCAAAGAACCAATGTCCAGGGACAGAAGAAAATGGATGTCCCAATGCAAATAGAGAGCAGATTTGTCCTTCCTTTACCTCTGTGTCTTTCTGTCTCTGTCTCTCCCCTCTTTCCCCCCTTCCCTCTCTTTCCCTCTCTCTTCCTCCCTCCCTCTCTCTCTCTCTCTCTCCCCCACACACACACACATGCGCGCACACACACACACACACACACACACACAGAGAGAGAGAAATGTTTTCCTAGCTATCTTGACATTCCTTAGACCAGGGAAGTTGACACATAAAATGAAGAAGTATCACAAATGCTGAATAAATATATTTTTTTATATACATATTTGCTATCCACATATCATCTTTGATGAAGTGTCTGTTCAAGACTGTTGCCCATTTTCCAACGGGGCTGTTTGTTTCCTTACTGTTTGTTTACTCTAGAGAATTCTTTACATATGCTGGGAGGTGTGATTTGCAAATATTTTCTCCCAATCTTCCTTTTTTCATTGTAACAAAGTCTTTTGCATAAAATGTTTTAATTGGGAAGAGGTCCAATATGTTAATATTCCCTTTTAAAGATCATGACATTGGTGTCATGTCTAAGAACTATGCTTAGTCCTTGGTCATGAAGATTTTCTTCTGTTTTCCTCTACAAATTTGATAACTTTGCTCTTCATATTTAGATCTATAGTCTATTCAAGCTCATATTTTTAGGTGTGAACTTTAGTTCCAGGTTCTTTTTTTGTTTTATTTTGCTTATAAATGTCTAGGTATTCAAGCACAACTTTTTGAAATGACTATGCTTTCTCTGTTTAACCACTGTTGCACTTATGTCAAAATTTATACTTTATGGGACTATTTCTGAGCACTCTATCTGATTCATCAATCCATGTGTCTAATTTCTTGTTAATACCACGTTGTCTTGATTACTATGCTGTACAATAAGTCTTAAAAATCAGGTAATATGAATCCTCCAGCTTTATTCTTTTTCAAAAAAAAAATTTGCAGGTCTAATCCCTTTACCTTTCCATAGAAATTTTAGAATCAACTTACCTATATCTACAAGGAATCCTCCTGTGATTTTGACAGTAATTACGTTAAAACTATAGATCAATTTAGGACTGATCTCTTTACTGTGTTGAGTCTTCCATTCTATGAACACAGAATGTCTCTATTCAGGTCTTTATTTCATTCATTAGCATTTTGTGGTTTTCAGCATGCAGATCCTGTACATATTTGTTAGATTTATCTAATTGTCTTTCATTCTTTTGGGATTGATTGCAAATGGTAACAAAAACTATTTTAGTGCCAAATATTAGGTGTGTATATTTATATGCATGTGTTTGTATGTATATGTGTACATATCTTTGAAAATATATGAATTTATTCTTCTCCCATTTTAAAGATAAAATACCATACAAGGACACGTGTTTGGAATTTATTGTTCTAAACACACCCTCCAAATATGCAGGATTAGGTCTCTTTCATGAATCTAAAATAGGGTCTTATATGTAGTAGGCATTATCAGTTTGTTAAAACATTTTCACATGTTTTAATTGTTTTTCAATTGATGCAAATGTGATAATGAATCACACATAATACCCACAAATCCATATGCATATGATCATTCAATTTCTCTGCAAAGTGGGCATGCCTCAAGTAAGACTTATCCAAACATTCAGGAAAACAAATGTGGACTGAAAATTCTTTAAAACTTTTAAGTTCTGTGAGGGCCTAAAATAGAGCTCTTTTGTTCACTCATGATGATTGTCTGTGTCTAGTGTACTCTATAAGACAGAACTAGAAGCTCAATGGACATTTGTTGAATCATTAAAGAGATGTATAACTAAGGGAAGAAATAATTAAGATAATGAAATATATATGACCTCTAACTGTTAAACATGGTTTATATCCTTCCAGACCTTCCCTGTACCTAGAGATATGGTTTCTGTTTTTCAAGTTTGGATCATTTTATGTTTAGTATTTTTTTTAACTGATGAGTATATGTGAGTATTCCGAAGTCTTTAAAATTATTTTAATATGATATTAAGGAGTAGGTGATGTCCATTGATTGGATATTTCTAGATCATGTTTTGATATGAATGTTGTAGCATTTAAAAATCTTTTTATCATTCAATGTATATCTTGTTTTCTAATATAATACAGTAAAAGATAGATAAAGTTATACTTACACACACCCACAAAGAAAAAAACCCCAGAACTTTCTAATTAATTTTGCCAAGCAATATTGGGTGCTCTTTACACTATAGCTAATACTGAGGATAAATTGTTTTCGTCTGTTTGATAGTTGAAAATGAAATATTAGTATTCTTTTCATGTTCATATCACTGGTAACTTGGAAGAATAAACACTCTCTTAAAAGTTTACTCACCATACATTTGTCCTATTGCTCTTATAGTTCGTATGTCACCTCAATTCTGCTACTTCATGCTTGTCTCTAAAAGCAGTGTTTGCAAATTGGAAATTGCATGGATTTTCCTTTTCCCCCTATTCTCCAATTGAATCCTAAGATGAGGGATGTGGTTGTACATATCCCTTAGAAAAATTTCTGGAGTTGCTGTGGGGATTCACCTGACCTAAATATAGAAAGGTGATGGAAAGTTGGCTGAGCTATTGGTCGAGGGGAAGGGGAAGAGTAGACAGGGCAAGGGGTGTATGTGCAAAATTGCATTTATAATAGCAAATGCTAAAGAACTGCAATAAATTTATAGGTCTGTGTCATGGTCTGTGTCCTCGGGAGCAGGTAGAGATAACTAGATGTGATATCTTACTCTGCTTTTAAAAAATATTTGAATCTAAAAAATATTTGGATCTAACATTTCTATTTAAAAACATAAATATATTGGGTTGCTTAGTTGTTTAGTTGGTTAAGCATCCAACTCTTGATTTTGGCTCAGATCATGATCTCATAGTTCATGAATTTGAGCCCCATGCTGGGCTTTTATATAGAAAAGAGAGCCATCTTCTATAGACTTAGGATGGGCTTGATAGTGCCTATTCATTTTGCAAACTGAAAGATTTAACTTCCTCTTATGAGCTTTGGCATTTCTGTAAACATGTATGTTTTCACTTTTAGATACAACCAAGATTAAAACTGGTACAGAAATATTAGGAATTTACCCTTAAAATGGGAAATATTAATTTAGGAAATGATGGGGTTTGCTTTCAATAAATAAAATTCAGAAACTGTAAAAACCATATGATCTTTAGGATGACTCCTACAGAAAATACCTATTAATACAGTTTGTAAATACAAGTGTGTGTATGATATTGATATCATTTCTTTTTTTTCATTCATCCATTGAGATGTGAACTATTTAAGAACCATATGAGCCTTGGATTGAAGGCGCAGTTTTCAGGAGGCATTTATATCCTAGAAATGGGAACAGAACTACAACTCTAGAAATAAAATAAAATGAACAGAATACAAGACCTATGTTGGGGTGAGGTCAAAGCCTTTATTCTTTAAGTCCTAAACACTTAAATGCCACGGTGAGCCTACAATAATTATCAATTTCTACATTATTAGTCCTTTCCCACTTTTATTTCATCTGTACATTTCCACCTTCCCCATTCACCTCTCTCAACTCTTGTCTCTTGTTGGATCTCTGTATTTCTACTTTTCTCCATAATGTAGGTTTCAGTCACCCAGATGTACCTGGTGTCACTGGAGCCACTAGAAGTTGCCACTTCTATCAATGTCAGGACTGGGTTTATCAATTTGACAGTGATACCGTTAATACCATTAAAACTCCAAATGGGGAGACCTTCACAGCTCAAAATGTAACATCAAGAATAAAAAAGGCACCATAGTTTATCTGTGGTAGAAAAGAATATTGAACTGGAGCATTAGAAGATGTTCTTTATAGACCAATATAATTTTTTTTTTTTTTTGTATTACTGAACCTTGCTTGCATGAATGTAATGTTTCCTGCTACTTGAGATCTTAAATGTTGTTGGAGGGGCAAAAGGAAATGAGGTGATGGAGATGCTGTTTACAATATTAAAGTGATGGAGAGAACTAAAATTGTGTAAATAGGCCAGAGATAATGATAGGAGGTGAGATTTCTTAAAGAGGTCAGGTTTCCATTAAAAGCAAATGATATAAAGGATGGGAAAGCTATATAAAATATTAATTAACTAGACATCTTTTTAGTTAACTGATATTTACTGAATACCTCCAAAGGATAAATGAATTACAATATTATAATTGAATAATAAATTGAAAAAACTGAATAATTTTCCATTCCTATATATGAACTTTTTTTTTCTATGCATAGTATGTTGTTTTGCTATGATCTGGCTGTCTTTCCTAGACTAAAAACCTGGACAACCCTGTGAGTAGTAGATGATAGCCTTTCTTTCAGAGAAGGAACAATTTCCCCTATCAATCTCCTAGACAGGGTAAGTCAGGTCCTCAGAGTAGACCATACAACTTGAAAAGCAAGCCTCATTTTTCCCCTGTGTTTTTGTTCTCATAGGTCTATACTTTGAGAAGTATTCCCAAGTGAGAGCAAGAAATGTCCTTAGGTGGGGAGATTGTCAGGGAGGCAGGATCCTGTGACTGGGAGCTTAAAAAAGATAAACCGTTAGAGCAGAAATCGATAAAATTGAAAACAGGAAACCAGTGGAGAAATCAATGAAACCAAAGCTGGTTCTTTGGAAAGATCAATAAAATTGATAAGCCTCTAGCCAGGCTAGCTATGAAAAAAGAGAGGACACAAATTATTAATATCAGAAATGAAAGGAGGGACATCAACATAGATCCCATGGACATTAAAAGGAATATTATGAACAATATCTTACCCACAAACTTGATAATTATATGAAATGGACCCAATTCCTTAAAAGACATTATCTGCCAAAACTCACATAAAAGGATATAAATAATCTGAATAGACCTATATCTATTTAAAATTATATCAATTATTAATAACCATACAGAATAGAGATTACTAGACCCTGATGGTTCACTGGTGAACTCCACCAAATATCTAAGGAAGAAATTATACCAAATCTCTATCTTTTTCAGAAGATAGAAGCAGAGGGAATACTTTCTGACTCATTCTATGAAGCCAGCATTACCCCAATACCAAAATGAGGTGGCTGTTTTAAGAAAACTACAGAACATTATCTCTCACGCACATAGATGTGAAAATCCTCAACAAAATCTTAACCAGTTGAATCCGCAGTGTTTTTAAAAAGTATATATCATGATTAGGTAGGATTTATTCCAGGTATGCATTCATCATGATTAGGTAGGATTTATTCCAGTATTCCAGGTATGCAAAGCTGAATTATATTCATAGTCAGTTAATTTGATCCATCACATCATTAGAGTATAAAGGAAAGAGCACCTGATCATATCAATAGATGCAGAAAAAAAAGCATTTGACAAAATCTTAATAATACCCATTCAGGATAAAAACTTGCAGTAAACTAGGAATAAAGAGCTTTTTTCAACTTGATTAAGAATCTCTACCAAAAAACAAAACAAAACAAAAATGCAACCAACCCTATGGCTGTAATCATATTTAATGGTGAGACACTAGAAGCATCCACTAAAATCAGGAACCAAGGCATGGATGTCCCCTGTTACCACTCCTATTCAACATTGTACTGGAAGTCTTAGCTAATGTAATAGGATAAGAAAAAAGTGTGCTGATTGAGGAAGAAATAAAACCATATTTGTTCATAGATTACACAATCATCTCTATAGGAAAATCAGAAAGAATCAACTACAAAAACTCCTGGAACTAATAAGCAATTACTTCACTATATACCAGCAATGAACAAGTGGAATTTAAATTTAAAAACATAATACCATTTATACTACCCATCCCCAAAATGAAATATTTAGATATTAATCCAACAAAATATGTCCAAGATATATATGAGGAGGGGTTCCTGGGTGGCTCAGTCAGTTAAACATCTGACTCTTGATTTCATGTCAGGTCATAATCTCATGGTTCATGGGTTCGAGCTCCCCATCAGGCTCTGCGCTGACAGTGTGGGTCCTGATTGGGATTCTCTATCTTCCTCTCACTCTGCACACCCTCTTGCTCACTCTCTCAAAAATAGACATTTACTAAAAATGAATATTTTTTTTAAAATATCTAAATAAGGAGAACTATAAAACTCTGATGAAAGAAATCAAAGAGCTAAATTATATGGAGAAATATTCCGTGTTGATGGATAGGTATATTTAATATTGACAAGTTGTCAGTTCATATCAACTTGCTCTGTAGATTTAATACAATCCTAATCAAAATCTCAGCAAGTTACTTTATGGATATCAATAAACTGATCCTAAAATTTATATGAAGAGTCAAAAAAACCGGCAGAGCCAACACATTATTGAAGCAGAAAAACAAAGTTGGAGGACTGATGGCCCCCAAATTCAACACTTACCTGAAAGCTACAGTAACCAAGACAATGTGATATTTGTAAAAAAAAAAAAAAAAAAAAAAAAAATAGACCAGTAGATCAAGGGGACAAAATAGAGAATCCAGAGATTGGTATATTTAAATACAGTCAACTGATCTTTGACAAAGGCAAAAAGGCAATACAATGCAAAAAAGATCATTTTTTCAATAAATAATGCTAGAATAACTGGACATCCATATGTAAAAAAAAATCTATAGACAGACCTTACACTCTTCACAAAAAATAAATCAGAATTGATTATTCATAATAATAATTGATCTAAGCATAAAATGCAAAACTATAAAACTCATAGAAGGTAAACATAGGAGAAAATTTAGATGGTCTTGGGTATTGCAATGACTTTTTATATATATTGCCAAAGGCACAATTCATAAAGTAAATAATTGAAGAGATGGTGGACTTTATTAAAATTGAAAATGTTAGTTCTACAAAAAACAATATCAGGGGAATAAAAAAGTCACAAATTAGGAGAGAATGTTTGCAAAAGACTCATCAGGTAAAGAGCTGTTATCCAAAATATACAAAGAATTCCTAAAACTTAAGAAAATTAGACCCAGTTTAAAAATGGGCCAAACCCCTTAATCTGTCTATTAGACACCTCATCACAGAATATATAGAGATGGCAAATCAACAAGTGAAAAGATGCTTTATATCACATATCATTAGGAAAATACTACCTACCTATTTTAACGGCCAAAACCCCGAACAGTGATAACTCCAAATGCTGGCAAGGATGTATAACAACAAGATCTCTTATTCACTGCTGGAGGGATATAAAATGACATAGCTACTTTGGAAGAGATGGGTGTTTTTGTTTTTCTTTTAAAAAAATTAAACATATTTTATCATATGATCAGCAATCATGCTCCTAGATATTTAGCCAAAGGAGCTGAAAACTTATATCCATACAAAATATGAATGTTTCTAACAAGTTCACTCATAATTGCCAAAATATGGAAGCAACAAAGGTGTCCTTCAGTAAGTGAATAGTCTGTAGTCTATCCAGCCAATGGAAGATTACTGAACACTAAAAGGAAATGAGCTATCAAGCCAAAACAACATAGAAGAAACTTTAATGTATACTACCAAGTAAAAGAAGCCACTTTGAGAAGTCTACATACTGTATGATTCCATCTATATAACATTCTGGAAAAGGCAAAACTGTGGAGACCGTGGCCACCGTTGGTCAGTGGTTGCCACCAAAAGGTGACCAAAATGTCACCAGAGATTAGGGGGAAGGGAAGAATGAGTAGATTGACCAGAGAGGACTTTTAGGGCAGTGAAACTATCTGCATGATACTTTGGTGAAGGGTACATGTCATTATACATTTGTCCAAACCCATAGAATGGATGACACAAAGAGTGAACCCTAATGCAAACTATGGACTTTGGGCAATAATGATGCCAATGCAGTTTCATCAGTTGTAACAAATATCCATTTTGGTGGGTGATGTTGACAGTTGGAGAGGCTATGCATGTGTCATAATGGAAGCTTTCACAATGGTTTGATGATATGGCCCATCCTGGTATTAAAGCTAATGAGATGTATAGGTTTCTAAATTTGGACTGGAATAGAGCCACCATGAGCCAGCATAGGGTGGTATATCCACAAAGAGATGAAGAAATGCCAGAAACAAAAGTTGAGGGAAATAAGGCAAGTTTCAGCTACTCCTCTCCAAACTGTCATTTTCTTGCCTTGTCAACTAACCTATTTCTGGACAACATTTAATTTTGAGACCTTTTTTTTCATTAAGCCTTTCATTACCTTACCTCATATGCAGCATTTATCTATTGAGTAAGTAATACATGTGTGGCATTAATACATTCAACAAGTATTGATTAACCATCATTATGTGTTAGATATAATAGGGACCAAGACTATTTCCCACCATCAAGGTACATTTAATTTTAGTATAGTCATGTACATATCCATAAATATAAGCAAATGTCCAAATATATGACAACTACAAGTAAAGTGATACAGATGTTCATTGAACATTTATGTTTTTTCAATGACCATGGGTGTCTAGAAAGAATTAAAGAAAGGCTTTTTGGTTGGGTCTTTAAGATGAATAAACAAGTTAGGAATAGGGAGACGGAGAATATTTTAGTAAGGGGAAAAGACAGTAAGTCATGCAGAAATGGAAGAGGAGAAGAGTACAGAAAAGAATATTAATTGAGATTGATTGGGGTTAAATTACAGAAGGATGGAGTCATGGTGACTGTAAATCTTAAAAAAACAAGGGAAAACAGTAGTAGTGAAGACTGGGATAAAGGCTAAAATGGTCTTAATGAGATTTCTGTTGGATTTCTTAAGGCTAAAAAGGATAAGTGAAAATAATCATTTTAGATGTACAGTGAAACTAGAGAAAGCATTATCACAAAAGATCATTTCTTAAATTGAGACTATTAAGTATAAAGAAGATAATCCCCACTTACAAAGAAGTGGCAGAAAAATAGGTACAATTGGACCAAGGTAGGGATATTTATTTCCATACTTACATTTTACATTAAGAGTTCTTGAAATGTGGTGTGTAAAGAAATGAATAGAATCTGATTGAAATAGAAAATTGACTATGCAGTAGCAATGCAAAGGGAAGAATGGGTTTTACTGTAAATAATGTAATTTCAAAATTTTAAGGAACCTATATGCTTCTTACATTGTTGCCCTTACCCACCCCATCATTAGAGTATCTTTTCATTTAAGAAAAAAAAGAACAACTAGTTTGGAAGAGTAATTTGAGTTAATATCAAAGGGAAGTGCTTTAAGCTGGTAAGAAAAGCACTCTACAACACCAACCTATTACTAATGATTGTAATAATAATGACAAAGAACTGCACCGGTAGGGAGCCTGCACCTCATCTTTGAAAGGGAGTAGAAAAGAAAGAGCCAATGTGTTAACATTGCCTATAACACTATAGGGTATAAAGCCAAATGTAGGTAGGGAAGCAATTTTTCCCAGTAGCTGAAATTCACTTCTTGGATCTTTAGACATAGGGAATCATCACATAACACTTAATGAAAAAGTAGAGGAACCCAAATGCCCACTGAATGTAGAAGTCTCAGCATTGTGCTGGGAAACAACTGTGGATATTAGACACTGATATTATGATAATGGGCCTTATCTGGCATGCATGTATGCCACCCGTCTGTTGGCTGTAGGATTAGAGGGAGAATGGGCAGATTTCTTTCCTGTTCAAAGCAAGAGCAGCTTGTCCTTCCTCACTCAGGATATAATGTGTTTTTTGGGGAAATTGCTCCAGTAGAAAATGATAAGAAGGGACACCTGGGTGGCTCAGTCGATTTGGTGTCCGACTTCAGCTGAGGTCATGATCTCGCGGTTTGTGAGTTCGAGCCCCATGTCGGGTGCTGCTGACAGCTCAGAGCCTGGAGCCTGCCTCCAATTCTCTGTCTCCTTCTCTCTCTGCCCCTTTCCCATTTGCACTCTGTGTATCTCTATCTCAAAAAAAAAAAATAATAATAAATAAATGTTAAAAAAATTATAAAAAGAAAATGATAAGAAAGAGGGGAGAGAGCATTTCCTGTCAATACATATGTTTGAATAATCTGTGGTGAACCTTGCTTAATATCAGAATTAGAAATATAATATAGACTGAGCTTTTTCTGAGGACAAGTTTATTTTCTTAATACAGTTGAAGTCTGGCACAAAGATACTTGATTAGTACTGTTTCCTTTTTATCACCTCTCCTTAATTCTGTTTGTATCATGAACTAGACAAAGCTCAAACATAGGTCCTGGAGAATGTTATCAGATCTGATAGATTCTGATTTCCTGGTAATATCTCTTTGACCAGTCACTATAAGTACTTATTTCTGTATTCATCTCTGTTCATTAGACTATGTACTCATTGAAAGCAGAGATGTATTCATCTTAGCATTCATGAACATGGAGCATCCAGCATGGAGGAGATAAAGACAAATATTTAAAGAATAGCAAGAGAGATTACGGGCGCTATTTTAGCCCGAGCCCATGTCTATGATCAAGTCTACCAAGCCCAGTCAGTCACTTGGGATGACAACACAAGTGATGGGAATCCTTGGGAATGCAAAAGAAAAATCTCATGGCTCTCAGCAAAACTACACGGTAGCCATCAAATGAGTACGTGTGTGTTACCAGAGGACAAGGGTCTTCCCATCATCACCATAAGGTGGCCAGAAGATTATGAATGTCCAAATGTTACTTGACTGATTGATGTTGATATCATGGCCAGAACCAACCAAAAAACCATGATGATTCTTGAGTTTGTGAATTTTGAATAAGATATAAATATGTTTTAGGATAGGACATCTCCATCAGTATGCCTGATGCCTCCATCATCATTGGAGATGATTAAGGACCTGGTCCACAGGTTTCTAAGAGACCTAGATATTCTTTATACTGACCCATCAACCGCCAGGCCTGAAAGCAGTATGCATACTGATGAAAAGTGGTAGGAGTACATCCCAGCCTGATCCATATGGTACCAAACCCTTGAAATTTTTCTTTGGTCTCCATAAACAGCACCTATAAACTAGCAGAGCAATGTTTGTATCATCCCAGAGATAATGATCATGAACCCTTTCTTCCGTGGGAACTTTTTTGGCAAAAGTTTTGACTTGACAGCACTTCGTCATAAGATGTGATTTCTCCTGAATTTGCTTTGCCTGTTCTGGAGGGCTCCTCCCGCTGCAGTGGTTGTGGCTGAAGTGAAAGCCCCACTGCTGCTGCCAGTAAAAACTTTACCTCACACAGGAGAAGCTCATGCTCTTGAACTCCACCAAACTCTGAGATACTCCTAGGTGAGGAGGAAGACTTTTTATATCTGCTTTGTCCTATAGGGCCAGGGACCTCCCTTCTGTCCTTCAATTTCTTTTTACATAATATTTTGCTCCCTTAAACATTCAATAAACATGTCTTGAGTTTCTACTAAGTACTATAACCATTGCCTCCCACCTCTTCTTAAGGAAGAATAACTTCTTTGTCTCCTAAATATTCTACACATAGGAGTATACCTTCTTCACCCTCCTTCAACTAGCCTGAGGATTAGGCTCTATTTTGTGTGAAAAGAGGAAAAGAAAACAAAGAAAGAATATATGAACAAATAAATTATCATCTATTTTCTACTCTTATTATGATCTTTCATGGACTGGATAATTATTCATCTATCTGTATTTTCAATAAAAAAAAATGTTATTGAGTATATAGTATCACACACTGCCCAAAGGGATGGAGATACAGAAACATTTTAATGGAAGAAAGAGATATCAGCATGTAAATAATAAACAGACTGGCCAGGGCTAATTTCTCTGCCTCTTGGGAAAGGAATTTTCCCCTATTTTATCTCTACAAAGATAGTCTTGCTTAAACCCTTCAATCATTTACTTGATTTCTTCTAGAGAATACTTTTTTCCCCCTAAGCAAAAGACTGAACTGGGATGAAAATAAATATATTAGCCTTAGTATCATTGTATTTAGGTGTGGCCAAGTGACTAAATTTTGATGGCCAGAATATCAGTCAAAATGATCAGTCATTCCTTCAAAGGGAATAAGTATTCTCTCCTTGTGTTCTGGAATGTGGACATAGTGGTGCATCATTTTGGATTCTGGGCATGACCATAAGACCCTAAGATAGAAGAGGCCTGGTTCTCTGATGGGGAGACCATATCATCTTTTTCTGCATCATTTTATGTGAGAGAAACAGGCTCTTGTTTAAGTTCCTGGTATTTTGAATTTCCAATATGCAGCTAAACATACCCCAACTAACTTACATACTCTTATCTTGCATGACTAATTCATGACACTCTTTTCAGTGTTCATGACATCATGAACTATTCAAGGTGGAGAAGATCCTACAATCACTAGTTTTTGGTTTTCAACAAATGGACACAAGTAGATTTGGAAGCATTGTCCTCAAAGTTGACTATATGGAATCCATTTTCTCTCAATCTCTGTTTCCACGTACATTTTTATTTAATTTCCTGCCAACTCTACACGTGTAAGTTATCTATTTGTGCCACTCCTTTTCTTCATATGAGTAACTTGTGCATGTCTGAAATAATTGTGACCACCAAAATCATCCCTAAACATACTGAAGAACATCCAGAAATGTTGACCAGGGGAAGAATAAATTTGCACTATTCCAGTTGGCTAAATCTAAAAATTTGGAAGTCTAAAATTTATCTCTGATTCTTGTCCCTCACTCTCAACATCAAATCCTTCAGCAAGTTCTTTGGTTACATCCTTAAATGTGTTCTGAATCGGCCTTCTTTTCTTCATCTGCACCACCAATTCTTGTCCAAGCCACCATCATATCCACTGGGGATATCCTCAAGGGTGACTACAGTGATCCACTTGCTTTCCGGCTATGTATTTGTCTGGTCCTTTCCCACAAAGTTGTAAGACTAATTGTTTTGGAATTTAAATCCGTGCAACTTTCCTGCAAAAAATGTTTCCTTGGTTTTTCATTTCCTTATACTCACTACACAACTCAAGTCTTTTGTCATGACCTATAAGGCTTGTAAGATACAGCTTCTTCCTAGTTTGGGCCTTATTCCATACCACTTTTGGGTGTTTTTTTTTTTATTCTAAAATGAACAGAAAAGTTGAAGAACAATACAAAAAAAATCCCCACCCACATACTACTTATTTTCCAGATCATTCCATTTCAACCACACAGGGCACTTTACTCTTGAGTTTTTCATGTTCCTACCCATCTTACATACTTTGAATTTGCTATGAGTTTAATCTTTATGATCATAAATCTTTCCCTCAGGTCATTTCATGGCTTCCTCCTTATCTTTCAGACCTCAGCTCTTCTAAAAGACATCTTCATTGAGAGTTTCAAGTGCCCTTTCAATTCTAGTCACTCTCATGAATCCTGACTTACTTTTTTCCTAGTGATTACCATGATAATTTACATGTTGTCTACCTTTGCTAACTGGAATGTGCTATCTTTGGAGGTGAAGTCATACCCATCTTGTTCCTATCTATACTCTTCAGTACCTAGAGGAGAGACACCCCCACAGAGTAAGAGCTCATTAAGTGTGTGTCGGCTTTTTAAAATGAATTGATTAATAAAAGAACAGTAACCTGAGATAGATGGGCACTCCCAGATCCTTAACCTTGAGAGAATTTCTTCTGCATCACTGGTTGGCTAATAAACAACAGCAGTGAAGCCAATCAAACAAAAAACAATTGAAAGTGCTTTAGCTAACTACTGCAGATAAATACACACCAAAAATAAATCAACAAATAAACACCCAAGATCAATAGCCATTGATTTTATTTAATTTAATTACTGTTTGCTTTTCCTGTTGTAAGATGGGACTGATGGGCATCTTCAACTCTTTCCACCACCACTAGCTTTTCTCAGATGATCCATTTAGTTGTTTCTTCCATCTAGAGTAACTGTCTCCCACCATAGGCTTCCAGTAGACTTATCTGTGACACACAGAGGAATGATTACAGCTGTTTGTCTCCCAACAGTAAGATTAACCGTTTTCTCACAAGGCACCCCAACACTTCCAAGATGGTATCTTTTTTCTTTTCCAGAGATGTGAATGCAATCTCAGGCACACAATAGAAGCTGTGCCAATAAAGTCTATTCTTGTCAGCTTCACAAACAGCCTCATTACTTGGTAACTGCAAACATGAGTTTGAAGTTGCTGCTCCTGCCAAGCTGAAGTCTATGGATGCTGAGGTCGAGTGATTGAAAATTCCAGATTACAGGCAGAAGGGGATGAAGAGTTGTTTATAGCCCTTGCTCATCTGCTAAAAGCCTCTGGCCAGAAACAGTTCTCTGTTTGAAGGAAAGCAAATATCTTCCACAGCTGAAAATAAATGTTTTGAGAGAAGTCTAGGCAGGACTTGTGCTGGGAGCATGGCTTTCAGGCCTGGGGAAGGCAGAGGGAGTGGAGTGATAACTAGCAGTTGTTCCTCAAACCAGGGAGGTCCTGGGCTGAAATCAAGCAAAGCTGGGTGCACTAAGATTTAGTTAGCTTTTCTTTCAACGTGAGATGGGGTTAGTTATGCCACTGCAGAAACAAACGCTTTCTTGGTTGAATTTGGCTATAATTGATAATTGTATCATGGCTGATGTAAAGACTCAGTTTTCGCTGACTCCTTGAAAAGCTGAACCACATGCCATTGGAATTGGCAGTGACGAGATTCTGATCCAATATCTAGGGATGTAAAGACCTTAGCTGGGTTACTGCAATCTCTTCATCTTGGATTGTCTTCAATACCAGACTGTCTTTCCATTACAGCTTCAAGTAAGAATTAAAAGCAGAAATACATTTCCTCTATTTTGTTTCTCCCCACATTCAACATATGCACACATATTCAATTATTAGAAATTATGAATTGAACACTTTCTGTGCACCAGACACATCTTAGGTATTAGTTATGCAAACTATCTAGAGCAATTCGATGGCAGGGTCCCTGCCTCAAATTTCCACTGGGGAACCTACATCAGCAAATAATTGTGATGTAATGTGATGTGTTCAATAATACAGGTAGACATCAAGGATTGGGAAGCTCAAATATTGGAGGGATTTGTCGCCTTCAGTCTGGGAAAGGACTTCTTGAAGTTGGAAACCACAGAAGTTAAAGAATGGTAGTTCCCAGTCTTGCTGGGAAAAAGAAGAATTAAACAAGGAATTTGTTTTCAAAACAAATGGAAATATCCTCAGAGATTAATAGCCGTAGGTGAAGTTGTGGGTAGACCCTTTGAAGAATGTAATGAAATTTATAGACTTTCTCCCTCAAGAATATAATGCCCATAAATGAATACACAAATTCTTTAATGCAGTTTCAAAGAGATCACAGAAGCTCCTATAACAGGGGCAGGTTAATAATCTAGGAAAACTTTAGACTCCTTTTATTCATTTTTACCTTTTTAATTTTTGTTTGAGAGTGAGAGAACATGAGAGAGGGAGGGGCAGAGAGAGGGGGAGACATCCAGGTACCCCTTGTTTTTACCTTTAAAGAAGTGTTTCTCAAAGTCAGGGCTTGAGTCCACTGCATTAGAAACACCTGAGATATTGCTTATAATGCAGATTCCTAGGGCTCTATCTCAGATCTATTTAAAAAAGTCACTCTAGTGTGCACTCAGGTCTCTGCTTTTTTAACAACTATATTTGTGTGATGCTGTGGAGTGGAATCTTAAGAGCTCCTGGGAGATTCTGGTATATACACCCTAAACCCCAGGGCATTTCCTGTTTATTTGGACTCACTTTGACTCCTCCCTTTCAAATGAGAGATGCGGCAGGGCTGTGTCTGCTGAGAGGCATAAAGGACTTCTCTCACAGAAAATGTTCGAGTTAGAACACGCCCCTCTTGGGGCGCCTGGGTGGCTTAGTCGGTTGAGCGTCCGACTTTCGCTTAGGTCATGATCTCGCGGTTCGTGGGTTCGAGCCCCGCGTCGGGCTCTGTGCTGACTGCCAGCTCAGAGCCTGGAGCCTGTTTCAGTCTGTGACTTCCTCTCTCTCTGACCCTCCCCTGCTCACGCTGTCTCTCTCTCTGCTAGAAATAAATAAAACATTTAAAAAAAAAAAAAAAAAACACACCCCTCTTATGAGTTCCATATAGTCAAGATTTTGACAGCAAGCTCTGTGCATACCTACTTTGTTCCCATTGGTTTGTCTTCTCTGCCCAAGGAGGTTGCAAATTCTTGGACTTGCCGGGTCCTAGCTTCTCATCTTGTATCCCTCAGATCACTGGGCACGTGGCGTGTGCCTCAGAAATATTCATTGGTTATGGAATCCATGTTCTTTTTTTTTTCTTCCTTTAACACAGCTGGCCAGCCTCAGTCATTCCATCAGGATCCAAAGGTTTTTGTTGTCTTTTGCATTTTGTTTTAGGCTCTTCTGCTATACTCCTGTGTCTACATCATCCAGTCTATTTTATTGAAAAATGTTTTGTTAGATTTCTCCTCAGCCTGTACACTTCCTGTCCAGCCCTTTCATAGAGAGTCCTTTGTATTGAACAGACAGACTCTAATCTGCACATCTTCCCTCTGAGCTCCAACCAGGGCTCCCAGGTGAGCATCCCGACACCAGTCTGGAACATCTGTTCAAATGGTCCAGAGCAGCGGGCAGTGATGGTGTGTGCAGTTTTCTTGTCTGACAGGCCCTGGGTCCAGCACGCTCAGGGAGGGAGCATGAATGTTTGCCTTGCCGGC
This sequence comes from Hyaena hyaena, assembly GCF_003009895.1. Classification (NCBI taxonomy): domain Eukaryota; kingdom Metazoa; phylum Chordata; class Mammalia; order Carnivora; family Hyaenidae; genus Hyaena; species Hyaena hyaena. The sequence continues at coordinate 3,455,662 of NW_024080750.1, read as the reverse complement.
TGGAAGTCCTAAAAGCAGCTGCCTGCTGATTGATGATAACTTGCATAATGACATTGAATGTTCACATGCTGCCCGGCATGAGTGAGACGCTGCAAGCTCCCCTGTGCAAGCCCTTGCTGGTTGGCCAAATCCTTATCTTCCAGCATGCAGGCAACAGAAACAGCAAGAGCCAGAAGGTATCTGATCCAAAGATGTCCGTTACAACCCCAATGGTTTTAACACAAGGAGGGGGTAAGGGGGGAGACTTGATGCTTCCCAATTGCAAATTTACTAAGAAAACTACGCACCAGGGGCTCAAAGCAGCCATGACACCTACGTATTGGAATATCAGGATAGGATATATTCGTATTTTTACATTTTCTGGCTAAAAATGGAGTCTCTTATGGAGCTCAGAGAACTGGCTTCCAGAAACATTTCTTAAAAAAATTCTTCTAGTGAGGCCAGATTTTAAGCAAACCACAATACTTAGGTTTATTATCTTCCCATAGAATTCTCTTCACTGCTGTGAAGAAATCTAGTCTTTGATATTAAGATGGCCTGTCAAAGTGGTTAAGAATGCCATTGTAAAATGGAAGATTAGCAATATGCAATCGTTTGCATTAATGTTTCTCAAATTACTCTATTTCACCCATTTTCATTGCCATGGATTTAGTTGAAGCCTTTACCACTTCTGTTGTGATTTACTCGAGGGGATCCTAAATGACTGCCTTGTCTGCTGTCTAAACCTACTGCATGCTCTCCACCATGTGACACACAGATTTCCCAAAGTCACAGGGGGTCAGGGGACTTTCAGCAACTGTCTCTAGTTGCCTTGGGAGGGAAGTGTCCACATTCTCTGTTACAGACTAGAGACTCTTTTATAACTCTCCACTTCTCTCCAAATGCAGATAAACCTACTCAGCGAAGTGACCTATGAACTTCAACATGGCTAGGGTTCTGTCTACTTCTTCATGTACAGAGAACATGTCATTCTCTATCCCTAAAATTCCATCTACCCTACTTGGCCAGCCTTTCCTAGTGGCAGGCCGTGGCACTTACAATGTTGAGTTCTGCAGAATGTTAGTCTTGAAAGATGTTATTTGGGGCTGTTAAAAAAAAAAAAAAAGACTTGGTCAAAGAAACTTGAGAAACTGATGGAGATTATTAAAACACTATCATACTAGAGTCTCTGAAATATCCCATTATTAAAAAAAAAGTGGTTTTGCTAGTTTAACCAATCCTTTCCCAAATGTAGCTGAATTTGGAGTACTTTTTTTTGGAAATACCTCTCAGTTAATGTGTTTCATGGGTCAACAATCTGGACAATTATTTTTTCTTTCCTCTCCAACCAGATTTATTGAACACAACAAACTCTGTGTACAAGGTGACCTGGATCTGCTGCTTCAAAAACATGATCCTTTCTTACTAATATTTTAACAAGTCAGTCCATGGAGTGTCAAAAAGCACCTTACTCTATAATTAACAGCAAAGTGTCCAATGCACACTAAATAATTGGCCTAACTACTGGAACTATAGTAGTTCTGCAAGTTAATTAGCATAGGTAGGATCTCCAGGCTGCTGGAGAACTCATGGTGAGGCCACTTTGTGCACTGCCACTGTGATGTACCATCAGGTTACCAGATCATAATACTCCCATTGTCTGATTCTAGATACAGCCTAGGAATATCAATGAGGGCTGAGGTTAGCTGAGCTGCTGGCTGGGCCAGAACTGATATCACCCCAGCATGTCCTCTGACAGGGTCCCCTGGCAGCCCCGATGAAGTACTTGTGAATCTGTGCACAGGACCCAACAATGGATGGATTCTTCACTATGTCCTCCAAGTGCTGCTTCAAGGTCTCCTCTGTCCCACCTGCTATCTGCATCCTGCAGCACATCACGTCCTTCTCCACTCCAGGCCCAGATACACACACACACATACATATATGCACATATATATATATATATATATATATATATATATATATAAAGACAGAGAGAGAGAAAGGGAGAGAGAGAGAGGCACCTGGGTGGCTCAGTCAGTTAAGTGTCTGACTTCAGCTTAGGTCATGATCTCGTGGTTTGTGGGCCCAAGCCCTGCATCAGGCTCTGTGCTGACAGCTCAGAGCCTAGAGCCTGCTTCAAATTCTTTCTCTCTCTCTCTCTCTCTCTCTCTCTGTCCCTCCCCTGCTCTCACTGTCTCTCTTTCCTCTCTCTCTCTCTCAAAAATAATAAACAATTTAAATATATATTTTTGTAATGTACTAAGCAAATCTATAACTTTATGTAAGTTCTTCTCTTTACTTATGTCATACATTCACCTCCCTTAGCAAAGTGTCATATGAGGTTGGCCAAGTTAGTGATCATTTTCAAATTAGTCAAGATTCCTTAGGTTATAATTTACAGTAACCAAATTCAGAGTAGTTTAAGCAAATGGAGATTATAGCTTGAATAATTGGCAAACACAGTGGTAATGATAGTTTTCATTGTAACTCAGTGGTTCTCAATAAAGAGTGATTCTGCCCCTCCCCATCCCACTCCCCAAGAGAAATTTGGCCAAGTCTGAAGATGTCCCTGTCTCTCCCAGCTGCAGGACAATGGGTGCTTCTGGCATCTAGTGCCAGGTCAAGGTCAGCACAAGAGGCTGAGGCCCCTCCCCCAAAGAGGAAATATCTGGCTCTAAATGTCAGTACTGCCAAAATTGAGAAACTCTGAGTATAATTAGGTGCAAATGCTCAAAGTCATTAGGCATTCTTTAGTATTCTTCTCTCATGTCTTTGGTCAAAATTGGGTTTTATTTTTGTCTGAATAGCAGGAAACGTGGCTTTGTCTACATCACATTCACTTATACCCAATTCTATGACCTAATTAGAAGAAAAGTCTTCCTTACCAGTTTCAATCAGAAAAATACCAGAGAATTCAATGATTGGTCCAAGTTTGATTGATCATGTGATCATTACACAATTGCTCCCTATGATGTTACAATGTTCCCAACATAGGCCATGTCTCCATCTTTGGGGTGGGGGTGGCAAAACTGTATTAGTCAGACAAAAGCAAAATTTATCATACTTTCTTGGAATTCACTTATTTTACAATAGGAACAATAATTTATCTCATAAAATATTGTGAGGCTTCTTTTTAATGCATGTGAAATGTCTGACCGAATATTTGAAATACGGGAGATGTTTAATGATAATGATTGGCAAATAGACATTTCAAATATTTTTATTGTAGCAAGAACACTTAACATGAGATCTACCCTCTTGACATATTTTTAAATACACAATACAGTATTGTTTACCATAGGCACAATGTTGGGTAATAGATCTCGACAATTTATGGATCTCATGTAACTGAGATCTGATGCCCCTTAAACAGCAACTCCCTGTTTCCCTTTCCTTCAGCCCTGGTAACCATCTTTCTACTCTGTTTCTATAGCTTGACTATTAAAAACAATTTTTTTCACATTTATTTATTTTTGAGAGACAGAGTGAGACAGAGCGTGAGCTGGGGAGGGGCAGAGAGAGGAGACACAGAATCTGAAGCAGGCTCCAGGCTCTGAGCAAGCATTCAGCACAAAGCCTGATGCGGAGCTCAAACCCACGAACCGTGAAATCATGACCTGAGCTGAAGTCGGATGCTCAACTGACTGAACCAATTAGATGCCCCAAGCTTGACTATTTTAAGGACTTCATATAATTAACTCACATAGTATTTGTTATTCTGTCTTTGGTTATTTTACTTGGCATAATATCTTCCAGGTTCATCCTAATTGTCAGGATTTCCTTTGTTTTTTAATTACCTATTTATGTATATACTATATTTTATTTATCTGCCAATGAGCATTTGGGTTGTTTCTGTATCTCAGCTATTGTGAATAATGCCTGCAAAGAACATCATGAGAGTGCATATGTTTCCTCTCAATGCTAATTTCAGGGGGGTTTTTGGATACATGCTCAGAAGCAAGTTTGCTGGATCATGTGGTAACTCTATTTGTAATTTTTTTGTGGAAGCTCCATACAGTGGACGATAGTGGTTGCACCAGCTTGCATTCCTACAAACCATTCATGAGGGTTCCAGTTTCTCCACATACTCACCAACAGGTTTTATGTTTTATTTGGTTTTGTTTTGCTTTAAAAATAGCCATTCTGGGGCACCTGGGTGGCTCAGTTGGTTAAGCATCCGACTTTGGCTCAGGTCATGATCTCACAGTTCGTGGGTTCGAGCCCTGCGTCGGGCCTGTGCTGACAGCCAGCTCAGAGCCTGGAGACTGTTTCAGATTCTGTATCTCCTTCTCTCTCTGAACCTCCCCTGCTCACACTGTCTCTCTCTCTCTCAGAAATAAATAAAACATTTTTTAAAAAATAGCCATTCTAACATGTGAGATGATAGCACATTGTGGTTTTGATTTGAGTTTCTTCTGCAATGAGTTACGCTGAGCATCTTTTCATATACCTCTTGGCCATTTGCATTCTTGTTTGGAGAAATAGCCGTTGCTCATTTTTTAATGGCGATTTGATGTTTTTTGTAGATGTTCCCTTATATGTTCTGGATATTAATCCTTTATCAGATGTGTAGTTGGCAAATATTTTCTCTTATTCTGTAGGTTGTCTTACACTCTGTCAATGGCTTTCTTTGCTGTCCAGAAGTTTTTAATGTTGTCACACTTAATTTTGCTTTAGTTGCTTGTGGTTTGGTGTCCTATTGATTGGTAGATATGTAATGATTATGCAAATTAAAAGATAAAAAAACAACTGAGTCCATCTCTGATATGAAAAAAGATCAGTATCATAGGCAGTCCAGAAATCGGAAAACGCATTATTTCTATTTCAGTTTTGATTTTTACTTTCAAATATCAGCAATTGGACATTTACATTTGCTTGCTTAGGGAAATATACCACAAGCTGATAAAATCTACCTTGCAGTTGTGGTCTCAGGAGTCCACTTAAAGTTGTGAAATATACACAGTTTGAAATGTTTGGTGTCAAGGCAGCTTTTAAATCCTCAGACCAATTAAGCTTAATTATTGAGTGAATAGTAATACTTTTCTTCAACAGTGTGAAGGTTGAATTAAAATTCATTTTCAAATTAGAAGGTAACACCTACTAACTGTCAATCAGTCAAGTGTTTATTTGAGGACCTGGTTAGGAAAAAAAAAAAAAAGAGAGATTAAAAATACTAACTTGAAGGCAGGTCTATCTTTTATTATGGGCATTATACTTAGATAATGCAAAAATCTTACGTTTTTAACCAGTACCATAGGAAACCTAAGACAGACCTTTCTGAAACTCATAAGCATGGTCCAGTGAAGGTTTCAAGCATATGTGAATTGGAGGTAACTTATGGGCTTGGAATCCCAGAAACTTCCCATCTATTGTTGGGTGACTAGCATCAAATGTCACTGTCATCCCCAGCTATATTAAATATGTGTGATATTTATTTGATTTGACATGAGTTTTTGTGGGGAGATACAAAAATAAGCAGATAGAGGAGCACCTGGCTATAGAGATTTGTACAGGGGAAAAGAACCTTATAATGGCAGTCAACAAAGAAACCCATTTTATTGGATATAAAAACCACTGAGGAAATACACACAGAGAATAGTATATGACTACTATTCCAAGTTTCCATCCACAGCGCTACAGAAATACTGAGCTCAAATTTTGCTCACTGGGGGATAGATGAAGTGAGAAGTGCCATGCAGTGTGGCCAATAGTAACTACATCTTCTGATGATCACTAAATAGGGAACAGGCTCAATTTTATCCTCAAAATTTTTTCATAAAGGCATGCAACAAATTATAAAGAATAATACAATAGTACTTATAGATTCTACTATCCCACCTCATTACCCACATGGATAAAATAACCTTGGGTTGTCCTCTCCAATTACACCTTCTCCTTGCCCTTGCTCTTGACTCAACATAGTGTTTCCAAGACTTATTAATCTTAATATACGTAGTTTTAATTCAAACAACCTATGACTTCTTTTATAGAAAAGAGAGTCATTAATATCTCTGTACCAGCTGTCTGTATATCGGTCTGTGCTAAGCCATTCTGCTTTTGTCTAATTTATATAAATTGCAATAAGCTTGAAAAATTGATATTATCTTTCCTATTTTCCTTTCTTGCACATTTAGAAAAAATGAGTCTTACAGCATATAAACAATGTGCTAAGTTCATGTGACATGACACCAAGTGTCATGTGTATCAAGAAGATACTCAGAATATTCAAGAATGTACTCAGTTTTGGAGGATACATATGTGCTGTTAGTTACAAAATGGGTTATATAAATATTTCCATTTTTCTAGGAAACAGAAGAGATAGTTGAATATTAGGAATTTCCATTTCAAACACTGAAGTTTTCAGGTTTAAAGAATCAGAAAGACTCTATTGTTGTATGTTGCATACAAGAATCCCGTCATAGCAATCTTCTACACAAAGTGAAGTAGAAAATAGAGGACATTACTAGACTATTCCACCCTATGAAATATTCAAATTGGCAGTCTACATGTGAGTTTGAGATTCCTATGTACTGAAGCCCATGATTAAGGGGTATCATTTACCATTTAGCACAAAAGAACATAATATAGCAACTGCTCCCACCACCAAATATGGCCCATGAATACGTTTTGATGGTGACCTCCTATGATCATAAGTCACTTTTTTAACAATTCACATGTCTAAATTCTGTATGATAAACTGTTTTAAAATCAATAAATCCAATTAAGAACAGACCACTGTCACAGCAAAATAAGTAAAAATGATTAAATTCCTCCAAGCATAAATTTAAGAGATTATAATACAGTTTTGTTTGGGTTATATATTTTTTTTGTCATTTTTGGGGGATTTTTTATTCCTACCCTCCCTCCTTCCTTCTAAAAAGCAGTTTTCAGGCTGAGATTTGGATACCTATGTCCGCCAAGGCATATATTAATAAATGGTTCACTTTCGGTACCATATCTATGTTTGTAAGATGTATATGCAGTTCACAGCCACCTGCTTAATTTTCACCATGTCCTCTGTAAATTATCCATCCCCCTTCTAGGTCAGACAAAATATATTTTCAAAGCATATAAGAAATAACCTTTCCTCATAAAAAAAGAAAAATTTAAAAACATTGATTTTTATATTCAGGTCGATACTTGCTCTTTTTCTGAAGAAAATATTTAAAAAGTCACAGAAACAAGGAGAAAGAGTTCTCAAGCTAGTTTTTCTGCAATGAAACTATGTTTAGCTCCACATAATCTTCAGACAACACCGCTACTATCAAGATCAGAATCCAGGGTACTCACTGTGAATCAAATGATGAATAGGAAGATGAGTGGAACGTTCCTCTTCTATCTCTGTGCTCAGTCACCTTCCCAATTTATTCTTTGGTGTCTGCCTGAAATTCTATTATTTAATGCTATTCTTAATTTCAGTCAAATAGGTTCTAACTGGCAGCCTCTGGACTCAAATCTTGGTGGAAGTAGCAAAGGTGAGTAGAGCTTTTTGCAAAATGACTAAGCATATTAAGGCTTCTATACAGGGTGACTGAACTATAAGTGTTCTTGTTTTGTTATTTATTACTATCTCAAAGTAGAGCCAGGTTTCTAAACCTTGGCACCATTGACATTTTGGACCAGATACTTTTTTGTCTTGGGAGGCTATCGTGTACATAAGAGGACATTAGCAGCATCCCTGGCCTCTACCCACTAGCAGCCCACTGGTAAACTGTAACCACAAAAAATCTTTCTGGCCCTTGCCAAATGTCTGCAGGAGGTCACATCACTCCTGGAGGACACATCACCCTGAGAATCACCGTTGTAGTCTTGACAAGAAACATGGGCCAGAAAGATTTCCTCACTAGAGCACTAGTGTCTGGTGGGCAAGGCGTTTGTCTGTTTTGTCTAGGCCATATCCCCAGCACTTAGAACAGTGTCTGCTGTATCGCAAGAAGTCAGCAAATATTTGGGAAATGAACGAATAATTGAAACATTCGACACAAATGATGCCCCATTCATAAAAGAGAATCCCATCCAGCTGTTTCAAAGTGAGGGTTCTAATGTTTATTAATATGGTTGGGTGCTCGTGAAATATTAAGTGAAAAACAGCAAATTACAAAGGAGGCCCAATTTATTCCCATTCTATGTTATGAATATATATATATATATCTTGAAGTATATACAAAAATTGTGGCTCTACTAGATGGCAGGATTGCAGACTATTTTTATTGTCTTTGAATGCTTAATTATACTTTATTATGTGTGATACTTTTATACTACAAAGTTTGGTCGTTAGTTTACAGAAGACGCAATAAGGAGCAGAAGAGGCCAAACACACCACAGAAAGGCCTTTCCTAATTCTAAATTCTGCATAATGAGATTTCTGAAGACTAAACACATGAGGTGTCTGACCTGAGAGGAATGAACTGTTCTCTGAGAAAGCTGCCCTAGATATTGCTTGTTTCTAAAAATCACAATCTCTGTGCCCAGTATCGTCTTGGGTATTATGGAGACCCAGGAAAAAGTTCAGAATCTAATTGAGGGAAATAAGACCTAGACACAGGATACCTTCAACACAAAATGAAACAACACACAACCATATGTTAAATTGTGTGCTATGAACCCTGCTTCACGATTTCATGGAGGAGAGGTATCAAAGAATTTGTGCACTGGAGAAATGGACTTCAGTTGAATTCTCAAGGATGAGTAGACTCAGCTAAAAGAAGGATGAGAAAGAGCATTCTGGTGAGGGGCAAAGAGACAAATATGTTGGATAAGGGCACAAAGAAAAGGTGAGCACAGGTAGAAGGCATCAAAGATGCTGATCTAACTGGAACATAGAGGTGTAAGGGCCACTTACCAAAAGAGATGCAACTGGCATCTCAGGAGGGACAATCCTCTGTTAAGGAGAAACGTTCCAGGCATTACCAGAACTTTGTGTACCTGTGAACCCTAGGGTCAATGGAGGAAGCACCCATTCTCAGCAAAGACAATTGTACACAGGCCATAGATGTCCTTCAAGACACTGGCTCAGTAATTTTTACCCATTTATTTCTTCATGACCATGACTAACACCCAGCCATTATAACAAGGAGATACAGACATCTTCTGAAGTGCTCCCTAGAGGGTGATACCACCCCAGTATAGAATTACCGAGGGCCGTTGACCTATCTTAAGATATTTTAGGCTGGCTGTGTGTTCCCTCCAACTCCTACCCAATTTCAGGTGATTACTATGCAAGTTGTGAGCCTCATTGTGGGGCAACAGACTCTTCAGTCAAATCCACAGGATTGGAACTTAGGCTGTCTTTCTTGCTGAATGTACAATTTTAGGCAAGTTTACTCTATCTAATTCTCTATTTTCTCATATGTAAGACAGGGATCATATGAATGAGTGTGTTATGGGTTGCATACTGTGTTCCCCCAAAAAGATGCGCTGAAGTCCTAATCTTCTAAAGAGGTGACTTCTGAGCCAAGACCTGGTGAGGAGAAACCAACAGTGCTAAGGTCAGGAAGCCATGTGTACCAGGCTTGGGCGGGGGCAGCTAGTGCCGGGAGGGAAAGAGCTTGGGACTTAGGAAGAGAGATACTGGTCCATTGTGACTTTTGTCCAGGGAGCACATGGTAGACTAGCATGTAACTAATTGAGAATTAGTGATATTATGAAAGACTTGGGGCAGGGGTCATTTGAAGTAGGTTGGATTAAGGAAGGATTGAAGGAAAGGAAAATAAGAGAGCCTAAGGAGAGGGAAAAAAAAAAAAAATCAAGATTCCAAGGAAAGGACTCCTCTCTAGGGATATTTAACCTTATAAACTATTATAAATAATGTTTCAAACAATTCAGTTGGCTGCATGGATCTAACATACATCATTGGTGGAGGTTGTAAAGCACAGAAGCTAAGAGCAAAGGATCCTAAATCCAAGGACCAGATATTAACCACATGTCTGTCATGTAAAGAAGCTTGACCTTGGGCAAGTTCCTCATATTTAGTCTTCAGTTTCCCAGTCTCTAAAATGAAGCTTTCCTAAGATATGCCTTTACCTCATAGCCTCAAACCCAATAAACACTTGAAATGTTAGTGACTTTTGTAAACCCTCACTATGGACATCAACCTATAGAATCTATCACAGCAGAGAGTTTTGCATATAGAATTTGCAAATCTAGATTGAGGGATGATTGGAACCATATTTATCATTCATCACTGTTTTCTCTCATCTGGGCCATAGTAGGCCATCAATTTTGCACTTGGTAGGCCATCAATAAATACTTCTTAAATTAATAAAAGAAGTAGATGCTCATTACATAATTGATGAATTACTCAGATGAATCATTTACCTGCTGATTCCCGGTGATCTGCAGCCCATATATGATATGTCCTTTCATATTTATTCTCAGTTAGATGATGATCTTTAAAAGGCCCTCTGAATTAAACCATTATTTTTTGCATCAAATTTGAATAGTCTATGAATTAGAAGCTTCAGGGTAAAAGGGAAGCTGTAGCTTGTCATGTATATGTTTTGTATCTCTCTGAGTGAGACTATATTTTTGATAGAATGCATCTACTTCTATAGAGCCATGGCTGAGTTGTGTAAAGTATCCATGCATATTTCATGTTTTCTATAAGCCAAGGCTTAGAAATGAAAAATGAAGGTTGTGCTGTCAGACTCAGAATTTGGGCAGACATTTTGACACAAAACTTGTCAACAAAGAGAGTTAATGTACCCAGAGTGAAGTAGACATAGCAACAGTTCAAAGGTACCTTCAGAAAGAAAGCCTATAACTCAACAATATCTTACACATAGTAGGTATCCATTAAAAGAACTTCGGTGTAAAAAGTAACAAACAATAGTATTACATAGTATTAAAACAAGTATGTTTTGAGAATAAGTTAATTCAGACTATTCATTTTCTTTCAGCAAGATACTCTTGTGTAAAATCTCAGGTTCATATCTCCACCAAGACTTGTCTTGTGGGACTGTTGTTAGGATTACATTAGAGAATATAGAGCACATAGTAAATATTCCACGTGCTTTTGGTTCTGCTACTATTATCATGGTTATTTTTATTAAATGTTCACCAATTCAATCATAAACATTATATTTCACACAGAAGAGTGGATAACAGATTTCTGATTCAACCATAAGAGAATAGTGTGTCTCACTTATTTCTCTTCCCCCACCAAACGGAACAATAAAAACAGATAAAATATGTGAGGGCTTTGATTCATTTCAACCATTGACAAAGAATCATCAAAAGCATTGAACAAAATCAGAGACTTCCTCAATCTGTAAAATTTCCTGATGACGATATATGAAAAACATACAAGAACCATTGTAAAGATACCTCTCGAAGATCTGTCATGAAAGACAGAACAAGTTTTCTGAAAGATTGGGAATACCCAATTTTGTTCAGCTTGTTACTGGAGGCACCAGTAAGTGTGATAATAATGCCTAAGTAAATAAATATGTGTGCAAATACATGAAAAAAGTAATACAAGATAGAAAAGCTATAAATAGCAAAAATAAAATTGGGGTGCCTGGGTGTCTCAGTTGATTAAGCGTCTGACTTCAGCTCAGGTCATGATCTCATAGTCATGGGTTTGAGCCCCACATTGGGATCTGCACTGAGAGCTCAGAGCCTGGAACCTGCTTTGGATTCTGTGTCTTCCTCTCTCCCTGCCCCTCCCTTGCTCACACTCTGTCTCTCTCTCAAAAATAAAACATGAAAATTTTAAAAATTATCTTTATTTGCAGATGACATAATTGTTTATATAGGGGCACTGGGCTGGCTCAGTTGGAAGAAGATGTGACTCTTGATGTCGGGGTTTTTGAATTCGAGTCCCGTGTTGGGTGTACAGATTACTTTAAAATACATAGTAATTGTTTGTGTAGATATTTCTAAGACTACTAAATCTAATAAGGGGATTTAACAAGATTGCAAGATCCAATGTTAATAGATGAAAAGAAATTGTATTTCTATATACTTGCCCAAAATTGGAATTTATATTTTAAATACTAATTACAATAGCATCAATATACATAAAATAATTAGTGATAAATTTTATGAAAGATGTTCAAGACCCCTCTACTGAAAACTACAAAGTATTGCTAAGAATAAAATTAAGAGGATCTAAGTAAATAGATATAAGTGTATATTAAGACCCTGTAGTGTTAACTGTCAAATTTATTTATAGAATCAATGCAATCCTAATAATAACCTCAGTATTTTTATGGTGGTTGTTAATTTGACAGATTCTAAAATTTATATAGAAATGCTTAAGGTCTAGACCTTAACCTAGACTGAGACAAAAAAAAAAATTAGAAACATAGCAAAGATTGGGGTCTGGATGGCTCAGTTAGTTAAGCAATCAACTCTTGGTTTTGGCTCAGGTCATGATCTCACAATTGTGGGATCAAGCCCTGTATCCAGCTCCACATTAAGTCTAGAGACTGCTTGGCATCTTCTCTCCCTCTATCTCCATGCCCCTACCCTGATCCTGCTCTCTCTTGCATGTACTGTCTCTCTCTCTCAAAATAAATAAATAAACCTAAAAAAGTAGCAAAGACCTTCCCTTACCTGATTTTAAGACTTGCCATACAAATTTTAGGATAGTTTGTTCTAGTTTTGAGAAGTATGCTGGTGCAATTTTGATTGGAATTGCATTGAATGTGTAGAGTGCTTTGGGTAGTAATGACATCTTAACTATACTTATTCTTCCTATCCATGAGCATGGAATGTTTTTCCATTTCTTTGTGTCTTCTTCAATTTCCTTCATAAGTTTTCTATAGTTTTCATCATTCAGATCTCTTGTATCCTTGGTTAGGTTTATTCCTAGGTATTTTATGGTCTTTTGTGCAATTGTGAATGGGATCAGTTTCTTGATTTCTCTTTCTGTTGCTTCATTGTTGGTGTATAAAAATGCAACTGATTTCTGTACATTGATTTTGTACCCTGCAACTTGGCTGAATTCTTGGATCAGTTCTAGGGAGAAGAAGGGGGGAAATGGTGGGGGAAAGGGAGAGAGGCAAACCATGAGAGACTCTTGAATGCTGACAAAAACTGAGGACTGATGGATGTGGGGGGGAGGGGGGATGGGCATGAAGGAGGACACTTGTGGGGATGAGCACTGGGTGTTATGTGGAAACTAATTTGACAATAAACTATTTGTAAAAAAAAAAAAAAAAAGACTTGCCATAATTCTACAGTAACCAACCTAGTATGGCATTGGCACACAAACAGATAAATGAATTGATGGATCTGAATAGAGAATCCAGAAATAGACATACGTGTGTATGGTTAATCGACTATTTTAGCAAAGATACCAAAACATTTCCATGGGTAAAAGAGCATCTGTTCAACAAATGATGCTGTAACAACTGGAGGTACATATGGAACAAAAGATGAACCTTGATGCCTTCTTCACTCCCTATGCAAAATTTAAATCAAGATAAGCATAGGCGAGGATGTGGAGAAACGGGCACCCTCCTACACTGTTGGTGGGAATGTAAACTGGTACAGCCCCTCTGGAAAACAGTGTGGAGGTTCCTCAGGAAACTAACAATAGAACTCCCTTATGACCCAGCAATAGCACTGCTAGGAATTTACCCAAGGGATACAGAAATGCTGAGGCATAGGAGCACATGTACCCCAATGTTCATAGCAGCACTCTCCACAATAGCTAAAACATGGAAAGAGCCTAAGTGTCCATCAACAGATGAATGGATCAAGAAGATGTGGTTTATCTATACCATGGAATACTACATGGCAATGAGAAACAATGAAATCTGGCCATGTGTAGCAACATGGATGGACCTTGAGGGTGTTATGCTGAGCGAAATAAGTCAGGCAGAGAAGGACAAATATCGTATGTTTGCACGTATAGGAGGATTAGGAGGAACTTGACGGAGGAACAAGGGGGAGAAGAAGGGCGGAAATGGTGGGGGAAAGGGAGAGAGGCAAACCATGAGAGACTCTTGAATGCTGACAAAAACTGAGGACTGATGGATGTGGGGGGGAGGGGGGGATGGGCATGGAGGAGGGCACTTTGGGGATGAGCACTGAGTGTTATGTGGAAACTAATTTGACAATAAACTATTTGTAAAAAAAAAAATCAAGATAAGCATAGACTTAATACAGGAGGTAAAACTATAACACTTTTAAAATAGAGCACAAGAAATATCTTTATGACCTTGGGTTAGGCAAAAATTTCGTAGGACACAGAAACACTAAGGATACAAGCAAAAATTTGATTAATTTGACTTCTGTTCATTAGACATTATTAAGAAAATTAATATGCATGCCATCGCTAGTAGAATATATGCAAAACAAGTAAAATCCTACAATAAAAATAAAGAGGAAACAAACCAATAATAAATACAATATCTGGTATTTCACAAAGAAAGATAAGAACAATGGTCAATATGTACATGAAAAAATGCTCATGTCATTAGCTATCAGGGAAATGCAAACTAAAGCCACAATGAGATACCACTGCTTATACACTTGATAGACTGACCCACCAGCCTAAACACTAGATGTTGGCAAGGGTCCATAGCAACTGAAATTTTCTTAAGTTTTTGGAAGGAGTGTAAAAATGAATAACTGTCTTGAGAACAGCCGGCACCTTCTTTTTTTTTTTTTTTTTTAATTTTTGAGAGATATAGAGACCACATGAGCAGGGGAGGATCAGAGAGAGAGGGAGACACAGAATCTGAAATAGGCTCCCGACTCTGAGCTAGCTGTCAGCACAGAGCCCAATGCGGGGCTCGAACCCATGAACCGTGAGATCGTGACCTGAGCCGAAGTCGGACGCTCAACTGACTGAGCCACCCAGGTGCCGCTGACACCTTCTTATAAATAAATCACACACCAATTCTGTGACCTTGCAACTCCATGCTTAGGTATTTACCTGAGTAAATAATTTCACCTAGTGAATATTCAAGAATGTTCATAGCAATTTCGCTCATATCCCCAAATGGAAATACTCCATACATCCATCATCAGAAGAATGGAATTACTTTTAAGTGTTATATCCATACTACTTAGCAGTAAAAGGAGCAAAGTAATATACATTACAACATGGATACATCTCTCCGGCTCCTCCCATCCCCACCAAATAGGGTGTTGAACGAGAAATGCCAGATCAAAGTGAATACATGCTGGATAATTCCAGTATATGAAATACTAGGATAATTAAATATTAGTCCAATTTTGTAAAAATTAGAACAATGGCTGCTTCTGAATTAGTGGTCAAGAATGGACCAGAAAGGCAAAAGGGAATCCTTTAGGATGACAAAAATGCTCTGTATCTCTATAAGGTATGCATTATATAGTATATGCATTCATCAAATCTTATGGTATTATGAGTCATCGTCTTTGTCTAGTTCTGGCATAGAGCTCCTCAAATGTTTGGAATGTCCTGAGTGGTAGGAGTAATAAAAGTGTCTTTTGTTGTGTTAATGACGGCTTTTGGATTGCACATAGGATGGAGACTGGTTGCCAGGGAAACCACTTTCAGCCCCCCTTTCAGTCACTTTTCAGTACCACCTCAGAATCTGTGGAGGAGAGAGGGGATAGAGGTTGAATCAATCACCAAGGACCAGTGACTTAATCACTCATGCCTATGCAATGAAGCCTCCCTAAAAACCCAAAAGGACAAGAGTCCGAGGGTTTCTATGTTGGTAAACACTTGGAGATTTGGGGAGAGTGACGGGCATGGAGACAGCATGGCAGCTCTGTACCCTTTCCCCTTGCTTATGTTTCTCTTCCACCTGGCTTTTCTGGGCTACATCCTTTTATTATAAACTGGTAATAGAGTGAGTAAAATGTTTCTCTGAGTTCCACAAGCTGCTACTCTAGCAAAGTAATCATACCCCAGGTGAGGATCATCGGAACATCTGATCTATAAAGCTGTTTGGCCAGAAACACAGGTGATCACCTGGACTTGAAGTGGTGTCTGGTGTCTTAAGTGAAGGGGGGTGGGGAGCCAGTTTTATAAGAGTGATGCTATCTCTGGGTAGACAGTGTTAGAATTGAATTGTAGGACACCCAACTGGTGTTAGAACTGAATTGAATTGTAGGACACCCAGCCAGCCACATACTATAAAGACATTAACATGTCCCACGAAAAGCCCACTTGAAGAGGAATTGAGACCCCTGGCCATAGCCAGCATTAGCTGTCGTCCACCTCCCCACACCAACTTGTTGGAAGTGGGTTCAAAATCTCTTAGAATTATACACTGAAGATTTGTATATTTCACTCTGTGGAAATTTCCATCTAAAAATGGATAGAAAAGTATTATACTTAAGATGTTTATATTTAATTCCAAATAAGACATTTTATAAACCATCCCGAAATTCAATACTATTGTCCACAGAGAGGATAAGAGTTTGTCCACAGAGAGGATAAGAGTTATGTTTACATTTTATAGTTATTCCTGGATTTCGGGTATCTTTATAACTCATGTGTTCTGCTAAAAAGCCAAACTTCACACCCCGGATTAGTTATTATTCCCATTTGTCTTTGGTATGAAAATAGAGAGCAGCCTGCTGTGGGTAGTTATTCCATTTATCCTATATTACTACGTTCTCTAGGAAAAGCTAAATGTAAATATTGCTAGAATGACGGATTTAATAGAAATGTTAATAGACGTAACAAAATATTTTAAATAAGTGTTTACTCAGAAATATTATATATGTGAGAAGAGTACTTTTGCCTAATGAATTGTCACAATAATATATCATTTACCCCTAAATGTACCAAAATATGTTTTTTAATAATTTTTACTTAGAATAAGCACAGTGAGTGCCAGGCTATAACCCCACTGCTTCATTTCCTAATAACCTGTGGATTTTTAATATTAGCCACACCCTCCACCCCCATCACTTTGCAAATGAGGAAGCTGGGGCCCTTAACCACGAGGCTGTACAGAGATGGAGTTTATGATTTAGACTGGTTCTCAGTACCTATGTATACATCTAAGTGGCTAGTTACTGCAAGCTAAATGAGCTCATCAAATTTAGGAGTGTTTTACAGACAAAGACTGTTGTTTTCCAAGGTCCGTGGGATGGAATGAAAGAGGGATGTGTTCTCGACCTCTTGAAAAACAGAGGGTTGGCAAAGATGATGTTTTTCTTTATAAAGTTAAGCAATTCCAAGTTTATACGTTTCCTGGTTCAACCTATAGGTTTATAGGTTCAAATTATGACCCTAAGCAATTTTGTATGGCCTTCCCAAGAGGAGGCATCACTGTTTTTTCCCAAATGATGACAAGAAAAATCTTCTTTTGAAATACCAGAAAAGGAGGAATTAAGAAAATATCAGTAGCACTAAAATTAATTTGGGAAGAAAGAAAAGAAAAATAGCACTCATTAATCATTGAGCATTTCACACATTAACTTATTTGTCCTGTGTTGGAACTGAGAGTGGGTATCACCTACTCAGTTCACAGACGATTGTGGTTCGTCTCATATGGGTGATAATACCTCATATGCTATATAGGTGAAATTGGATTTGAATTTACATAGTCTTGACCCCATGTCCTATGTTTGTATATTAGCCATTTAAAATATTTTATCAGGGGCACCTGGGTGGCTCAATTGGTTAAGTGTCTGACTTTGGCTCGGGTCATAATCTCTCAGTTTGTGAGTTCAAGCCCTGTGTCGGCCTCTGTGCTGACAGCTCAGAGCCTGGAGCCCGCTTCGGATTCTGTCTCTCTCTCTCTGCCCCTCCCCCACTTGTGCCTGTGCGCTTGTGCTCGCTCTCTCTCACTCTCAAAAAAAATATTTTATCAAACTCACTTGATCGCTGTTCTCTCATAAGCTTAAAAAGTATTTGATATTATCTGTTTACCTTTTATTCTTCGTTATGGAATATTATTCTTAAACATGGAAAGGAGAATAAAATGCACACCAAGGAGCCAGTGATTCAGGCTGGTTAACCCTGTGATTGCTGTCCTCCGCAGCTTTGTCGTCTTAATTTCCACTCAATGAGTTGAAAGAATCCTATTGATAAAATAGAAGCTGTTAATACTGGAATTTAACATTAAGCTTTAGTTTTTCACATTTGGATTGTTGGATATCAAGATTCCAGTCTAGTCCCTAATCTCCCTCTCTCTGCTTTCCTTGGGTGACCTCATTCACGTCCATGGCCCATGTTGTTATCTACATGCCACTTGTTTTCAAATCCTGCCCTCCCCGCCCCCGCCTTTGTCTTCTTGGTGCTCCAGTTCCTTGACTCCAACCATTTCTTCGTTCAGAAATGTTACTAGTGTCTAGAATTCAACAAGTCCAGAAATTAACTCAGTCACCTCTCTGCAAAACAAATGTTAACATTTGGTAAAGAAAGGATTAAGACGATAGGGAAAGAGGGAGAGAGATAAGGAGAGGAAGGGCAGGGTGAAGGGAGGAAGGAAGGACCAGTTTTCACATTCCATGTTTCTCTTTTCAGCACCAGCGGCTGTTCTATGGCCAACATTGACTATTCCTCATTCCACATATTCAGTTAATCACCAAGACCCACTGACTTTACATCCTATGTATTTCTTAAATAGTTATCCTTTCCCCCATTGCTTTTGCCACTAACATACAGTCGTTGCCATCTATCTTCAAGAATCTACCAGCTTTCCTATGCATCAGCACTCCTGTATCCCTTGGGTAAATTCCTAGCAGTGCTATTGCTGGGTCATAGGGGAGTTCTAGTGTTAGTTTCCTGAGGAACCTCCACACTGTTTTCCAGAGGAGCTGCACCAGTTTACATTCCCACCAACAGTGCACATGTACCCCAGTGTTCATAGCAGCACTCAACAATAGCTAAAACATGGAAAGAGACTAAGTGTCCATCATCGGACGAATGGATCAAAAAGATGTGGTTTATCTATACCATGGAATACTACATGGCAATGAGAAACAATGAAATCTGGCCATGTGTAGCACCATGGATGGACCTTGAGGGTGTTATGCTGAGCGAAATCAGTCAGGCAGAGAAGGACAAATATCGTATGTTTGCACGTATAGGAGGATTAGGAGGAACTTGACGGAGGAACAAGGGGGAGAAGAAGGGGGAAATGGTGGGGGAAAGGGAGAGAGGCAAACCATGAGAGACTCTTGAATGCTGACAAAAACTGAGGACTGATGGATGTGGGGGGGAGGGGGGATGGGCATGGAGGAGGGCACTTGTGGGGATGAGCACTGGGTGTTATGTGGAAACTAATTTGACAATAAACTATTTAAAAAAAAAAAATCTACCAGCTTTCTAAAGAAGTTCCTGTTTTTTTCTTGTCCACTCCTCAATCCTAGCTCCATGCTGTAAAGCAAGTGAATATTCAAAAATGTAAATCTGGGGGCGCCTGGGTGGCTCCGTCAGTTAAATGTCTGACTCTTGATTTCAGCTCAGGTTGTGATCTCATGGTGTGTCAGATTGAGCCCTATGTCAGGCTCTGTGCTGATGGTGTGGAGCCTGCTTGGGATCCTCTCTCTCCCCCTCTCTCTGCCCCTTCCCACCTCGTGCTGTCTCTCTCTCTCTCTTTCTCTCTTTCTCTTTCTCCCTCCTTCTCTCTCTCTCCTTCTCTCCTTCTCTCTCTCTCTCTCTCTCTCTCTGTCTGTCTCAAAAATAAATAAATATTTTTAAAAAATGAAAATCTAAACATGCCATTCTCTTGTTCCTGGCGTGGCATAGGGTTTATGAAAGGGAATATAAAGCCAGACTACTTACATGGGTTTGATCCTGGCTGTCATTCATGACTTTGAGGAAGCCAATTAACTTCTCCATGCATCAATTTTCTTTTCTGTAAAATGAGGATAATAATAATCATACCTATCTCATGGAGCTAGTACAAGATTGAATGAGTTAATACATGAGAAGCATACTATTTAAGAATTATATAGATGTTAGTTGTTCTTTATTATTATTGTTGTTGTTATTGCTGTTATTATTACAATTAACATTACTTAAACCCCTCACTAAAGCCCAAACTCTATTACAGGCCTTACCAGGTTCTTTGTGGCCCAACCACCATGTACCTCACTGGTCTAATTCTTCAGCGTCTCCCAACCTCACTGCATAGGCTCTGGCCATAAAATTCTTTCAATTCTTCGAATGCATGAAGCTTTCTCTTCCCTCTGCCTATTCCTTTACTTCTGGAGCAAGTTTTCCTTACCATCTACCACTTCTTCTTCTTAAAGGTCTCAGTATAGATATTCCTTCCTCCCAGAAGCTGTTCTTGAACCCCTAGCCTGGGTCAGATGCCCAGTGACACTGTGACACTGCATAGCTGCTCTGTCTACACTTACTGCATTCTACAGAACACTACCACTGACCATTTGCATACCTGTTGTTACCACTAAATGGGTGAATACTATGAGGGTGGACATCCCTCCCTCCTTGTGTTCTTTTTCATAATATCTGTTACAGAGTGAGTTATTAATAAATATGTATTGAATTTGCTACATGAATGGGCTTTGTGCATTTTCCGACTGCACAAATGTTCACACCCAAATATGCTCTATACCACATCTAGTGTCTAGTGGAAAATATAAAGAAAATAATCAAATCCCTTAATACACAAGTTGGTAGGTTGGTGGGTGAAGGTGAGACACCTTTTCCCTACCCCCAACAACTTTCTTTTGGTTCCAGATTTCTGGACTCATAGTGAGAAACTAGCCATATTCATAATTTTGATTGGATTGTCTCTCATTCACACTGGGGAATCATTCTGACTGTTGATTTCCCCACACTTAATGAAATCACTGTTATCTCATAACCATTATGTTGTAGATTATCACAGGCTCAAGACTCAGAGATTACTGAGGAATTATAACTTGAAGAGCTAAGATTTATCAGTTATATCAGTTTCACTTAAATAAACAAGAGAAACATGTAAGATTCCTCTTAAATTAATTTACAATTCTGAAGAAATTTCCACAGATATGTGTGAGGAACAGTCATAATCATTTAATTATGCTTCCAGTATATTAAAACCACTGTTAATGTTTGCTTGAGTCATTTTCTCTTCTTGAATTGCCAGTGGTGAAAGTGTGGGGAGAATTTTTCTTCAGTGGTCCCACTGGTAGTGAATTCAACTGCTAAAAAGTATAATAAGTCCTTCTGAGTTATAGCAACATTTTCTGAGCTAATTTTCAAGATATTAAGTTACTACAAAATTTTTTTCTGCTGAAACAAAGGAAAATGAAAAGAATAGAATTGGATATGAACTGTTATAAAATATGATTTGATCAAGAATAGGAAAAGTTTAAATGCAAAAAAGATTGCCCCATAGTCTCCACACTGTCTGGAAAGATAAGTGGTAAGAGAAAACTCCAGTAATTTTTCTAAGTGCATCTCCCAGTTTTCTGTCAATTGAATGGACACATTTAAAAATAAAGGACCTGGAATAACAAACCAGCTCTTTCCTTTCTTCTGTACTGTTCCTGAAGCCACTAATCCTCTATGTGTTAAGAATAGCCCCCCAAAAGAGTAAGAATTTTCCAAGGAAATTTTTCTCCATTCAATGTCTACCTCCTCCATGTTGTTCTAATTCTACTCCTACAAAATTATTTTATGTCTTTCTTAATAACAGCACCTTGGTGATTTTGATAACCAACCTTCCTTCCATCTATCTGTTCATCTTTGACATAGCCTGCTACTATCCTACCAATTTGTTTATGACCCTTAAATTCCCCTCAGTGAATCACGGTTCACACCAGGAGAGCCTAAGTGTGGTGATGTTTCTCTCCATCTGTTGTTTGTCATGTTAAATTTAGATATCTCTGGCAGTGCCCAGATCTGATAATGATAGGTGAGGGCGTGTTATATATGTGCTAACAGAAAGGTACTTTATGATTCCTGCATGCAATGAGTAATTTTCTTCCCACTTCAGTTGTTCTTGCTTGCAGTAAACCTTAACTACAAAATGCTCAGCTGGAATTACCAGAAAAATAACCTTTTCAAGTGATGTCTTTTTTCTTTTCTGGTATCATTTGAAGCATGATGCCCAGTGAGATAGAACTTTACTCTTTTTTCTTTTCTGCTCTTTTCTCTTTTCCTTTCTCCTTCCTCCCTCCTTCCCTCCTTTCCTTGCTCTTTCTCTCTCCCTTCCTCTCTTCCTTTCTCTCTTTCTCTTTTTCATTCTTTCTTCCTTTATTTCTATAAAAGAACTTACACTTAAAAAGTCCTTCCTTATTTCCATTTCTAGAGATAGTACTATCCATTTATCTTGGTGTAAAATTTCTTTTTTCCCCACCTTATTGTTTAAGGAGAAAGGAGGCAAATTTTTATATGGAGCCCAGGGTAAGGATAAGGATCCAGATTTCTTCCCTTTGAGTTTCCATGTTATTAAACATGTCAGAAGGAACTATAACAAGGACTAATGACAGAAGACAAAACACAAATCCTTAAAGGGTTCTGACCAAAATGAACTAGACTGAGTATCGCAGACAAAACACCAACACATAAGTTTTCCTTTTGGGACATATAACAGGTGAGTTCTACTTGTTCTCTTCCCATCCCAATTCCTCAGGCACATTGAGTGTGGTTGGGAGAAGATGGCTGTGTCATCTGTTTTATATCTAAAACTAGATGGCTGGCCCGCCTGATTGAGGAACAGTGACACACAGAGGCAGTGGTAGCAGTAGAGAATGAAATCTCACCTTCTTTTCTGTTAGCACCAAAGCTGCTGGGTCCTAGGAGAGAGTCCTCAAGAAACTAAGAGTGGACTTGGCGCCTGGGTGGCTCAGTTGGTGAAGCATCCGACTTTGGCTCACAGTTCAAGGGTTTGAGCCCCGTGTCGGGCTCTGTGCTGACAGCCAGCTCAGAGCCTGGAGCCTGTTTCAGATTCTGTATCTCCCTCTCTCTCTGACCTTCCCCTGCTCACGCTCTCTCTCTCTCTCTCTCTCTCTCTCAGAAATAAATAAAACATTAAAATAAAAAAGAAATGAAGAGTGGAATTCCTCAAACCAGTGGGAGGGGGGCTCAAAAGATGTTTAATCTGAGTATAGATCTTCCTTGACTTAAGTTGGGTTACCTCTTGATAGATCCACTGTAGGTTAAAAATATTTTGAACCATTTATTTTTTTAAAGTTTATTTTGAGAGTGAGAGAGTGAGAGAGAGCAAAGGGAGGGGCAGAAAGAGAGAGACGGAGAGAAAAAAGTCCCAAGCAGGCTCCATGCTAGCAGTACAGAGTCAGATGCAGGGCTCGATCTCACAAAGTGTGAGATCCTGACCTGAGCTGATCCCAAGAGTCAGACGCTTAACAACTGAGCCACTCAGGCGCCCCAAGTTGAAAATATTTTGAGTGGAAAATGCATTTAATACACCTACTGATCATCGTAGCTTCACCTGGCCTCTCTTACCCATGCTCAGGACACTTCCATTAGCTTACAGTTAGGCAAACTCATCTGACTCAAAGCCTATTTGATAATAAAGGGTTGAGTATCTCATGTAATATACTGAATACTCTATTGAAAGTGGGGAGAATGGCTCTATGGGTAGGACCATTGTCAGTGCATTTGTTGTTGATCCCCATGATCACTTAGCTAACTGGGATCTCCCCAGTATCATGAGAGAGGGTTAGACCACATATCACTAGCCTAGGGAAAGACTCAAATTCAAAATTCCAAGTACTGTTTCTATTGAATGAATATTGCTTTTGCACCATTGTAAAAAGTTGAAAAATCATAAGTCGTACCATTGTGAGAGACTATCTGTCTATAAGTAAACTGTGCCCTTTTCGTGTAACTCAAGCTGAAAAACTAATACTATCTGGTGATATAATTTATAAGAACTTTAATTATTTTATCCTGAGTGATCTGAGTAGTTGTACTATTTTTAAAGTCAAAAAGCAACGTAGAACTTACGTTAAAGGAGATCTATGCCTTACCTCAAGTTGGTTTAAATGTTTGCATTTCTTGAAAAATTTCCAATGCAAAAATTCATCATCGGGGTACCTGCTGTGGCTTTGTGTGGCTGCCAATGTGGTGGCTTCGGGTGTGCCAACACGACCAGGCTGGTCTAGGCCCTCTCAGTATCCCCTTCCTGGGAGGTGTGTGGTCAGGGAGATTCTGGTGTGAGATTTGGGGGGGTGAAGTGAAGCCCCAGCACTTTTGTGGCTTACATACCTTGTCGCTCATCTGCTAGTTCACCTCATTTGCCCAAGGCAGAGTCCAGGTCAGCTAATGATCCCCTTTCCCTGGTTCTGCTTTGAGCTTCTCCCACTCCTGGGCTGGGTATGTGTTCAGCTCTGTGATGAAGGGTCCAGCGTGTAGGACACCCTGTTCATTATGATCAGAGGAAACAAGAGCCAATGGGGACATGGGTCCATCTTATGTGTCCAGCGTGTCCTCACTCCCCCACACTGTGTGTCAGTGTCTCTACCAATCCCAACCTCCTGTCCGGCAGATATGAGCTCCAGCAACAGAAATGGAGACAACAGCCTTAGAAAGGCTACATATCCAACTTCCACAATTAACGTACAGACACACGCATATATCCCGTCTAGGGCTCGGCTTCTCTGACTGAATCCTGACTGATACACTGTCCCCCGGCACCAACAGTCCAAGAAGACTGGAATGCCATCTGCCTGCCTTGCTGTCACGTGGGCACTCCTGCCATGATCACCTTGCAGTGAGTCTTTTAAAGGTGTATACACTTATGCAACTGTTTCCCTCACTCTTTAAATTTGAAGAGACCGTTTTAACAAAGGGAAAGCTCATTCTCCTGACAAAAGCAATACCACTTCTCCTTCTTCACCCCCTTGTGAAGGCACCGTCTGCCTCCATCTTTTCCCACCTTTGTTACATAAAAAGGATCAGTACAAAAGGTTAGAGTCTAAAGTTCTAAAAAGCTAAAGCGCCTCTGTCTCTCAGAAGGTTGGATGTGGGGCTTTTATCATATTATTTTTAGAAGGCTGCCTCTGTAATAAATCCCTAATGCACGTGCAAGGGCCACTTGATTTGGGTTTTTTTTTTTTTTTTCATTTGGTTGTATGTGGTTTTAAACCTCAAAGACACCAGTGCATGGAAATCTACATGCACCGTGACTCCTCAACATCATCTTCATCAGGAACTTGGCATGAAAAGAGAGATAGTATCTGAAAAGATAAGAATGAAAGTAGAACTTGATTGATCTCTTAAAAGATTATCAGCACACATATTAAGCCTAAGCCTTTTCTGGAGGAGACTCATCTCTCTTTTTACTTTGTAAAATTACTCTTAACCATTAGATTCCTCCAAAGAGACAAAAGCCAAAAACATCTTTCAAACACATGTAGAAAATTAACTCATAAGAAAAAGGTAAAAATCATTTGTTAAGGAACTTAATTCCTAGTAAGGTTCTTATTAATGATAAGTCTATTGAGGGATAGTAACAATTTATTATAAGATAAATAGAGCAATGTATTGATGCGGGGAACCTGAGTACAAACAAATGTTCTCATTATAGCCTTTGACAGGGTGATTTCAACAAAAGTTTCTTTTTTTTTTTTTAATTTTTAATGTTTGTTTCTTTTTGAGAGAAAGAGAGAAGACAGAAGTAAGCAGGGTAGAGGCAGAGAAAGAGGGGGATACAGAATCCAAAGCAGGCTCCAGGCTCTGAACTGTCAGCACAGAGCCTAACGCAGGTCTCAAACCCACGAACTGTGAGATCATGACCAGCCAAAGTCAGCTGCTTAACTGACTGAGCCACCCAGGCACCCCAACAGAAGTTTCAATTAAATGCACAAAGTGTCATATTATAAAATATACTTTGTTCATTTAATATATGTAAATATACATTTTACATATATAACTGTAATATATAAATAAAACTATCTTTTAGTTCTTTGTAAATTTTAGAAATACATTTTTGAAAATAGTAATGTTCCAACTACATAGAAGCACATGTACAGTTGGGCATAGATGTGCATTTGTGATATAAAGTGACTCAGGCCTTCTCCATGGCCATAAATAGGCCTCAGGAAACAAGAGTGCGAATCACTCATTTTACAGATGAGAAAACTGACAACCAAGGACATAGAGACCGGTAGTGGTCACTGCAGGTCAGGGGGCCAAGGTCACCTGACTTCCGATCCAAAGGGCTGACTCCACACCCCAGCTCCTTGGTGAGCACCAGCTGGCTCTCTTGCTGGGGGTGAAACGAAGGAGATGTGGGCTAACTCCGAGATCACAGCACAACTCCAGTTGTGAATAAATCACATTTTCCCTCTCTTATAAAACAAAATCCACACACTAAGAATATCTCCCTCGTTGGTGTGAAGGGAGCGATTTCACATTTCGCAAAATGACGCAAAGTCAGGCAGGCGTTGCTGGTGCCTGCTACCTGCGGGCTCTGGCACTCCTCCAATTCCAAGTCCAGCTGCAGTGTCTAATTTTTAAGCTCATACAACCGCCTTCCACCAACAAGAGTCATACTTATTCTTTCGATCTTTTTTGAGTCAAAATATGTGTGCAAGTGGGAGATTAAAGCCGCTGAACAAATAGTGGGGGTAGCTTGTCACCGTACTCAGGTGTAGGCTGGGAGTTGCATAAGTTACTATGTCACTTTAGACTTGTCACAAAGCATAATAGCATGGCAAGAACAATGAGGCTTGAGGCCCTGGCCTCTGTGGACTTGACATTTTAAAAGTTGCATCAACAGTTTATATAATTCTTTTAACAGTCCCTGGATACCTACTAATCCGGTTCTGCTGCTTGCTACCTGTGTGTCCTTGAACCTGTTGACTGCTTTGTGCCTCAGTTCCCTAATCTTTAATATTAGAGTTTAAGAGAGTCTACCTCAGTTATACTAAGGAATATGCGGGGGTAGGACATTAAGAGATTTCTTTCTTAATATTGCTAGCAATAGACATCTATGATTATCGTTAATATATGCTAATATTACTAGCTGTGATGGTCATTAGTTTAGGCTGATCATGTTCATATTTAATCCTCAAAAATTCTCTGCAAGGTAGGTGTGTATCAAAGAAGAAACAGAAGTCCAAAACTTTTAAATAAACTGCCCATAGTCACACATGGATAGTTCAGCATCATGATTAAAAGCTTAGACTTTGTTAACTAGAAGGTAACTAGGGTCAAATTCCAACTGCTATTTATTGGCTGTGCGACTTTGGGCTAGTGTTCAACCCCTCCCTGCCTCAGTCACCTCATAGGACTATTAGGAGATTGTAAAATGGGGCTCCTGGGATGGTTAGGAGAAGTAAATGTAATGAATACTAGCAAAATGCTTGGAACGGAGTCTGGAACACAGTGAGGGCTGTCTACACATTGCTTGTCTTATTGAACCCAGGTCTGACTCCTGAGTTCATCCTGTTTCCATTTTAATAAGTCAATCCTGTGGACTTGCCCAGTCCTAAGAATCACTGACAGGTGCCTATTAAAGCATGGATCCTCAGGTCTTTGCTTTAGATATTTTGATTCAGCAAGTCTAAAGATCACAGGAGTATATAGTTTTATGATCCTGAGGCCCCCCTCTGCAACCACTCAGGTATTTTTATGATGCAGCCAGTGTAGGAGACATCTAGACCAGAAGTCAAACTTAGGGTGCTTGTGTGGAATAATCTATAGAATTCTGCTACGTATACATGCTTAAGCCTCATCCACAGAGGGTATAATATAAATGAATGGCACCTGCCATTTTTTTTTTTTTTAGATTCAGCAATCCCAGTTGATTTTGCCAGCTGAGAACATGTTACTATACCTCCCCAGTAGCAGTCAGTACATGTTAACCTTGAGTCTGACTCACAGGAACTGGGTCCTCAGAGTCATGGCCAATATTTAAAAAAAAAAAAAAATCAAGGTTAATCCAAATATAGTCAGCATTTCATCATGTACATCAGTAGAAGGCTATGTGGTATCAGAACCAAACACTCCACCTATAGACTGATTGGCCTAGGTTAGAGTTCTGGAAATATCCCTCAAACAGTGGGCAAAGTTGAGTAAAACCCTTGACCTTCCTGCCATCTCTTTCTGCTCTCTCTCCATAAAGACTATGAAGACTGAAAGAGAATGATACCTAAAGAACTATAGATATGTGAGGAGTGGTTAGAATGTTCCATCTACAAGGATGCTACCCTCAATAGTGTCCTCTCCAAACACCAGCTCTGATGCCAAGTTTATCTCTGATAGTCATCTCAAGACCCTTTCACCCTATAGTTGTGAACTGATACCCCACAACCCAACCTTGGAAATAAGGTAATAATCAAGACTCTCTTATGATGGTTTCAAAATAGTCAGTGACAGAGACCTATCTCAAGCAAGCTAAACACTCACTCACTCATGTAATCAGAACATCCAGCAGATGGATCCAGGAATTCAGGGCATGCTGTGATATCTGTCTTTCATGCATTTCCCATTATCCAGAGTGCCTACTGATGTCTTCAACATAGTAAGTTCTCAATGAATAATTATTGAGTGACGGTTTAATCTACTATACATGTCTTCTGACATATTTTCTAAAGAGCATGAATATTTTAAATTCTGGATAAGATGTCTATCTAGTTTCTTTATGCTTTAGAAAATTACTTTTCTTTCTTTTGTTAAAATATGTTCTGTTAAGCCCTAGGAATTTATTCTTCATTGTAGAAGTACCGAACCAAATAAAAAATACATTCTCAGCCTTTCCGATCAGATATTTTAGACATCCTGGCCTCATTTCAGAGTGAGAACATTGAGGTCTTCAGAACTTTAAAGTTACAATATTTTTGTACGTCTGACCTTTAAGGTAACTGAAAGATGAGAAACATTTTCTTTGTATCCTTTCTCCTCCAAGGTTGTGTATCATTCTTATAGGATAAATTGAGAAAAAACGAAGGACAGTATTTGTCCTAAAATTTGTCTTAAGATATCTAAAATTTTGAGTTATTAGTTGACCAAACTTATAACCACTAGCAATGATTTCCTCAAGTTAAACCCAGGCTCTTCATTCCAAGCCTACCTTCTTTCATTTATCTCTTCATTCATTCATTCATTCATTCATTCAACAAATATGCACTTGAGCATGAGATTAGGTACTGGGAGTATAAAGTTGAGTGAAACAAAAGAGGAAAGGGAACATTAGATCTCAAGTATGGTCAGGCATACTTGATTCATTCAACAAATACTTATTGAGCCTCTCCTGATAGTCAGCATTATGCAAGACTCTGGAGACCTAGCTGTAAAAGAGAAATACAGAAGCAATGTCCTTATAATACTTTAAGGATAATGAGACAGAAATAATCACCTGAATAAACTGATAAAAAGCCACAATCAATCAATAATTTCTATAGAAGTCCTACATGGGGTAATGTGATAGAAAGCAGCTAGCGGTTATTTTCAGTAGATGGCAGAATTATAGATTTCTGAAAAGGTCATATGTGGTCTGAGAATGGAAGAACTGAAACATAAAGACAAGACCACCATTTGGAAAGATGGGAAGACTGTCCCAGGGTCTGTAAAGACCCTGTTAACATGAATGGTATAGGGAGAGGAGCTGAGGGTAGATAAAGTAGAAAACAAGACAGAGAGCAGGAGATGGGCTAAATAAGGTAGTAAACATGAAGACGTGGTAACAAGTTTGATGTTTACTTAGATTAGAACCGTGATATTAATGGCGACTTGAGTACATCGAAAAGCATGTTGTTGTATAAGGGATCAGACAACAGGAGAGAACGGATGTATGTAACTGTAAAAGATATAGAAACAATTTCAAACAGACAGGTATGTGGAGAGAAGAGTGTCTAGAACCCATACATATCCTTTGAAGAAAAAGAATACAATCCAGGACCAGGCACGGCCCCCAGCAGATGTCACCTCTCTCATTTCCTCCATTCTGGGACAGGCTCCTGATCCTCTCTTGATATCCACTTTCAAAGTTTATAGGCCACGTATTTTGTGGGATGGAGTTTCTCTGCAGTTTCATCATGATTAGACCCAGGTAGGCATTAGGCATTTCTTTTTTCTTTTGCTTGTCTTTTTTTTTTTCCTTTTTCCTTTTGTTTCTTGTCCTCTTCTTCCTCCACCTCTCCTTTGCCCCCCTTCTCCTCCTCCTGTTCCTCCTCCCCCATCTCCTCCTCTCTCCCCTTCCCCCTCCTTCAGTGGCCAGATTATTACAGCTGTGATGTTTTTGTTATGCTACTTCCTACCCCATGGCTTGTGATGCAGATTTGTTCCTGATGTTGATCACTTAAGATGGAATATGCCCCATACTGTTCCGCCTACAAAAGTACCCCCTCCCCCTATTCACAAAATAATACTCTGTGAAGAGATCATTTGAGACTAAGTAAAACTTCTCAGTTTTACTATTGGTTTCAGTTGCTGGCTTATTTTTTCATTCTACTCCAATACCCTCTTCAGCTGAACCACTACTGCCCACCAGACTGAAAAAAAAAAAAATTAGAAAAGAAGAAAGGGAGGCATTAAGTTGTTATTTAATGAATGGATTTATTGATCTCACAATGAGATGATTTCTGTTGAATTCATTTTATTTTAGGATTATTCCATTTGCAAACCATATCCAGCTTCTTTTTATCTAAAATTGATAGTCAACCAGAGTGTTTCCTTCTTAGGTCTTTTGAACATTTACATCACTAAGGTAGCCAGTAGCTACATGTATCTTCTTTTTAGAAACTACCATGCCAACCACCTTGTTTGGGCAAAGCTCAGGTATAGGGAAGGGGTTATAAAAATCTATGTCAATTTTTCAACCAAAAATGAAGGACTGCCTTCTGGCAGAAAGGGTAAGTCAATGACTATATCTCAGAAAAGATGGTGATAAATGTCAAAAGTATAAACTTTTATACACAAGAGTACGAAGGAGGGGAAATTGATATCTAATGGAAACACCAGCAGTGTTCTCACCAGTTTGTATTCTACTTCAATCTTACTTGGAGAACAAATAAATACCTAAGAGAAGATAAAACTGTTAGATATAATAGAATTTGCAGGAGACCTTAAACTAAACACATTGAACGATGGCGAAAAAAAAATCAGTGATGGAAATGTCAATTTCATTAACAGCCTACTCTATTTTATTTTCTGATGCCAGATACAAATTGACTCTAAATTCTATCACAGGGATTTTAAAAGTACATGTTTGAGACATTGACAATTGTTCAGTAGTGGATTTTAAAAGATCATTGGTTTGCAGGAATGCCCAAGAGAGGATATGCATGATTCATGGTGAAGTGTTCCTCAGTGACTAATTTGCCAGGCTTCTTTTATCACCAGAGGCAAACTTCTGACCCTAAATCCCCATTATCAATGTGTCCTCTCCAGTTCTCTGTCCCATTACTTTATTTTTATCTTTGCATGAAGAAGTTATCCATCCATCCACTCAGTCGGTCAGTCATTCCACAAATACCAATAATTTCCTTCTATTTGCAAGGACAGATGATTATGAGACCCACATATTTATTCCCAAATCTTCACTGAATACTTACTATATAATAGGAATTATTTTTTGTGCTGTGGATGACACAGGGAACAAGCTAACAAAGTTTTTCTTCTCATGTAATCTATTGGAGATTGGTACTTTAATCTATGGGAGTAATGAGTACTTTCCAGAATATGCTAAATGTATGAAGACAATGAAACAGGCAACACATCAGAGTGTTGAGGAGTGTTACTTTCAATCTGATAGTCAAGGAAAAGGCATCCCTGAAGAAGTGTTACTGGATCTAAATGATGAGAAAAACCCCCATCTGATAAGATTTTGAGAACAGTGTTTACAGCAACGATATTCCTTTTCAAAGAGTACAATGCAAACTGAAAAATCCACTATAAGATAAGTGCTTCAGGGGAAGTATTTATGGTAAGTTTAGGTACATGGAAAGTACTACATTAAGGGAGGCTGGGAGGAGGAGACAATGGAAATTGGAGAAGGCATCACAGAAGGGGAATATTTCAGAAGACTTGATGATGTATCAGAGCTTCTTAAGCAGATAAAAAGGAGAAAGACATGCAGTCGAATCCTCAAGGGCAAAGGCTGAGGCCACATGTTATAGAAGTGTAGGCAACAGATAGTGATGGATACACTTAGAGCTTATCATGTAAATGTCATCAGTGGAGATGAACATGGAAATGTAGGCAAAAGGAGACTTGTATTTTCTAAGTTCTGCATTGAGAACTTAACACTCAATTGAACTAAAATTTGCTGGCTGAGACTTTTTTTAAAGAAGCAAATGATCCTTACAAACCACTTAGATCTATGATATTGGTTCTCACAGTGTCTTAAAATCTTTAAAAGCCTCAAAGGTTTATGCAAAGAGATGAGGGGACGGCTAAATGGGAAGACATCGAGTCTTCGGGCTCCTGATTTCTTATATTTTTACGTTTGGGAAATTCTGTTTTACAATGTTTTTTGTTTTGTTTTTGTTTTGTTTGGGGTTTTTTTTGAACAATGAACTGCACTCTAAAAAAATCAAAACAGGCAAAATGACACAAATCTAAGTTTTACTTCTGTCTGTGGCAGAAAGGCTCTGTCAGATCATTTCCCCCCTTCCCACCCTACTGCCTGGCCTTCATCTCCCATAGAGCACAAGTATACAGCTAGGGGGAAAGTCCTTTGAAAATACTGAGCAGTGACCAAGATAGTCTGGACTTTATCATAGAGGATTAAAGATTGGTGCCACTAAGTATTCAGTTGGAGAAATATATCCCTCGGTTCCCTTTTTTTTTGGTCTTATTTCGGTTCTAAGTAGGAACCTTCCCCTTCGAAAAGTATCAGGAGCCTCTGTACCCAGTCTGTTTCCTAATTCTATATTCATTAGATTGGCGCCATTTGGATCTGAGCACGGGTGATTCAGCTCCTTTTTCGTTCTTCCCTGGACAAGCCTGTATGGTTGTATTTTTGCTTCCATACTGTAAGGGCCTTTGGGGGAAGGGTCAGATCTGCGTGTGCCCACTGAGGGCCATAGAAAGTGATTCCAGGTATCTGGAGGAGTGTCTGCTCTGTTCTTGAGACGTGAACTTCTTGGAATGGACCACGGATTCAGCTCAGGAAGTGCTACAGAACTTGACCATAGCAACACATTGAAATGAAACTCTCCAAAGTAAAGTCCGTTTGTGTAAATGCCTAATAAAAAGGCTGAAGTTTTGATATCCGTCTGCCTGACTCTTCTCTTTACTTTTGAGCTTATTTAGAACTCAGAGGGGAAGAGAAGTATCATGGTTCACTGTCTCTCCAATCTCAATACACAATGCAAATTAATAAATAATTGATGCCACATGTCTGAGAGGAGAAATCTGCAGGCCAAAATGGTTTCTCTTTCCCTGCCTTGCATTTCATGGTCCTGCTCTAGGCCCAGAGAAAATGGGTTCTCTTCCAGGATTGATCTCAGCCATTGTTACTGAGTCCCTTCAGTTGGCCAAGTCTTGAGCTGTGTGAGTGAAGCATCATCCACTTTAGCTTCCCAGTGAGACCATTCTTGACTTCTCTTTTATACATCGGCCTCAACCCTGGCCTGATTTTCGCCCACTCACTTTCTCACTATCGCATCATTGTATTGGCTTCACTGCACTTGTCACAATGAATGATCTGAGTTACTTTGTTTATGTCATTTTATTTTAACTTATTAAATTAAGCGTGGTGGTCTAAAATGTTAGCTCTAGAAGCTCTTACATCACTGCCTGTTCTGGTTGCCACTATATCCTTCCAAACTGGGATATGGTAGTTGCTTAGTTAATGAGTTTACTATTGAAAGAATACCTACTCATTAATGGTAGAATATCACTTTACAAGAGAGTCACAGATGAAGTATGCTGGCATTTTACATTTCTTCCTTGGAGCATCAGGAAAGGTTTACAGCTAGGCTTGAATGGATGCCGGACTGGAGATTGGCAGAGAGGGAGACATTCTGGGTTATAACAGCCCAGGTACAAACATGGCCTATGGAACCTGCAAGATGTATTTTGATTCAGTGAATGCTAGGATAATGATTAACCTTTGTATCTTACTGACTTATACATATTTCTAGTGGCATGAATCTTGCTAGTCCATTCCTGTCATACAAAGAAATTTTACAATACAGTCAAATTCTCTCCTTGGGTTCATACAGAGAAGACTCACCGTGCCAAAGGTTTATTTTTTTCTTTTTTTGTATAAGAAGCTTTCTGTCTGACATTGAAGTGAGTCTATCCCAGCTGTAAGATTGTGGGTCAAGTTTGAGTAACAGTTCACTGAACAATAATTTCCTTCAATTGAATCTTGCTCTTGCTGGAAAATTCTCCCTACACCGACAGTACTGAGAGCCCCAGAATAAGAGTTATCTGCCTTATGCTTTCCACGTCAAGTCTATTGTCTCCACTAAAAATCATTTATTAAGCACCTAATCATTTAGATAATGGCCGTAGCTTTATCTTTGGACAAAACAACATAAATGGACATCCTTCTTTTTATCACCTGTGAATGAGTTCTCTCATGGAGTCTTTTTTTAACATTTTTGTCATCTGTGATTCAGTTTTAAGCCTGACTTCCTCATGAGATAACATGCTTTTGATGGGCTTGTCTTACTCTCCTTGATATCCCTGGTGCCTGGCACCCAGAAGAGTTCCAAATAGTTGCTGAAATAATAGGCTTTGTAAATGATACATGAATAAATATAAGGCTATGCAAATTACCATAAATACTGAACAAAGTTTATTGTGTACATATCTGTATGATTTCACAAGACTAAGTATGAAATTTTTAATGCCCATCATAAAGATGTCTATTAAAACTCTTGTTTACATTTACTGCTTAAAACATCTCTACATTAGAATTAGAAGAATATAGGATTAGAGCTGGAAAATTTGCAGGTGGGGGAATAAGGAAGAAACGTGACCACAGATTCCCTGTTACAGCACTATGTTTGGTCTCCACTTGATTTTCATTGTCTGGTACCAAATGCAAATTCAGCAACTGTAAAAGGAGTATTTTAATTTATTATTATGTATTGGTTTAATTTCTTAAAATTCTTACACAATTTATATTTTCTCCTGATAATATGTATTATGGCAAGGGATTCAGTGCTCAAATAATGCCAAACATGTTTTTCAACTATTAAGCACCAACTAAGTGATCTACTATTCTGACAGCTGGTGATGCCACAGGAATAAGGTAGATATATGCTTATCATTAAGTAACCTAATGTGGTTAAGGCTAAAGACATTGACTAAGTAAGAATTAGTGTGGTACTTGTACAAAGAAGTTTGTGATTAGCAGACATTGGAGATGGGAGATTAGACCTGAATTTCTCTTCTGTATTGGGTCATTGTGAACTTAAATTCTATTTCTGATTTTCAAAGAATGTATGCAGCTTGTATATTGTCATGGATTTAATAGAGCCCAACCAGAACCTCGAGGAAATATCCTTGCCATGCCCTTCCTGATGAGTTCCATCTGAGGCCCAGACAATCTCTGTGATGACTGCCTGAGGGCACAGATATTTCTCCAGGGACATAGAGCACAAGTTTTCTGGCAGGTCACTCAGAGGGCTACCTGAGGTTCTCCACGCTTTCCTCCTTCCTCTTTTCACATGAATATGCTAAGCCAAAGTGTTCTCTGAGGTCAGAAGGCAATATTGGTTTCTTTAGCACTGGAAGAAAATGATCAACCTCTCTCAGATGATGAAGACTGTGTATTGAAATTTTCAGATTTCAAGCAACAAAAACCACCTGAGCTGGGTGAAGCTGAAAGGTGTCTTTTCTCTGTGGCAAGAGAGATAAATGAAGGAACCAAGGGGGGGCGCCTGGGTGGCTCAGTCGGTTACGCGTCCGACTTTCGCTTAGGTCATGATCTCACGGTTCGTGGGTTCGAGCCCCGTGTCGGGCTCTGTGCTGACTGCCAGCTCAGAGCCTGGAGCCTGTTTCAGTCTGTGACTCCCTCTCTCTCTGACCCTCTCCTGCTCACGCTGTCTCTCTCTCTCTCTCTCTTAGAAATAAATAAAAATATTAAAAAAAAAAATGAACCAAGGGTATAAGACAACTGGGAGTCAAGTAGATGATAAAATCAGAAAGTAGCCCCAAAGATCATCTTTAGTTTCCTCATTTCTGACCCTTCTCTCCTACTGACTTCACTAATTTTTGTTTCCCTCACCTACTGCACAGGTTGGATACAGGACTGATACTTCATATTTTCCTGAGACAGTGTCTCTCTCTGTCTCTGTCTCTGTCTCTCTGACTAGTTGTCCTTCCCTCCTGCCCCAGCAAGAGGTCCCCAAACTGTCACTGGGTCACATGGCTGACTCAGGGTCTACCTACCTCCACCTCCGTGGCAGCAACCTATGGCTTGTGGCTACGTTCTTACAAATGGGATGTCAGAAGAAGGAACAAGTACAGTTTGCAGGAAGTCTCCTAAAAGGGAATTACATGGAATAGAGTCTTCACCCTTTTTACTCCACCGTGTTGCAGGCTTGACTGGAACTGAAGCAACCATAGGGTAACAAGGACCATGGGGAAAGATGGCCAAATGTAAAAAGAACCATGAGCTAAGCTAGTAAATGAACCAGAGAGCAATAGCCTGGGACCATGCAGCACTCAACAACCGTGCAATGACCATTCTCAGACAATGACGTGAGAGGTAAATTCTATTTATTAAAGATAGTTTTTTTCCCCAGTATTAATTTCTTTATTTAATCCTAAAAGATAGATACACTTCCACTTCCCCTATCTCTCTCCACTTATTTCTCTCTTATATTTTCCCTACCCTCTCACTATTTTCAACTCTCTTGGGAAAGTCCCTTGTCTCTGATCTTATTGACTTGTCATGAAGCTCCTTCATATTAAAATAAAATGGCTGCCCCCACTTTGTGAGAGAATGAGTTAAGAGGTCTTTGTGAAGACTCCAAAGATTTCCAAAGATTCCAGTGGAGTGCAAAGGAAGGAGAGGAGGCTGAGCATTCAGAGAGGAGACTTGGAGTTGTTCACTGCATCTCAGGGAACATTCCTAGAAGCCTGAGAAGGATATTCTGCCAGGACTGATAAACCCATGCATGGGGTATTGTGCTTAGAGAACTCCTCAACCCAGGAAGTCAAAGTACTTCTAAATGTCAACAGGTTCTGGTGAATATTTCTGACATGATCAACAAGACATTTTAAGGGCTTTCTGGGGGCAACCATCTTGAAGTTGAGGGAAAGCAATGGAGTCAGGTCCTCCCCTGCTGTATCTTTTATAGATGCCACAAAGGACAGGTTCTTGGGATCAGAGGGCCAAGAATTTAGCCAATAAAGACACTTAAATCCTTATCACAACTTTTATCATCATTATTATTATTATTCTATTTTTAGTTTTTTATTATATATATAAAATTTATTGTCAAGTTAGCTAACATACAGTGTATACAATGTGCTCTTGGTTTTGGGGGTAGATCCCTGTGATTCATCACTTACATACACAACTTTTATTTTTATCACAACTTTTAAAAACGAAGAAAAAGGCTGCTTGTTTTATAGTTCTCATATTCTTCAAAAGCAGGAGACTGTGAACTAAGTACGTCTCCCAGGTAGATCAGGGTAGACTAAGAGCCCATCTGTTGATGCCATGAGAATCAGGGAGGGTCTTAGCTCTGCTATGTTTAGGGGGACCAGAAGGTGGCGAAACCATTGGGATGTTTGTCCTGTTATTCAACTACAGCGCCCACCGGTTCCCTTCATCAGCCACCTTCTGCTATATTATTTTATTGGAGATAGTTTCTTTGGTTCACCGATAATCAAAATACTGGCCCTCTTTGCTGGTCTGTAAATTTGTTAGTTACTACATTTATGGCTGTGTCAGTCTGTGTCACAGTATTTGAGCTGTGAGAACTGCTGCAGGAGAAGATTTGTTGAGGAAAGGCAAACATTTGGAGTATCATACATGATCTGGGCTGGGGCAAATCTGTATTTTAACATTGCCCATGTTTGCATTATTGCTCCAACATATCAGTTATTGGGGACAACTTGATATGCATGAAAGAAAGAAGTATCTTAGGGCCATTCTTATATGAAGCCTGCAACAGAGAAAGAAGTCTGTGAACCTCAAAAAGTGGTGGCCTTGGGTTTAATCCTGCCTCTGTTACTTAATATCTATTCACTGATTACTAGGTTACTTACATGTAGGAATCTCATTGACTAATCTCTATGTATGTGATAATGTAGTGCTCTTATTTTCTCTTCTATTTTTAGTTGTTAATTTATTGGTCAATATTCAGAGAACCAGGTTAACATAGTTGCTAAGGTCAGTGAGCTTGGAAATCAGACTGACTTCATTTAAACCCAGCTCCACCACTCCTGGCTCATGGTCATTGGCTAGATTGTTAAATTCTCTAAACCACAATGTCTTTTGTGCAATACAGTGATAGCAACTGTAGTACTTGTCTCATAAATCTGCTGGGAGAATTAACTGAAATCCTGCCAGTAACTTCTCTGTGAATGTAAACTATCCTTGTGACCCATTACAGACTGTAACTGTGGCATCTCCATTGATTGGGCAGTGTTCTCAGAGATCCTGCAAGAAAGTATTCACTGGCTTACCTGACATAAAACCCCGCTAAACCTCATAGAGCCTGGGAGAGAGTGAGTGACACAAGCCTTTCAGTGGTTTGCCTTTTCCAACCCGCTATGGCCTCTACAAATTAGGTTGAAGTATAAATCATATATAATATATATATATATATATATATATATATATAACATATACACAAAATTGTAAGGAGAGCACTACATTATTACCAGGCAAAAACCATCTCAGCTCTTCATCTTCTGCTCACTCATCTTTGCTAAGTGGACTTAGCAAGGTCCTAACTGGTCTAATGCAAGGAAAGACTGTGGACTTCTAACTGACCTGATGTAAGTAAAGACAGACCACCAGGCACATTAACATTCTGTTGTCTACTGTGGATGCACTTGTGCACTTTCTCTTACACATTTCTTTTCATTGAATTTCTATTCTCTAGGAAAAAAAGCAGTCATGAGAGAGATCCAAAACATTCCCTTATAATTTTCTTTCAATTTGCTATAAATATTCATCCATGTATTCACTTGTCTATCCATTTCCCCACTAAACATTTCTTAAGGAATTGATCACTGGCACTCTGCTAGGTGTTAGGGGTACAGCAATGACTAATGTAACTGGTCTTTATTCTCCTGTAGCTCAGTGTTCACTGAGATTTGCAGATGAGTTCATCAACCTTACATAATGGGATAAATATTTAGTGGTGACAAGTAAAGGATTCTCCCAAGAGCACAGAAGAGGGTCTCCTCCCTCTGCCTAGGAGAATAGGGGAAAACAACACAGGGTGTGAAGACTAAGTCCTGCGTTGCAAAGGATGAAGTAGAGACAGAGGACAATCCAGTCGAGGATCCCAAGAGAGACAGCCAGTCCTGGACTTCAGCTCTTCTTTTGCTTTTCCCTATGTGACAAAAAACCCAAATTCTTCTTCCCTCAGCACCTTATTTTTCTCATCTCTACTACAGAGACACACTAATAGGCAGAATCTCAACTCAGACTCACCCATGTAGAGCCGTTAAAAAAGTAGCCATCCAAGCCCTGTCTCAGATATGGTACTTATTCATTCATTCAGCATATTTTTATTGGGAATCTGTTCATTAAGTACTTCATATGCACCAGATACCATGTTAGGAACTGGGGGAGTAAAAATTAAATGTCATTGACAGGATATTAGTGGAGACAAACATAACAAATCATCATTATAAGAAAAATAAAATATTTCAAAGGAGCACCTATCGTAGTGGCCTTCAACTTACTGAAAGGGCAAATTCCTAGAGTAAAGAAAAGATGAACTAAGATGTGAAGGATGAGGCTAAAGAGGAGCAAATTAAATGAAAGGGAAGGGCCATGTCTGGAAAAGAAATGGCTTGTGCAAAAATCCCACAGAACCAGGCTCTCAGTAGGTGGGGCCAATAGAAAAAGATTTAAAACTCTGCAGGTGATTTGGATGTTCACTCAGGGTTGAGAAGCTCTTGCTAATCCCTGATCCTCGTGTTTTATAGGGATGTTTGGTGAGCAAATAAAAAGAGGCTTATAAAAGTCCTTTGAAAAGTAAAAAATGCTTTACACAGGCAGAGTGGTGTACACAGTAGCCCCCAATGATCATCAAATAAGAATTGCACTCAGGATATTAAAATGGATGAGCCCTTGATATGACCATAAATTTAGGAGACTACTCATATTTCACATTAAGATCGGCATTTTATGTCACTTTAGCCACAGTGATGTGGCTCTTACACTATTTATCTACAGCTTCTACATTTTCCATCTAAGAGGTTTTGTACCTCAGTGTGAACACAATAGTGTATAAGGATTGATGTTTAGCAGAGAGAGGAGTGTGCCAGGTAAGCAAAAAAAAAAAAAAAAAAAAAAAAGCTGGGAATCAAGAGTGAAGGTCTGGCTACTTGCCAAAAGAAATTGGAAATTTGCAGTCATGTAATGGACATCTGGAGAAAAGAAATACATCATATTGTCCTCTATGTTCTGTCTCAGACCTGAAGGTCGTTTACTGTGTGAAATAGGTGAGCATTTCTTGCTGGTTAAAAAAAAGAAGTCCAAAAAAGTAAGCAAATGCAGCAGCTTAATAAAGCTATGACTTGGGGGCATCTGGGTGGCTCCATCGGTTCGGTGTCCAACTCTTGATTTTGGCTCAGGTCATGATCTCAGTTTCATTGGTTCAACCCCCATGTTGGGCTCTGTGCTGGCCATGTGGAGCCTGTTTGAGATTCTCTCTCTCCTCTTATCTCTGCCCTTCCCCTGAGTGTACAAACTCTCTCTCTCTCTCTCTCTCTCTCTCTCAAAAAATAAGTAAACTTTAAGAGTAAAATAAAGCTATGATTTCCACCATCATATTTAGACCTCTAGCTTTAAATACTCAAGAACCAAACCAACTAGTCTCTGAGGTAACTTCAATTCTACTCTTAGTTAATTATGACACCAAGCCATGTAGCTGAGTCTTTTCAGAGTTGGTCTATTATAATAAAGGGATAGGCAACATTTTGAGGTGCTCAAGCGAGGTACCATGATAGAAATGTCAACCTTAGGTTAAGAAGGAGTCTCACAGTAACCTGTCATTTCCAGGGGTGTGGTACATTCTTTATCTGACAGAAATCAGACAAGTTAATGGAGGTGAAGAACCAAAATAGATGCTCCATGGTAGAATTCACTTGAGCACAGAAATGTACTATAATGGGGACTAGAGTCCCAGACTCAGTATAAATGCATCTTGATTTGTGACTGTGGGTACATAGCTTAACCTATTCAATGCCTACATTTTCTCATATGTTAAATGGGGTAATAGAATTATGATTAGTTTATGAGACATTGGAGTTAAAATGCTTGGCACCTTCACAGAATTCCAAATAATTGATGCAGATACTCTCTCCCTTTACCAATGAGGTGGAACAGAACTCCCTACCTTTAACTGGGAGCTGCCTGTAGCGACTTCTATGCAAAGAATACAGTACAGAAAGCAGGGTAATGAAGAGTAACTTAACAGTGGGGAACACTGACAAACACTACCTAAGCCACGTGATCAAGTTCAGCATCAACAGTGACAAAGCATGTAGATCGTATATACTCTTGATTGGATGGAATAAGAATGACACTTTACCCCTTTGGTCTTCCTCCCTAAAAATCTGCAACCTGAGTCTAATGATGAGAAGAATAGTAAACATGCTTGGAGCAAATGAAAATATAAAAAGCCTCAATACAGAAATAGAAAATCTCAGCAAACATAGCTCAGTTGAGTTCAAAAGCAGAAAGGAAAAGACAGATGAAAAAATCAGAAGCCTGGAAAATATGACAGTAGAAATTGCATAGTCTGAATAACAGGGAAAAAAATCAACTGAAAACAATATATGAACAGAGACTCATGGAGCTGTGAGACTATAACGAAAGACCTAACATTTGTTCAATGGGAGTCATGAAAGGAGAGAGGAAAGAAAGGAGGGCTGGAAAAGTGCTAAAATAATGGCTAACATTACCCTCGGTTTAGCTAAAGATGTAACATCCAGATTCAATAAGTTGGGCAAACCCCAAGAACAGAAATCCATGCCAAGATACCACACAAATCTTCTGAAAAGTAGAGGCAAGAACATTTGTATCAGAGAAATAACACCTTGCCTAGAAGGAGAAACCATACACATGACAGCAGATTTTTCATTATAAGGCATGGATGTCAGAAGGAAGTCGCAACATTTTTCTATTACTGAAAGTAAAGAACTGTCAATGCAGAATTCTATATCCAGCAAAAATATCCTTTAGAAATGAAGTGAAAATCAAGACATCCACAGATGAAGAAAAATGAAGAGAATTTGTCACCAGCACTTCTACTTTAAAAGAATGGCTAAAGAAATTTCTCCAAACAGGAAGAAAATGATCAAAGAAAGAATCTTAGCACACTAGGAAGAAAAAAATTTGGTAAACAAAAATATACATAAATACAGCAGACTTTCCTTCTCCTTTGAGTTTTCTAAGTTATGTTTCATGGTGAAAGCAAAGATAACACTGTCTGGTGTGGTTCTAAATGTATACAGAGAAACTATGTTAGATAAATGTTATAAAGGTAGTGGGTGTAAATATAGTTAGACGATAGATAGAGATATAATTTAATTGAACTGATAAAATGATGACACCTATAGACTGTGTTATGTGTATATGATGTGATACCTAAAAGCATTACTAAAAT
This sequence comes from Hyaena hyaena, assembly GCF_003009895.1. Taxonomy (NCBI): domain Eukaryota; kingdom Metazoa; phylum Chordata; class Mammalia; order Carnivora; family Hyaenidae; genus Hyaena; species Hyaena hyaena. Next base: position 3,413,080 of record NW_024080750.1, on the reverse strand, counting down.
TCTATACAAAAAGATATACTGAAAAACACATCTATTTATTTATAGATAAATAAAAATGAAATTCCAACACATGTTCAAATAAACCACAGAAGTCAGCAAAAAGAAAACAAAGGAACAAAAAAGAGACAACAAACAAAAAAACTAAAATGGCAGATGTAAGTTTTAACAAAGCTATAATTATATTAAAGGCAAATAGTCTAAATATAACTAAAGAGATTGGCAGAGTGGATTTAAGAACATGAGCTGATTACATGCTGTCTATAAAAAAAACTCATTTTGAGTAAAATGATATAAACATGTTGAATATAAACAAATGGAATATGATATATTGTGCAAACAGTCATCACAAGGAAAAAGGAGAGGCTATATTAATATTATATTGATGTCAGAGCAAAGAAAATTACCTGATATAGGGAGGGATATTATATAATAATAGAAGGTCAGTCCACAAAGGAGACATAGCAATCCTAGATGTGCATGCAGCCAGACCACAGAGCCATAAAGTATGTGAAGCAAAAAGAAGACACAACTAAAAGGAAAAGAAGGCAAATCCATAATTACAGCTGGAGGCTTCTTCATCCCTCCTTGAACAATTGCTAGAACTCTATCGACAGAAAACCAGCAAGGATATAGAAAAACTCAACTACACCACCAGCCAACAGGATCTACTTGACATTTATAGAACACTTCACCTAAACCAGCAGAATATACATTCTTTTCAATTGCCCTTGGAACGTATCCCAAGATAGACCAGATCTCAACAAATTTAACAGAACTGAAATCATATAGTGTTTATTGACCACAGTGGAATCAAACTAGAAATCAATAACAGAGAGGTAACAGGGAAATGTTCAAATGCTTGGAAACTAAATAACACACTACTAAATAATCCTGATCAGTACAGACCCTCTGCACAGTCCTGATGATGTTAAAGACTAATAAGAGAATTCTGCAAAGAACCCCACATGTAAATAAAACTTTCATGAAATGGATCAATTCCTTGAAAAATTCAATTTAGTACATCTCACCTTATATCAAATCATTTGAATACTCTTATAACTATTAAGAAATTAAATTCAGAATTTGAAAGCTTTCCCAAAAAAACATCTGCAAGCCAGATCAATTCATTGAAAATTCTACCACACGTTAAAAAAATGAACACCAATTCCACAGTTTCTTCCAAAATATAGAAGTGGGGGTACATTCCAATATATTTTATGAAGCTTATATTCCTTTCTTTAAAAAAAAAAAAAAAAAGAATTATAACTACAGGCCCATATTCTTCATGAATAGAAATGCAAATGTCCTTAACAAAATATTTGCAAATAGAATTCAGCAATACATAAAATAATTATAAACTATGGCCAAGTGAGGTTTGTTTCAGAGATGCAAAGCTGATTCAATGTTTGAAAATCAATTAGTGTAATGTACAATGTTGGCAGACTAGAAAAGAAAAACCTTGTGATTATATCAATTGATAAAAAAAATCTGAAAAAATTCAAAAGCCACTCATGATGAAAGCTCTCATAAAAATAGGAATTAAGACTTCCTCACCTCAATAAAGAGCACTTTCAGAAAAAAGATACCAGTAGTTAATATATATTTAATAGTGAAAGACTGAATGCTTTCCCCTTTAAGATGGGAACAAATTGGTGATATCTGATCTAATGCTACTAATTCAATATAGTGCTGGAAGTTATAGCTGGTCAAAAACACAGGAAAAGGAAATAAAAAGAGTACACATCAAAAGAAAGAAGTAATTACAGTCTGTATTTTCAAAGAACACAGTTGTCCATATGGAAAATTACAAGATGTCTACCAAAAAAGCCATCTATAACCTATAACTCAGTTCAGCAGTAAGGTCACAAGATACACAAAGAATCCATTATATTTCATTGTACTAGTAATGAGCATGTATACACAGAAATTAAATTACAATGCCATTTATACTTGTTCAAAAATCAAAAACTTAGGTGTACATCTAACTAAACATGCATAGGACTTGTATACTGAAAAACACAATATGCTAATGAAGGAAACCAAAGATTGAAACAGAGAATTCTACTGTTTGCATATATTGGGAGATTCAACATAGTAAAAAGATGATAATGCTCTCCAACTTCATATACTGGTTTAACTCTGTTTCTATCAAAATCCCAGCAAGATTTTTCATAGATATAGACAAAATTATTCTAAAAGTTGGATGGAAAGGCAAAGAAATTAGAATAGGTAAACCAATCTTGAAAAAGAAGAATAAGATAAGATAAATGAGTTTACCTAATTTCAAGAGTTATATAGCTACAGTAATCAAGATGGTATGGTATTGGCAAAGAGATAGACTCATAGGTCAATGGAACAGAATAGACTCACTTACATGTGCTCAAATGATGCTGAACAAAGGTGCAAAACCAGTTCAACAGAGGAAAGACAGCCTTTTCAATAAACATTACTGGAGTTTTTGAATATCTACAGGCAAAAAGAAAAAAGAAACGTGTTCTATGTTGCACACCTTCTATAAAAATTAACTCAAAATAGATGATGGTTGTAAATGTATAACTTGAAAGTATAAAACTTAGTGGGGGGAAGGAAAATCTTAAGGGTCTGGAGTTAGCAAACAGTTGTTAGACTTTACACTGAGAATACAACCTGTAAAATGGAAAATCAATAGACTGGACCTCATCTAAATTCAAAAATATTATTCCTAAAAGGATCTTTTAAAAGGATGAAAAGCAAGCAACAGATGGGAAGAAAATATTTGTAAGCTACATATCCAATGAAAGCTGAAGAATATAGAATCAATGTTCAAATGTCACCATTAAAAAAGAAATCTATTTAGATGTACCTGTGTGGCTCAGTCAGTTAAGCATCTAACTCTCGGTTTCAGCTCAGGTCATTATCTCGTGGTTCGTGAGTTCTAACCCCATGTCTGGCTTTCCCCAGATAGTGCAAATCCTGCTTGGGATGCTCTCCCTCTCCCTCTCTCTCTCCCCCTCCCCAGCTCATTCTCTCTCTCCTCTCTCTCTCTCTCAACTTGGAAAACCCTATTTAGAAAGTGGGTAAAAAAACATATGGAGATTTTGCCAAAGAGGATATACAAATAGCAAAGAAACATAAAAATATGTTTAACATTTTAGCCAACAAGAATATAAAAATTAAGACCACAATATGATATCACCCACACACATGTTAGAGTGGCTAAAATTAAAAAAAAAAAAAGTTACAAAACTAAGTGCTGGCAAGGATGCAGAGAAATCAGATCACTCATATATTGCTGGCAGGGTGTTTCTTGAGTAACTAAACATGGGACTCCAGACGGTTGCACCTCTGAGCATTTTTCCTAGAGAAGAGAAAATCTGTGTTCACACAGACACCTGTGTGTGATGTTTATAGCAGCTTTATTTATAACAGCCCCAAACAGAAGATAACCCAGATGTCTTTTAATGGGCAAATGGCTAAATAAACGGTGCACGCCCATGGAAAACTACTCAGCAATAAAAAGGAATGAGCTATTGATGTACATACCACCTACAAGAATTTCCAGAAGACACGCTGAGTGAAAAATGCTGATCCTAGAAGGGTATACGTTAGATGATTTCAATGATATAACCTTCTTGAAATGAATGACAAAAAATTACAGAAATAGATAACACACTAGTAGTTGCCAGGAGTTACAGAAAGCTACAGTTGTGAGAGGCAAGAGTGTATAGCTATGAAAAAGGTAACAGGAATGATACCGGTCATGGTGGAAGTGTGCTCTGTCTTCACTGTATCTATGTCAGTGTCCCGGTTATGATGCTGTCCTATAGTTCTATGAGATGGTACCATAGGCGAAACTGGGCAGAGAGTGGAGGAGATGCCTTTGTATTATTTCTTCCAACTGTGCACAAATCTACCAGGAGGTCAAATAAAAAGGTAAATTTGAAAGCAATTATACTAGGTTGAATCCTGATACACATCATTTATGCGTTAAATTAATTTACACTCCCTGGTGTAGGCATGGCAGGGGGCCCAGCGGTATGTGTGCAGTCTGATACAAAATTATAAGAGCAGAGCAGGGCTGACCTGTTGCACTGACTTGGTGGTAAAGTGTTGGTAAAGCTGAGGACACTCAGTCTCTTCTTCAGCCCTGCGGCAGCCATCAGCCCATTGGCAGAGGGACTGTGAGACTTATGTGCCTGCAGATGACTCCCGGTCATCCCCAGGATATAGACACAGGGAATATGAATCTATGGATTATAACCTCCAGTTAACTTCTTAAGGATGTGAGAACTTTAGCTTCTTTTTGTTGAGAAATTGCATGAAATGATTGAGTGATGAACAACAGAGAGCTGTCGGAGCCCCAGAGTGACTGATCCAGATCCCGGCCAGGCCAGCTTTGTGACTTGGAGCCTGATACTCACCCTCTCTGTCCCTTTCTTTCCCCATTTGTGGCATAAGAATGAAAATAAATATTACCTCTGAAAGTTGGGATGAACAATGAATGAATGACTACTTGTCAAGCCCAACTGTGTTTATAAAATGTATTCCCTCTCCCAATTTCTTGTGTAGTTTCTTCTGACCCTGGTTAATGAAATGAAAAAAAAAAATCACTATGAGTTTTTATAACTCCTAGTCTGAATTGCTTGCCTTAGAAGTGCTTAGAATTATAGCACTTATAGAATTATATGCCTAACTGCAAATGATCACAAAGAATTTGAGTTCTTTTATAAGAAAAAATGAAGTGAAAATACTACTGTACCTCCCTTAAATCCAGATTTAAATGCTTCAGTGTGTCAAAATGTTGTTCTTCATTTAAACATTTAGCAATTTTGTTTTGTTTTTCTAGTTTCAATCCACACATTTCAAGATGAAACCCTGCAGGCTATATTTTATTATAATTATTTTGTCAGTGTCAAGAATGCAGATGCCTGGATTTGATCTATCTGTTGAACATAACCTGACTATTTTCCAGGACCCCCACTCTGCACTACTTTCTGGACCAGTGACTCCCTGGGGGATATCAATCAAAATATCAGCTATGTTGTATTTAACCAGGGAAAGGGGATAACAATATAAAAAATAGTAATACAATTACTCATAGCTCTAGATGTGACATTAGTCCTGGTGACTTGCTGAACAGCACAGTTGATAACCAGAAAATTTGGACCCCCTCACTATCAACTTAGAACAGCCTCATTTCTCAGAGTGACAGCAGAATGGACGCTTAAAGATAATAAATTCATTAATCTTACCCTCATAACATTTCAAAGTAATAATGAGATGGGAATAAGTGGCTCAAAAAGATAAAAAGAACTCACCAGCAGATGTCTCCACTTTGTAAGGCAATTAATAAAACAAAATAACAGGAAAAGGAGACTCAAAGGAGGGTTGTTCTAGGGCTGTGCTCTTGTCTGGGGGGTAATTTGCACCCCCGGGGTAACATGCGGCAATGCTGGAGATGTTTTTGATTGTCACAGCTAGAAGGAGGGATAGTACTGGCATCTACTAGGTAGAAGCCTAGGTGCTGTTGACCATCCTTCCTGCACAGAACAACCCTCCTTGATAAAGAAGCATCTATCCCAAAATGTCAATAGTGCCAAGGTTGAGAAAACCCCTAAAAGGACTTTTGATTTGCTCCATCGCATTATACTTTACTGGTCCTGAATACACTTTTTTTCCACACAATTTCCACGCAAAGGAAAAAGGGCTTAAGAAAAGTAGATATGAGACTAAACAATGTTTTCTTCCAGCTGTCTGCAGGCAGCTCTATTGCAGGACCTATCCCATAGTATTCTTTATGGTATAATTTCCTTTTTCCTTAACTGTCCACCTCATGGCATGGTATCTTGCAGAGGGCCTGGCCAAGATCATTTCATTCTTTGTGTGCCTAGTGCTTAGATTGCGTGGCACGTAGTATACATTCAAAAGTTTGCCCTATGAATGATTTCATGAGTTCATCATAACGGGATAAGCTCTCAAAAGAGCATGAGGGAACTCTACCTTTAAGGAAGGTATGCTTCAGAATCGGTCTGTCCTAGGTTTTCATGGAAGACTGTGGCATCAGCAAGCAGGCAAGGTATGGTGGGAACAGGTGGTGTAGGCTGTTAAGAAGAAAATTGAGATGTTAAAAAAAGCTTTGAAGATATCAGGCAAACATTCTACATGATCAAGAAGTTACTGAAGTCTAAAGGCAGTGGGCCAACTTTCTCCATCTGAAATGCCTGTGCATTCCTCCTTGAAAAAAACACTTGGCAATACCATACAGCCACTTAAGATTTTAATCTAAATAAAGAACTTCAGATAGGGGATTGGCAAAAAATTCATTGGTGGCAAGCAGCGACGGTGCTGTGTGTGCACATATACATTAACCATTCGCACAGAAGTGTGTGTGCTTACTCAAATATAAACACCAAATTAATGACTAACAGCTACAGACATTATGTTTAGAGTGTGTGTATCATAAACCTGAAAAAGTAAAAATACTCTAATGAATGGGTAACAAATATGAGGTGGCAAAGGGTATTGAAAGAAATGTTAGAGTTTATTTATACAACTGAGTAGATCAAAACTGTAAAACTACAGCTTAAAAAAATGACTCATGATTCTTAATGTTATTAACAAATCTTTTCTAAATTTTAGGGATATTAGAGCATCTATTATTTTGGAGTAAAATCACTTATTTGCATTTTAATACTTTTATATCTTCGAAGTTTATTTCTTCAGTTACATTTAACAAAACATTTAATATTTTGTATCTTTAAATCATCTGTAATATCACATTTCTCTAGAGCACTTCCCTTTCCTCTTCCAGCCATCTGGGGGTGGGGGGGAAGGGCTCCATCCATTCATCCATCTATCCATGCAGGTTTGTGGGAAGATCCCTGGGATGATGTTTATTCAAATCACTTATGGTATTTCTGCATAAGTGAATTGGATTTGGAACTGGTTTTAAATTTCACCTTTTTACGTTCCTTCATTAATCACATCTTTGTAATAAGCATCATTATTTTAGGAAAAACCATTTTTCCTCTAGTTTTACTGAGATGAAATAGACCTACATTATATCATTATGCTGCACTTCTACAGTGCTGTGTGTTCAGGCCTTTCTTTTTAAATGCAGTAAAAATATTTTTCTTTAGTGTACAATTCTATGAATGTTAACATGCATGTAGATCTGTGTAACCACCATCATGATCAAGGTATACACCAACTCCATAACCCCCGCAACTGCCCCGTGTTATCCATTTGTGGTAACACCCTTCCCCCAATCTCTGAGCCCTTTCAGCTACTGATCTTCTCTTTATCACTATAGTCATGGTTTTTTGGGTTTTTTTTGCAAATGTCTTATAAATGGAATCACAATGTTTAATCACAGAACAGAAGAAATAGGATATGTGTATAGACAGATATAGAGACGGGGAGAGAGAGAGAGAGAAAGGAATTGGCTCACATGACTCTAGAGGCTGAGAAATTCCAAGAGCTGCAACTGGCAAGATGGAGATGGAGGAGTCAATGATGTGATGATGTGGTTCCAACTGGAAGGCAGGAAGAGAGAAGATCAAATCAGCCAGCCGTGAGGAGCTCCCTGTTACCAGCCGAAGGGGCTCGGGTTTTGTTCTCTCCCAACCTTTAACTGATTGGTAGGGGCCACCTACACTGGGAAGGGCAGTCTGCTTTCTGAGTGTTGGGACTTTATTTCTATCCTCCAGCTAGATTATGAGGTGGGAAGGGCAGTTCCCTGAAGCCCTCTTTTGGAAACTGAGGCCAGCTTCTGGGCTTTGAGTTACAATGCTTAAGTCCTAGATAAGCCAGAAGACAAAAATACATCTATGTATTATATATTTTATATTATAAGTAATTAATTATGTTATAATCAATTATTATATTCATTGGTTATTATATTAATTATATGATTAGTCATATACAACAATCATATAATGAATATACTAATTTATTATAATACAACATAATTATACATATATATATATTCCCAAGTCCTAGATATACCAGAAGGAAAAATACATCTCTGTATTTATATTTTATATTATAAGTAATTAATTGTATATTACAATTAATTATTATGTTCATTGGTTACATTTTATTATATTAGTCATATATATAACAATCATATAATTAATATAATAATTTATTATAATACAATATAATTATGCATAAATTATGCATACATACTCCCATTGGTACTTGAAATTTTTCAAGGTGCTTCCAAAATTGTTTCCTGTGTTCTATACTGGTTTTATAGCTACATCCAGGGGAATAGACATGATTGAGTGTGTGCTTACACCATCTTACCTAGACCTGGAGCCCTGTCACTTCTTAAAGATTTTGAACTCATATGGGACCAAACATTAGCAGTGGTTAATTACGAGCAGCAGTGGTATGAATGATTGATTTCTTCCTTATACTCTTTTGTATAGTTTATTTTAAAAAGTTCAGTTTTCCAAGAGGGGGAAATTTTCAGTAGATCATTCTATAGTCTGTATGTAGAAAGACAGAAAGAACTTCTGTGATTCATCTGAAAGACAAACTTACGGGGCACTGGGGTGGCTCAGTCAGTTGAGTGTCTGAGTTCAGCTCAGGTCATGATCACGTGGTACATGAGGTCGAGGCTCTGTGCTGACAGCTCGGAGCCTGGAGCCTGCTTCAGATTCTGTGTCTTCTTCTCTCTCTGCCCCTCCCTGCTTGTGCTCTATCTCTGTCTCTCAAAAATTAATAAATGTTAAAAAAAAATGTTTAAATAAATAAAAGACAAACTTAAATACCGAAAACACCAAGGAAACACTAAACATAAACCTTCCACGTTCCCATTTATCTCTCCTTTGACTACCTCCGGAACAGGCAACTCTGGTGATAGCAGCCTGGGCAACCAATGTTTTCTAGAACTGTGCTCACTCTCGGGCTAAGAAAAAAATATAATTGACCCTTGAACAATGATGTGTTGGAACTGTGCAGATCCACTTATATGTGGATTTATATGTATATATATATATTTGTGTGTGTGTGTTTGTGTGTGTGTAAATATACACAGTACGGTATTATAAGTGTTTTTGTCTTATCATTTCCTCAACATTTTCTTTTCTCTAGCTTACTTCACTGTAACAATAAAGTAAATAATACATACACCATTACGAAAGGTGTATTAATCGACAGTTATCAGTAAACCTTCCAGTCCGTGGTAGGCTAGTAGTAGTTAGGTTTTAGAGGAGTCAGAAGTTATCTGAGAACTTTCAGCTGTTCAGAGATTGGTGTTGGGAGAAAACATTTTTTGTTTCTCTTTAAGATTCTCCTTGCTGGTCTAAGAATTAAATTGACACGGGACAGATTAACTGGAGAAAGACAAATCCATATAAACATGAGATTCTAAAAACAGGCAAAATAAGGTGTCTGAGTCATCTTGAGCTAAGGGGAAGGGCGTGGGGGCTCAGAACTTCAAAGAGAAGGAAAACAATTCATAGGATGATGAAAAAGAGCAAATATTTGGTAAATGCATGTTTGCTGGGCCGTACAGAAGCAGTGGAACATAGAGAGGAATTTTAATAAGCAGACTTTACTAAATTCCTACCTATCATACCTAGCTTGTAGTATACTGCAATTATCTGCAGTGAGAGCTCTCTTCCTGAAGTAGGTCCTCTGACTAAGTCCCTTTAGGCAAATCTAGGGCAGGTCAAAGTTTCTTCCTGATACTTTGGGCCTTGATTATTTTCAACTCAAAATAATCTGCGTGCCAAAGTGGCCCATCTTGGTGCAACTTGTCCTGAACCCCTACAAAGGAACGTGACTCAGAGCCTAAGTCAAGGGAAACCATAAAAGTAAATACACATTCTCAAACTTCATCTGTTACAAAGGAATAAAACAAACCTTGCAAACTCTGGAGTGATTGAGAGGCACCAGACTTTATGCTGAGCTCAGTCATTTCTCTCTGCTATTAAATATTGTCATGTATCACTGTGCTCTCTCTCCTGCCTCTAAATGAACTTCCTTCACTCCCTTTAGATTCATTTATTATGCAGTGAGATGTTATTTAAAAAAAATTCTCTGTAAGAAGTGAATAATATACTTCCACAGACCAGCTTTTGTGCTAACTGGGTTTATTTGTCTGCGTCAGTGCAAATTTACTAAGACTTCCTCCCAAAAAGGCAAAATCTACAGACAGGACACTTACTCACAAAACTACTGCATGTTACAGACTTGAACTCCATAGACTGTCTAAGGCAGAGACTTTAGCAACTAACATGGAGAGAGAATCCCTGAAAACGTTTGTTCTTAAGGACATCAATTTAGATTGACTATAAAATAACACTGAAAGAGCTTATCAAGTTTATTGGGGGTAATAAAAGAATCAATTTGCCTCTTTTTGGTAAACAACTGTATTGTATCTGAGTTAACTGGATACTTGCAGAAATCTTTTCACTGAAATAGATGTGACTCGGTTACTCTCAGACTTAAAGTCCTTTGCTGGATGCTGATGTAAACTTGTTCTCAGTGCTTTCCTACAGACCAGGAAGGTCCCTTCATAATGGGGCCATTGCTGGTACAAGGTGAGGAAAGGAAACGAAGGACAATGGAAGAAGCTTCTCATAAAGTTATCTTTTGTTCAAGTTAACATACTTGTGAAGTGCAGAATAATGCCTGCTGGAGATGTCTACTTCCTAATCCCCAGAACCTGTGATTGTGTTACTTTACATGGCAAAAAGGACTTTGCAGAAGTGAAAGATATTGAGACCGAGAGTAGATCCTAAATTATCTAGGTGGCCCCATGTAATCGCTTGAATCTTGAAGAATGAAGAACCTCCCTCAGTTTTGACATGAAAGAACTCAACCGATCATTGCTGGCTTTAAAGGCAGAGAGAGGGATTATGATCTGACAAATGTGAGCAGCGTCTAGGAGCTGGAAAAGACCAGGAAACAGATTTCCCCTAGAGCTTTCTGAAAGGAGTATTGCCCTGCCTGCAGCTTGACCTGAACCCGGTAAGATCCATTTCAGCCTTCTGAACTAGAGAACTATAAAGTTGTGGTACGCTCAACTACCAAGTTTGTGGTGATTTTTTCTGGCAGCACAGAAAGCGAGTACAATATTTTTATTATTTTTTTGTGAGATCATATCTTTTGACTTTGCGGTATTTAAAACATTCTCTTGTTTTATTGAAATAATGGAAAATGGTAGTGTGGATGTTTGAGAGGGTTTACTGTCTTCCTTGCCAAAATAAAATGTAATCAACCTTTATTAGTCCTCTCCATTCTCTCTGTTCCCTATCGCTTCCTCTGTTCTGTCCTTCCTTCCTCATTTAAATTGTGTCATGAAGTTTAATCATTGGCATACAAAGTCCGTGTGTTTCCATATGTATTTTCCATGCACGCCCATTTTGATCCTGTCCATCTCTCCAGTTGCCCACCTCCCCATCCTCACTCTCCTTTAGCCTCTAGCTCCCAGTCTTCCTAGGAATCACAATTCCTCAGCGGGTACTGACGATATACACACCACCTCCCACCATGTGCCTACTGAATAAGCATCTCCGAGAGAGGGGGCCTGAAAATCTGCATTGTTGGCAAGGAATACAGTCAATAGCAAATTTCAGAGACCTATTCCTTGTACTTGATATTCCGTGCCCAACCTCTACCCCTCTGTCCCTTAATCCAACATCCCTTTGCCTACAATTCCCTCTCCCCACTCTGGTTCCTGCCCTGACTTTGCCTGGTTAAGCTCCTCCTCATGCTTTCGTTGATGTCACTGGATTCCAATCCGCACTTTCTATCTGAGTTCCTGAGCTGACCTGCAGTCCTCAAATCCTAAGGAGCATTTTGCATCAATGACTACAAAGGCACTTACCTTATCACTTTGTAATCATCTGTTTGCCTTAATCAACAAGATTTGGTCCTTGAACATGGGGATTCATTCATTCATGTTGCTCCCTCAAGGCTCAGCACAGTGCTGGAGAGGCGTTCGATGCTAAATTAATGCCTATAAAAATAATGCATGGAAGAAGGAATGCATGAATGAATGAAATAGTAGAAGCATAATGTCATGAGGTAGTTCTCTGCTTTCTCTCTGTTAAGCATCACATTCATCTTCAGTTAATTTCCGAGGGGACCCACACTGGAATATGTGTCACAGATGTCTGGATGAGCCTTACTCTGGTCCAAGGCTCTGCCTTCTCTGTGATCTCTCTGCACTTCCTCCAATGTGATAAGTACGCAGGCTTTTGCACTCACTGCCCAAGATAATCTTTACATATTCTGGTATATGCATCTTGGCTCAGTCCCTCCCAGAAAGGTTTTAGGTGACCAACCTACCTAAAATATGACTCCTATCAAACAATTAACTTACCCTGCTTTAGTCTTTCTTTTATGGCAGTGCGTATACAAAAAGTCTACTGTATATTTGTATTTAGTCTGTCTTGACCATTAGAATGTAATTTACACAAACAGAAGTTTTGTTTATTTTATCTACTGCTCAATCTCCAGTACCTAGCAGAGTTCACCATATACAGTGGGTAGTGAATACATATATGCTGAATGTTGCACATGACTGTGGCAGAATTTATATCCTATGATAACTAAGCAGGCTAGCACAAGGCACAATGCAGGCCTGTACTCACTGAGGACACATCAGATACCTTAAAGCAACATTTTAAATGCACTTCAGTCTATGCCTGCAATTGCTAACAATCAAGGATTTGATGCACGGTTTGTCTCTCAGCTGCATATGGTTATTACCTCTGAAAGCATGTGAAGATTTTCCTGCTGCTGTTTATTTCCTTAAGAAAATGGCCCCCTGAATTCCTGTCCACTGTAGCCTGGAGGAACACAGCTGGGTTTGTGCAGGTGGTGGTGTTCCTGGACTTAAGTCCAGTTTAGCTTCTCCTGTTCCGATGGTGATGCTGCTGAGGTCCAATTAAATACCAAAGAAGCAAAGAGTAAGAAGTGTGCCCAGAGACAGAGCCAGCCACAGAAACCTTGCTCACTTTTGCAAGAAAGCCACATGCTCTGTTTGTGGCTTCCTCCAGAACACCCTCTCTGTTTGAATTCCTGGAGTGGACAGAGCTGCCCCACTATAGGATTTGATCCTAGGAGTTTTGAGAGTTTGACTTTTGGTCTGTTAGCGGTATGGTAACTCTGTAGTATCAAGCCCAGAACTTTGTTAGTTTCTGGCCATTGCTGTGGGTATCATTATCTTCCTTTGTGGGAGTCTCTTGCTTCATTTTACTGATGCCCTGAGGGAACTCTGATCAGTTTCCTTGCCTTGCCTTGTAGCCTTTTCCTTTTTTCCTCCTCCTGGACTATAATTGTAGCAACTGTAGTCTTATCTCTTCAACTAGGACTTCAATTCTTTGCCTTCTTCAGTTTTCCTTTCTGTCTTTGGTGGCCTAAGTAATTCCTAATTGCAAGAGTAAAAACTATACTCCAGGGACCAGTGTCCAAGGCTGTACAGTTTCCCGTTTTGAGTTCACTCTGTGTCACTGCTGTCACTGACTCTCTACATCTCCATGTCCCAGATGCCGTAATAGCCATACCATGGTGCCATGGGCATCTCGTTCACTTGCTGGGCATGAACAGCTCTTGGACAGTGCATTTGATCACTTTTCAGAGAATCATCCTTGCCTTTGAAATTACATTTTAAAAGCTCTTAGATGTCTCGGTCCACATTTCTTTGTTAGAAAGTGGATAAAAGTGAAGAAAGAATATGCTGGATATATCAAAGGGTAACACGTCTTTCTTCCCTGGTCCATCATTCCCATCTCCAAGAGCAGTGTCCCCAGGGACACAGTATGGCCATAGGCTTTGAACTTTAAAGTAAGAAAGAGAGGAAGAGTGAAGGAAGCATGATCCTATATGAGATGTTGGTTTGTCATAGGGTGCTAGTTGGATGAGTCTAGGCTATCGGAAAATTCCAAAGTCAGTATATGCTACTCTGAGATAACCAACTTATTCTAGTTTTTCTGGGACTTTCTTGGTTTTAGCACTGAAAATCATATGTTTGGGACAAATGGGACAGCTGGTCCCTACAAAATGGCTAAAACACAACCTTGAGTATCCACTACTTGCCAGTATGTTTCTTATAGGGACTCCAGGTTTGACCAGCCAGCCCTTTAGCCTGTCTTCATCTGCATTTCCTTCCTTTTGTTTCCATAAAACCTTGAAGGTTCCTCCTTTGTTAACAATTTCACATTCGTGTCTGGCCTTCGTTGTCCTGAATGCTTGACCCTGTTAATTTGATTTTATTTTCTGACACGACCTTGGTCTTCCATAGATCCAAAATGAAAATGCTCTTTGGAGTGGCAATGAAATTTGAGTGTGGGCAAATCCTGGGGAAGACAATAACTCAGAGTGGAAAAGAAATATAGAACACAGGGTAGCAAGGCAGGGCTGTGCCCTCCCACAGCTCACAGAATATGCCCATGGATTTGTTAAAATGTCAAAAGCAGGTGTTTCTTTTTTCTTCAGTCTGAGCTTCAAGCTAACATGGGCATTCAGCTTAATCCCTCCCAGGTGCTAAAACAGTATGTGGTGTAGGATTTCAGAGGTAATTATTGCTGAATGCATTGTATGACCAGCGCACCTGCCAGGTAGATGTTATGAAAGAATGTGCCAAGGAGTGCACCAAAAGAATTTGGGGGACAGTTTCTCCATCCTACCTCTTATAGAGCCTATTAAGCCCATCAAAAGCTAGTCATGGAGCTAAACATATTCACAATGTGGTGAATAACACAAAAGATGTAGCAGGAACTAAAAACCCTAACAAGATCAGGTAGTGGCTCTAGGTCAGAAAAAATGCCAGCACTACCCTGAGAAATTCAAGTTCCATGGCACCTGTCCAGTCCTGCGGTTGATGTGCAGTGAGTTATCTTGTAGTAACGCTGAATATATAGGCATTTAGATTTGGATCTTCAGATCGTGGCTTGGGCACCCAAGGGAAATCCTTAGTCTGCTTGTCTAGAATGAAAGGGAGAGAGAAGTTCAATATGGTCATTTATTCATTGAAAGGTGAGTGCTTCCTAGCATTAGACAATGTCTTTGGAACAGAAGAGAGGACAAGCACAGTAATAAAAAAATCCAGTTTCCCTGCCCTGATGGAGCTCAAGATCCAGTGGGAGAGTCAAAACTTAATCAAATAATTAACCCAGGTTAATAAAAAATCACCACTGCGGTAGCACCATGAAGGAGAGGTACCAGGTTTTCTGAAAGCTTGGAATAGAGGGATCTGAACCAGTTGGAAATCGGGCTAAGATGAAAAATGCACTTGCTTGTTTAGTGCTTAATTTGTGCTGGGCACTGTCGACAGCATTATCGCAGTGTCTTGATTAGTTCTCGCACATCAAATTTTGGAAGTAGGCATTATCCTTTTAAGGCCTCATTGATAAAGGAAGAGAATCCCACCATTATCTATCACCTTGGGAAGAATCGTCCTTCATTATCAAGGAAGAACATTCCATTAAGATTCCCTAGAATGGAGGCTCTCTGAGCTTTTTCTTACCTCTGTCACCAGTGTCCACAGCTACTGCAAAAGTCCAAATCCTGCACAGAATAACAACTCACATATCCATTGAGTGAATGTATTTATTCCCATTATGCAGATTAGAAAATCAGGCCAGGGGACTTGGACACTGTGCAGAAAGCCATATATATAGCTGGTGAGAAGCAGAGCCGCCATGAAACCCCGAGCTCTGTGTCTCCAGACCCAAGGACGAAGTGGGAATACATTTGGATTAGGGGGAACAGTAAGTGTAAAGGCAGGTTGGTGCAGAGGCCAAGTCTTTGCTGCTCCTCTCATACATCCTAGACCAGAAGGATCTGCAGACTCTCCTGTGGGTTACGCTGTGGTCTCCAGAAGCAGGATCTAGGCAGTGCCTTACACCTTCATAGGCAGGAGAAGCGTGTACCACCGACCGTGGAGAGGGGGTGTGATGCTTTGAAACATGGTCCCCCAAGATCGCCTGTCTTTCTGCCAAAGCTACAAATAGGTTATGTCCAGACTCCTGTCTCAAGGATGAGATTCCCTGGCTCCAGCTTGCGTGCGTGCTGACAGTGCCTCTCGGAAAAGCTTGCAAGCACCTTTAGAAAGTCACACAACGCTGAAAAGCTTCCATACAGCAAGAACACAAAAGCTTGAAACCTTGAGGCTTCGCCCACACGGATTAAATAAAATGCTTTAAGTGACTTTGCGGCTACTTAGAAAAAACAATTTACATAAATGGATGTGCTGTTCAAGGAGGGTAGAGAGGGTGGTTTGAAATTTTTTTTAGCTTGCTTTTCTCTCTAGTTTAATAGCTGTAGAGGCCTCAAAGAAGCAACTCTTTTTAATAAAACGGGCTTGTAAATTTATTGAGACAGACTCCAATTGACCCTATTTCAGGCAGCTCTCTGGGGCCTCCCACATACAGCGCCTGAGTGCTGGGGCCTCGGATTACGTGGCCAGAGGAGCCCATCCTCCACGACTCAGGCTTCCTGAACCTGAGCTTCGTCATCCCAGCATCTTTGTTCATGCAAGTATTCAAAGTTTGCCAAAGAGCTAGGCAAGAACTTACAGGTTTTACCCTGTCTTCCCCTCATGAAAATGGATCCCAGAATACTGAGATGCCAGCATCTCACGACAATAACACCCACATATACACACACATGCATACACAGACACAGACACACACACACAGACAAATATTAGGCTCATCCACGTGGCCCATATGGAAGAGACACGGAAAATGTAAAATTGTTGCTTAATTAATGGTTGTGTATATTCATTTTATCTAGCTTGATTTTACTGTATTTTTGGAAGAGATGAAATGGGTGTTTGGTAAATATTCCAAACAGATTAAAGTCTTTTTTTTCCCCCAAATTTGGTCTAGTTCTCCTTCCCTCTCTCCATATCCCCCAGTCAGAAGTACGTGTTCTAAGTACAGACATCTACTGCCCATCCTCCACCATGCTTTTTTTAATACATTGATAGTAGCATGTGGACATAATTATGCATGTTGGTTTTTATTTAATATTATATCTTTGAGACAGTTGACCTCAGTAATGATGATGATGGCAATCATGACAGAAAGCAGACGTGTGTATGCTACATGTTCTGATCCTATCATTGTTCTGAGTTCTTTCCACGTGACCCTTCCCACATCCTATGGGAGATGTGCTGGCGTCACCCAGTTGGAGAGAGAGGGAAACGGAGGTATGGAGCAGTTAAGTGACTTGCCCCAAGTCACACAGTGGGAATTGGAATGTGACTTGAACTAGACTCCATGTCTCCAACCATTGTGCAGCATTATCTCTCAGTACGAAATCACTGCCTCTCATTTATTCTTTCTAAGAACTGCCTACTATTCCTTTGAATGAATGAATCATGTTAATGTATCCTGCCTGCTGTTGATGATGTCTTAGACTTTTTTCTACTTTTTGCTATTGCAAGCAGTGTTTCAAACTTTGAATATTTCAGTACCCATCTTTGTACTGATGCTTTGTGTATATGTGCTTTGTGCACATATGTGTAATATCAAGTAATCAAGTTATAATAGTAGATTTGCTGGAGTTTGAACACCAAATTCATCTTACCGAGAGGAGAAATGGAGAGGGGCTGATGGGCACGAGACATTTGAAGCATCCCTACTCTCGCAGCCAACTCAAAATGGTCCCTTCAAAGTGCAAATGCTCAATAAACATTAAATAAAGACTTAAATAATAAAAGCTGCCATGTTTTTGAACAACTACACACTATGTAGAAAATATTTGGATTCATCAGCTCTCATTAAATTTATATAAGCCAATCAAACTTCATCCTCATGCTGTCGACCAGGAAATGGGATTCCATGATTTGAAGTCCCCAAAGACAGGAAGTGGCAGGGTCCTCTCTGAACGTCAGCTCTTCAGAATCCAAATCTGTATATTCTGTGCTCTAGGTCTTATATGAGCAGGTTCGAGCCAGGGCTTGCCCCCACTTTGTTTCCACTTGGATAGGATTAATGCCAATTTGCAGGAGAAAATATCAGATCAAATGAGCAGTGAACATAAAACGATACCTAACATACAGTGGTGTTTATTAGGTGGGACACATTTAAGATGAATGCGTGGCATTTCATTATTCCTATACCACTGACGGTCGCCCCAGGAGACTCTTTGCATCACTATTGCCATTTCACAGGTTAGAAAAAGAAAATGGACGCTAAGCACAATTTAGTGACTTACCCAATATCATGAGAACCAGTAAGTGATCTCGGAAGACTCAAGTTCAGGTGTGGCCATCTCCAAGGCCCAAAGCCTCAAATGCTGCTTCCTACTGAATGTTGAAGTAATAGGATGTCAGTACCTTTCTAAGACCTTGAAGGTGATGTGTATGGGCCGGTGCTGAATCCTGACTGCATCTCTATTTCCTGTATTTTATTTTATTATAGCTCTTGAGGAATCAGTCTCGGTTTCTATTATAATGGGATCTATCATAGAGCAAATATTCATTTATTTAATAAATAACTACATATTTTTAAAATGACAAACTCACCAGAATTGGCCTTTACTTAATAATCACAAGCACCAAGCTTATGAATATTTCATGCTCACTCATTTCTGCTGAGAGTGTAAGCATCCTGCATTTCTATAGCTCCATATTATGCAGGGAACAATGGAAAACATATGTTTTGTGTGTTTTCTTTAACAATTTGATGATGGAAGAACACCTGGCAATGTTAGAGATAATGTAAGAAACGGTCGCCTTTTGTTATTTGAGTGCTTGAAATAAAAATCTCAAATGGCAAGTTGTAATCCAAACCACAGTAATTATAGAAGACTGTATAAAAAGGTATACATTTTAAATTCATAAATCTAAATGAGTCTATCTGCAAGTTAGTAAACTTTATTCAATTTTCCACAGCAACTACCCCATCAATGCCATCACTCAAAGTACTGCAGACACTGTACCACTCAGAGGTTAGAAGGTTTCTGTTTGGGGCTCAACTGATTCTTTGTTCTCCCCTGTCATCTTTATTTTATTTTTGAGAGAGACAGCACAAGTAGGGGAGAGGCAGGGAGAGAGAGCGAGACACAGAATCTGAAGCAGGCTCCAGTCTCTGAGCTGTCAGCACAGAGCCCAGTGCAGGGCTCAGACTCACGGACCACGAGATCATGCATGACCTGAGTCAAAGTCGGACTCTTAATGGACTGAGCCACCCAGATGCCCCTCCCATCGTCTTTAAATCAATAGATATTAGTGTGTCCTATGCTATCTGAAGGAGGAGCACACAGTTCGCTATGAGTGCAGAACAGGGAATTCGGGTGCAGGATGTGGACAGAGCAAAGGCTTCCTCCAAGAAAGAGCATTTAAACCTGAAAGATGGGATCCTTAGGAGTTTACCTGGCAGAAGGGCAGGGTGTGCCAGAGGTTACAGGCATTGAAAGAGCCCATGGAAGAAGAAGGGGACTTTCTTGAAGCTGGAGAAAGCCCGTGTGGCATTGCAGAATGATTGGGAGAAGCAGCAACAGCGTGGGCTTGGCAGGAGCCAGATGGTGTAGAGCCTAGAAATTCGTGATAACAAAGAGTTGGCACGTTTGCCCAAGATGGTCTCAAGCCACTGAAGGGTGTGGCACCAGGGAGACACATGATTGGAGTCACGTTTATGAAAATCACACTTATTCTGGCTGCTGAGTGCTGAGTGGGAAATGGAGCGAGAGACAGAGAGAGAGAACTTAGGACATAAATACAGTGGTCTAAATAGAGATTATGCCGGAGGCGTGGCTCAGGAGTGAGGAAGTGAACTGGAGAGAGATGACCAGGGAGACACCGTGGCAGTGACACACACAGACGAGAGTGATTGATGAGATGTCGGCAGGGAAAAGAGCAAAGTGACAAGAGCAACATCGAGATGAATGACTTGGCAAACGGGGGAGACGGTGACTTCCGTTTTGGACTCTCTAACGTTGTTTCGAAATTCTGTTTTATTTCTTGGGAATTTGTAGCAAGAAGAAAAGAGCGTCTGTATCCAAGGACCACTTCCTAACTATGCTTCTTGATGCCAAGACTTTTGCTCACATCCTCACGGCGGGGGCCCCTCTATCTGCGGGTTCACCGCTCTATTCTCACCCTGATGCCGGGGCAAAGAGGAGGTGCCCACTGACACGTGTGTCGGCGCATGAGCGGGGTGCCGCCTTGACTGTAAGAGTCTTGTGGAGGGAGCATGTCCTTTCTCTGTCCGTCCTTTTCTCCTTCGTTCTTGTCTGAACTTTAACCGACGTTTCTCATTTGTTAGCTATTTTAAGGAGTTAGACAAATTGATACTAAAGTTCATCTGGAAAAACAAACATATAAGAATAGCCACGGAAAAATAATTGAGAGGAAAAACACTGAGGGGGGTCCGGCCCTAGCAGACATTAAAACATCCAATATAAAGCCTCTATAATTAAACCAGTGTGAAACAGGGACAGGTATAGACTAACACACCAATGAAATAGAAGGTAAAGCCTAGAAATAGTTCCAAGTACTTAAGGTAATTTAGTGTATAATGAAGGTGGCATCTCGAAGCACTGGGGTAGAGAAGAACTTTTTAATAAATGGTGTTGGGACAACTGGGTAGCCATTTGGAAAAAAGATAAAATTGGATCCATATTTCACATCGTGTATAAGAATACACTCCTAACAGATTAGGGTTCTGAATGTACAAACACGAAACTGTGCCGGTACCAGAAAAATACATGAGTGAACTCTACTTTGTCCACAGTGTACAGAAAGCCTTCTCATGATGGCTTCAGATCAAAAAGCAATGCATGAAAAGACATAAATCTAATTATGATTAAAAAAAAAAGTCACATGCAAACGACAGCAACATAAATGAAGTCACAAGACAACTAGACACGGGGGCGCCTGTGTGGCTCTGTCGACTGAGCATCGACTCTTGGTTTTGGGTCAAGTCATGATCTCACAGTTCTCCTGGGATCTAGCCCCACATCAGAAGCTGAACTGATAGCATGGAGCCTGCTTCAGGTTCTCTCTCTCTCTCTCTCTCTCTCTCTCTCTCTCTCTATCTCTCTCTCCCTCTCTCCCTCCCTCCCTCCCTCCCTCTCTTTGTCTCTCTCTCTCTCTATCTCTCTCTGCCCTTGCTCCCTTTCACTCACACACGTGTGTGTGTCCCCTCTCCCTCTCTCTCTCTCAAACATAAAAAAAAAAATATGACAACTGAAAACTGAAGAGAAAACATGTACAACATATGCCACAATCAACCAACCCATGTCCCCAGCAGATTGTGGCACAAAGGGCCCAACAGCTGATTTTTAAAACTGGGGAAAATGGGGGCACCTGGGTGGCTCAGTCAGTTAAGTGTCCAACTCTTGATTTTGGCTCGGGTCATGATATTGTGGTTTGTGGGATCAAGCCCTCTTCAGAGCGCTGCACTGATAGCATGGAGCCTGCTTGAGGTTCTCTGTCTCCTTCTCTCTCTGCCCCTCCCCCATTCATGTGTACATGCTCTCTCTCTCTCTCTCTTTCTCAAAATGCATAAATTAAAAAAAATTTTAATGGGGAAATACAGGGACAGTTCACAAAAGATAATATCAAAGTGACCCTTCAATATATAAAGGACCAGTCATTCCTAATTGGAGAAATAAAAATTAAAACGTGGACACAGAATCACCTAGCAGACTGGCAGAAAACAGACAGGGTGATGGCTGGTTCTGTTGATGAGGCTGTGGCAAGGCAAGCGCTCTCTCACATTGTTCTGGAAAGATGTTGAAGGGATCTCAGGAGGGGAATTTGGCCAAATCTAACAAAACTTGACATGCTTGTTCCTTTTGCCATGCATTTCTGGATCTAGGAATCTACCCTGAGGACACACTCCTGATGATATGAGAATACATGTGCATAAGGTCATCCACAGCAGCCATATGCGTAAGGTCATGCACAGTAGCCTCATTAGTAGTTGCAAAATTTGGGAGAAAACCTAAATGCCCATCCACAGGACAGAAGTTGCAGAGAAGTTGGTGCATCCACAGAATGGTGCTGCGCAGGTGGCAGCATGAGGATGAGGTCCAGAAATTGATTTGGAGTGATTTCTAGGACATGCTAAGTGAAAATAGCTCAGTGCAGAAAAGTAGCTATAGCATATTCCCCTTCAGGTAAGGAAAAGGGGCTATAGAAAAAGTACATGTATCTACTCCTTTGTGCAAAAGAAATGAAGGATGCATCAATGAGAAACAAAATCGATCAGTGACCTCCCTGGGGTGGGTGGGGAAAGGGTGGAAAAGAGTGAGGAATTGGAACAGAGTACCAGGAAAAGGAAGGCCAGACTTCTGAGTAAATCGTATTGTAGCACTTCGACTCTTAGAAACAAAGAGTTTCTTTGGAAACTTAATTTAATTTTTGGGATTAATGGAATTTTGGATTAATAGAAAAAATCCACAGAAAATAAACATATATCCAAAATATGCATGTATACAAAATAAAGCAGGATGGGAGGGGAACCCAATGTGGAATATAAACAGTAATAAATGAACTTAATTGTATCACAAATGAATAATAGAACTTCCCTGAAAGGGGAGAGAAAGAACTAATCTCAGAAACCTTGGAAGACAGAATTTTGACGAGATACTCTAAGGCTTCAGGCATATAAGAATCCTTTAAAAGTAATATGGGCTTGGGGTGCCTGGGTGGCTCAGTGGATTGTGTCTGACTGTGGCTCAGGTCATGATCTCATGGTTCATGAGTTCAAGCCCTGCATCAGGCTCTGTGTTGACAGCATGGAGCTCACGTGGGAACCTCTGTCCCCCCCTCTTCCCTGCTCATGTGGTTGTACGCATTCTCTCAAAAATATTTTTAAAAAAATAAAAGTACTAGGCTTTTGCTTGTAAACCTGTTTCTCGTAAGGGAATGGGTAAGCAAGTCTGAAATGATTTTACGTGTATGTGAGCATTAAATAAATAAGTAAATGTATTATAGTATCAAAAGATAGTACAAAAATTGCTGGGCATACAGAGAAATGGAAAGGAAAGACATTTTAGAAAATTTAGGAAAGATTCTAAAATTATTATCGCCACAAGCTTAGGGAAGAAACTTCACCATTTTACCAAACACTGCAATGAGGAGAAAATTTGCAAATTACAGGAAAGTACCCTCCTCCTAGACAACAAATAAACAGAAAAAGAACAAAGTCGAGTACCCCTTGTAACTAACCTTGAAGAGATCAACTCTTTGATGGATTAAGCAGCCTGCCTAGAGTATGTGTCTGTCTGGCAATGATTAACTACTGGTTTGAAAATGAATTTATGTGAAGTTTAGGATGCCCATTTGTAAGAGCAACATATATTAAAACTTTGATAGAGAAACACTTTATATGAAAGTCAAATAAGGAAAACCTTTGCTTCTCTTCAGTGAAGTCAGTGAGGATCATTCCAGATCATTAGACCACTTGCCTTGTTTCAAAATCATTTGAACAGTTTAAAAATTACTTTGTAAACACCAGAGGTGAGAAAATATTGTCTACAATCCAATTTCCCTGCTATTCAACTGACTATGCACCGTCTGGGCAATGTTCATTTCTTTGTTTTATGCATGTAAAATATTATATAGTTATGGTAATAGCTATCATAAATAAGTTGGCATTCTGCATTTTCTTACTACAAACATTCTTTGGTTTGTACACTGTCTTCATTGTTACCTTTTTTATGACAACTGAGTAATCCATATCAACATTATATGATTGTTTATTTTTGTGTTTTTTTCCTAATTTTTCTTTTCTTAAAAATTTTTTAATATTTATTTTTGAGAGAGAGAGAGAGAGAGACAGCATTTCTGAGTGAGTTGGGGAGAGGCAGAGAGACAGGGAGACACAGAACCCAAAGCAGGCTCCGGGCTCTGAGCTGTCAGCACAGAGCCCAATGCAGGGCTTGAACTCATGAACTGTGAGATCATAAGCTGAGCTGAAGTCGGACACTTAACTGACTGAGCCATCCAGGAGCCCCTCGATTTTCTTTGTCAAACTATTATTGAAGCATTTACATTGTTTTTGAAGGGAATAGATTTAAAATTTATTGTTTATTACAGACTAGTTTGAAAATAATATCAAGACAGGAAGCGAATTACCCACAAATGTTGCTCTGAAAACATCAATGTTTTATTTATGTACATCTTCAATTTTACATCATAAAAAACAGTATAGATAGAATGCTCTATACTTTCCATTAACATTGTGCCCTACATATGCTGTTTTTCTTCAGTGATTTGGTAGCTTTTCTTTGGTTTCTGTAGCTCACGTTATACTGTATTGTTTTCTTTAGGTAATTTACCATTCTCTGCAATCAGTCGGGTGTGTTTTCTGCCTCCTCCCATCAGAAATGTAAGTACCATGAAGGCAAGGGTGACCTCATGGTCTGTCCTGCCCAATGCTGTCTGTCTGTGGCCTGGAATGGTGCTAGACACAGAGTTCATATTCAATCAATAATTATGGATGAAGGAATAAGTTAAATTCAGGCTGGTCACGGAAGAGCCACATTTTGAATCCTGGAGCTCTGCCCCTAGAACTGTTCTCTAATTAATATAAAATGGGAGAATATCCCATGCACCATTTTCCTGTCTGTAATTCCCCCTAGTGCGGTGGCAACAGTGAGTACCTAAAGAGCTGTGACTTCTTACTGCTGTGAGGGACTTAGGACAGATCTTTCCAGCTCCTCCAGAAACAGGGATAGATTGATTCCCAAGATCTAGTAGTAAACTAACAGTAACCTAGGGATGCTTAGTTGTTCTCCACCGCAAATATTATGACATACTATTTTATGACACGATTTTATAATCTTTTTGTGAAGTGAAAGGGATATGAACTTTGGAGGCATCTTGGCCCATGGCATAATCTTAATTCTCCTAATTACCAC
Organism: Hyaena hyaena; assembly: GCF_003009895.1. Classification (NCBI taxonomy): domain Eukaryota; kingdom Metazoa; phylum Chordata; class Mammalia; order Carnivora; family Hyaenidae; genus Hyaena; species Hyaena hyaena. The sequence continues at coordinate 3,388,255 of NW_024080750.1, read as the reverse complement.
CTGCCTGAGGTATTTTCTCCCCTCCACCTGGGTTTCTTCTTCTGCAAAATGGGAGAAAATAATAGTGCCCTTTTAGATGGTTATGGTGAGGACTAAGGAAAGTAAATTGATATAAAAATCAATTATGCTTCAACATGTATATATAATATTTGATGTGGTTCTTTGTAAGTGGAAAACATTCCATAAATAGTACCTGTTGTCATTCACATCTCTATTGTGTAATGGTTGGTTGTTTTGTAAGTCCCAGGTAAGTTTTCATTTGCAGAATGAAAATACCAGAGTTTAAAAGTATTCCTTTAAACAAATAAGACACATTCAAGGCTATACCTTGAATATCCCTCTTACTTATTTGCATTACAATGTGATCTCTTGACTGGTGTAGAAAAGTAAGAATGGCCAACTTTTGCTGGAAATGGTGTATGACCGTGGGTTTGAACATGCAAATGCATCATTCATGTGAATGTCATTCATCATGTTTGTTCAGAATGGAGAGAAATGTTAAGTGGCGCTGCTTTTGACTATAAAATCCCAGAGGCCAAATTATGTAAATTCTCATGGAACTCAGGAGAGCGTCCTGCCAACCAGTGGACATAATAAATGTTGTTGCTGTTATAAGGAAGATATTTCAGTTTCTGATAAAATGGCTTCTTTCTTCAGGCAATTGCTTTAGGACCAAAGACTTTGCTTGAAGGTGAAGGGGATTTACTTTTTTACCTAGATTCATAAATTGAGTGCAAATGATCCTGTCTGAGGCAAAGAAAGGCTCTCCCACATGTAGGGGCACTCAGAGGCTCTAGCACATTCTGTCTCATATAGCACCTGCTGGAAATCTACACTAGGAGACATAACTATACTGACTTTCCTCTTATCTTTTCAGATCAAGCAAACAAACGTTTTTCTTTCAAATACTTATTAAGTAATGATGAGCTGTAAAATCTGAACACAAATTAAGAACACGTGATCATGGTCAGGAAGATACTCCATTTTGTATGGCTGTCATCTCAGGCCATAGATAAGCAGTGTCACCCACCGTAGCCTCATTATGGATAAAGTAGTCAATATCAGTTGTGCTAAACTGTACTAACATCCTCCATAATCTCAGTGACCTAACCATAGGAGCTTATTTCCTGTTCATGGAAATGCCCTTGTAGTCTTATTGCTCTTTAAGTCCACTTTCTTAAAATGCTGACTTAGACATCCAGAACTTTTCCATTTTTCCCATCTCATTATTCCCCCACTGGGATCGCCACTAGAGGGAAAGACAGAGCTGTAGAACTCATACCCATTCTGTTTTGCTTTGATTTGCATAAGACCACAGGTCAAAACTCGTCATAACCCACCACCTAACTACAAGGAAAATGGAAAAAGTTCAAAGGTGGGGTCACATGGATATTTAGCAATCCATAGAGTGTAAAGATACAATTATATCCTGAGAAATATTCATACTGTAAGATAGGCTACAATGAAATGCAAAAGGACAGGGACATCCAGTTAACTATAACACTATCGGTAATATGTCCTGGCAAATTCCCTATTTGGAAATTCTTAATACCCATTAGCCCATTTTCTCAGTTCTGAGAAACCATTCTACAAATAAGCATGATTATCTTGGTTTAACCTAGTTGTTTTTATGTTTTGCAAAACCCATGAACCTCATGTTCCATTAACTCACATTAGAAAAATATTGTATTAGGGCATCTTGAAATGCTAAAGAGAAAAACATAATGGACACCTAGTAGATATTTATTGGCAGAATGTTAAATAAATGAATGAGAAGTCACTTTTCAGACCCAGGGACACCAGTTCGATCAAAATTGGAGGAATCAAAATTCTATACAATACTGCATTAAAATTGAGAAATAAAAATCCTAGGTCCAAGAGCTAGCTTTTGCTCGCAAGAGGCTATCCACCAATTTGGGTGGGTTTTTGTTGCTGTTCTTGTTGTTGTTGTTGTTGTTGTTGTTGTTTTCTCCTATGCTGACTTGAGTGTTTCTGGATGTCATCAGCTACATCTCATCTGCCTAAGATTTCACAGTGGAATTCATCAGGGTGTTACTCTCAGCTTATGCAACTCATCCCACACTTCCTTCCGCACAGGAATTTAGGAATGGAAACCTAAATAGGGCATTATGATAGAGAGAATCAAAATTACGTGTTGTATAAGCCATGCTTTAGATGGTGTTCCATGCTAAAAATCTCAAAAATTCACTGTAGGGAGACTCAGCAAAAGGCACAGTGCTACTTGTACATTCCATAAAAATCCGACTCAGTGAGACCTTGAGCAATATAATCGGGCTTCGTAGTAATAGCTTACGGTTTGCCTTGGGTCCAGAGAGTGGCTGATTGTTGGCAGCAAACCACAGAAACTGGGAGGAGAAAACAATACGGAAGCAATATTATTTGCCATCTAATTCTCTGTAATCCTGAAGGGTGGTTATGCTGAATGATAACACACAGAGGAAAGATTAAATATAATAACATAATGTTTATGCTCTGCACCAGAAGTTATTACTTTTGGCACCATAGAGGCAGATGCCTGGCACTAGCCATTGCCAGGAGGTGTTAAGTGGGTAAGTCATACTGAGGGACCAAGTCATCTGTGGGAAAAATGACAGTAATAAACTGCTTGTAATGCTGTGAAAATTCAATGAATTCGATTAAACACAGATTGCAAAACTATTTCCTGGACGACCATTGGACATAATCATTGATGCTGAAATGTTCTCTCTCCAGTGACAAGTCAGACAGGGAAACCACTGCATGTGAGGCCAGTTTGTTGAACATCTTGACCAAGGGGTGGTCAAGGAGATGAGCAGAGCCCTGCTCTCCCAGCCTCCTGCAGCCCCCAGGTTCTCAGGCACTGGGTTGTCTAACTGCTGGGAAACTTTCTACAGTAGGCAAGGTCAACCTCATAACAAGTCATCTTGGCACCAGAAAACAAATTTATGCAAACTTTTTGTTAGAGTTTCATTTTATATCCTCTGTGACCACCCTTCCTGTAGTACAATATGGTGCATATGGTGCAGTTTATGTCCTGTGGGTAGGACAGATGACAACAGAGTGGTGACAGAGCAGTTTCATGTGTGGGGTGTGCAAGCTCATGTCAAGAGTACAGAAAGAAGCAAGAACAGGGTGGCACCTCACTGAGTGTGGCCCCAGGACCCACAATAGCACGCCACCCCTTCCTTACTTTTCATGATGTGATAAATGCAGTAACAGAGAGTATGATGGGGTGCCTGGGTGGCTCAGTTGGTTAAGCATCTGGCTTCAGTTCAGGTCATGATCTCATGGTTTGTGAGTTCAAGCCCCGTGTCGGGCTGTGTGCTGACAGCTCAGAGCCTGGAGCCTGTTTCAGATTCTGTGTCTCCCTCCCACTCTGCCTCTCCCCTGCTCATTCTCTGCCTCTCTCTCTCTCAAAAATAAATAAACATTAAAAAATGTAAGAAAAAGAAATGTTGAATGTTTCACAATTCAACAACTCTATCAGTTCTAATACTAAACAAGTGGACTTTGCAGTGTTTGTGCCTATTAAAATTTTTATTTTTCCGGTGATTTGTTTTTAATACATAGCGCTTTATAAAAGTTCTGTAATGAGTTGGAAGTTCTACTGCAGGTAGTTTGAGAATCAATGAATTGGGGTTGCAGAGGCAGATATAGTCTGCATTTCCTACAAGATGTATGGCTTTAAGCAAATTACTAACCTATCTACATTTAGGATTTCTCAGTATTTGGTATTTATTAGATTATGTCATTATTAAATAATTGGATGCACCAAGAGCCATTCACATGAACAACTGAAAAACTACTAAAACATTTACATAATCCATGCCTACTCATTTGAACAATGCACAAGTCAAACGATCAATTAAATTCAATGGTATGGAAGAATGAGTGGATCCTGTAACACACACACTTGCTTCACTTAAGTATTCATATTCAGTTCCTGCAACAAATACTTTTGAGCATCTTCCTTGTTCCAGACATGGTTCTGACTGCTGAAGATGTGCAAGCAAATAAAAATTGCAAAGATTCCTGCACATGGGGAGTTTGTTCTAGAAGGGGCTACGGTTGACACAGAATAGATGTAATTAAGCAGTAAACTGTATAATCTATTTGGGATTGAAAATTGCTATGGAAAAATAAAAGAAGCATTGATGGGCAAGGAAATAGGGAAAATTTTAAGGAAATAACATTTCAGCAAGACATATAGGAGTGTGTTCGTCATTTGCAGATCTGGAGGAGGGGCATTCTACGTAAAGTTAACAGTCAGTGCAGAGGTCCTGTGTTGGCATATGTCTAGTATATTTGAAAAGCAGCATAGAGGCCAGAGTGGATGAAGGAGAGAGAACAAGGGAAAAGTGGATAGATGAGGAAAATAAGGCAATTTGAGTCTAAATTGACCATGTGAAAACTTGGTTTTTCACTCTGAGATAGAAGCCATTGAATGTTTGGAAAGAAGACTAACTGACTTGACTTGACTTCCAAGGATAACAAGGCTATTTCAGCAATGCAAGTAAAGGAGATGGTGGATCCAAGCAAGATATGGTAGCAGTGGAGGCAAGAAATGGCCAGATCCCAGGTATATGTGTAAGGCAGAATCAACAGAATTTCCTGAATTGGGTATAAGGTATGAGATTGTGAGAGAGAAAGATAAATCAAGGAAATTTCAAAGTTCTTTGCCTGAGCAGTTGGAAAATCTGGGATGCTGCAGGCTGTGGGTAGAACAAATTATATGGCAATGGGGGCACATCACAAGTTTTACTTGGGACACGTTAAGTCATACTTGTCTATTATTTGCATTTAAGTGTCTTTAAATGTCAAGCATGCAATTAGAGTCCAAAGCTTGTAGGAGACATAAATGCAGGTGTAGCTGGAAATAAATCCATGTAAATCTAGAAAACTGGGTGACATTACCAAAGGAGAGAGTACAGACAGAGAAAAGGGCTACTGACTGAGATCAGAGACCCTTGGACATAAAGAAGTTACAGAGAGGAAGAAGGAAAATGAAGGCGAGTTGGTAGGAGTGACCCATGGGACAGAAGGACCATCAATAAAAGGTGGGATTTGGGAAACCAAGTGGAGAAAGTGTTTCAGGAAGTCACCGATGGTGTCAAATGCGGCCGGTAGCCACATTAAGAGAAGGACAGAGACCTTTGGATTCAGAAATGTGGAGTTCCTTCAGAACCTGTAAAGATGTAACGGTCTGTGGAATGGTTAAACAAGAGTCATATGGAAGGAAGTTTAAAGGGAAGGACCAGGGGTGAATTAGAGCCAGAAGAGAAACAGGTTTCTTATGGAATTTATAGCACAAGGGAGCAAACCCATGGGGCAATATTTGGTAGCAGAAGTGGGGTCGAGAGAGATTGTATGTATATTTTTAAGAGTGCTTCTTCTGGGGAAAACAAGTAATTAATAGGACAGGTCATAAAGTGTGAAGACTTTGAGGTGTACCCAAATGAGCCAGTTTTGAAGACTAAGTTAGAAGCTGTGAGACATGAACACAGTCACGACGGAGAACACCTGTAATGCAAGAGCAGGAAGCGCTGTAAGAAATGCTTGTTTCATTTCAAGGGCTACACGTTTTAAATGCTGTGAGTGGTACTTACCAGGCAAATTGCACAGGCATTTGTTTGCAAATGTAAACTCCTTTGTAATCATCATTGAGCAATTTGTACAATCACACATTTCTTCAAACGAGTAATTAATACTGATACTTAAATACTAAATTGATAGGCTTTCTTGCTCTCTTGCTTACAAGCTATTCACATTCTAGCTGTAATTAAGAATCAGCAGAGATAGTCCTTTAAGGTAATAGGTGCAAGAAATTTTCTGTAGTCTCTACTGTCTCCAGGTTTACACTGATACGTGTTAAGTAAAAGTAGAAGGAAAAGCAACAACACTCTTTTTCTTCTCATGTTTTGTCTTTCAGGACTTTTCTCTAATGAAGGGAAATCAAAATTGTGTGTGTGTGTGTGTGTGTGTGTGTATTAAATACACATATACCTTTGGCATATATATATAATATTTTGTATTTTATAATATTTCTTGTATTGGTATTTTGTAAATTTGTATTCAGCTCCCATTCTTTCTTCTTCTTATGACTGCCTGCCTTTAGAGTCATGGAGAAAGCATATCTTCTTACCTACTTTGGCCTGGGAAGTGACATATATCCTTCCATTTGTGAGACTAAGTCATGATGTGGGGAGGCCTGGAGAATGCAGCCCATGTTGGCTTTGATCTCCCCTTCCCACATAACTCTACACTATATAAGGAAACCATGCCACATTGGTGGCTAGCCAGCTGTCTGCTCCAGGGAATGGACCTTTCAAGGTCAAAGGCAATCATATCACTATCTGACACTCTTTGCCTAGGGGATATTGGAAAGAATTTAGAGTTCTAGGGAGAGAAAAGCAAATGGAAGACATATAAGAATGTTCTAATATGACTTAATCTTTGATGAATAAATCCAGAGCCCTCTGGATATCCACATAAGAAAGTTTTGGGGTTTTTGTTTTGTTTTGTCTTATAGGGATTATCAGCTTTGGAAATCTGAAAAAAAGACTATGAGTCTTGTCATAGCCTATACCTCACAACTAGCATCAATTACATATTTGGACCATGTGGCATTCATTGCTTTCTTATTTACAAGATCACATTAGTAACCAGTGGCAATGATAAAGTACAGTCAACATCAATGCCAGCCAACAGAATAATAACAGGAAAAAAATAATGCCCTGGGACAGCAACTAAAATCAAACTTGGATTGAAGACTAGGAAAATGATCATTTTTCACCATGATTGTAATCCTATAAAGTATTAAATATTTTCTTCATTGTGATATTTTAATCACATCACATATTCTTCATGTAGAGATATTTCTTTGAATTCTTTTGTGATTTCTTTTTTTATATAAATACATATATAAAGTATATATATGCATCCACATATCCATATATAAAACACAACATTAGGCTTGTGTTTTTCATTTTTGGGTGGGTTGGTGAGTTTTTCCTGTATTTAAAAGTGTGATATCGGGGCGCCTGGGTGGCTTAGTCGGTTGGGTGTCCGACTTTCGCTTAGGTCATGATCTCGCGGTTCGTGGGTTCAAGCCCCGTGTCGGGCTCTGTGCTGACTGCCAGCTCAGAGCCTGGAGCCTGTTTCAGATTCTCTCTCTCTCTCTCTCTCTCTCTCTCCTAGAAATAAATAAAGCATTTAAAAAAAAAAAAGTGTGATATCTGGGGACACCTGGGTAGCTCAGACCGTTTAGGGGCTGACTCTTAAATTTGGCTGAGGTCATGATGTCGCAGTCATGAGATTGAGCCCTAGTTGGGCTATGTGCTAAGCATGGAGTCTACTTAGGATTCCTTCTCCCTTTCTCTCTCTCAAAATATATATACGTACATATATACATACATATATATATTCCACATACAAAGATGGAGAAAAAAATAAGAGTCTACTCTCTGGTTGTCCCCAATATTCTGACTTTCTGAGGTCAATAGTGATCTTTTGCATTCCTTCCAGTGAATTGTGGCAAGTTTTCTGAGTCCTCCTCCATATCAACAAAATTTGTATTGTTTGTATTGATGAAGAGCATAAGCCCTCTGGTTAGACTCCTGGGTTGAATTTTTTCAACCCTGACTTCATTTCTGAAGGTTGGGCAAATTGCTTAATCTTTCTCTTCCTCAGTTTGCTCACCTATAAAATGTGGCCATGCTAGTACCTACATTGCTCTATTATGTAAATGAGTTAAGTCTTGGGAAAGCAACTTTCCTAGCATAGCTAATAAAGGTTAGATAATATTGTATTTGCTGTTTCCCCTCCCACTTAATTTTATACCCCTGTTCTCATATCACTTTCTATGTTGGTTTTTTTCTCTTCTCACCCATGTAGCCCCGCACAGAGTGTTATTATAACTGTTGTAGCTGAAGTATTGAAGTAAATGGAGGAAGGAAATAGAACAATAGTAGTATCAGCTTACCTTTAAATAAGAGGTATCCTCAAGCTGAGGTTTCCTGGCTGTCTTGGCTGTGAGGCTTTTTTTTTTTTTTTTTAATGTTTGTTTATTTTTGAGAGAGCATGAGCAGGGAAGGGGCAGCAAGCAAGGGAGTCACAGAATCCCAAGCAGGCTCCAAGCCGTCAGCACAGAACCCAGTGTGGGGCTTGAACTCATGAACTGTGAGATCATGACCGGAGCTGAAAGTCCAACGCTTAACTGACCAAGCCACCCAGGTGCCTCTTGGCTATGAGGCATTTGTAAAAGCTGAGCACCTTACTCAGGGCCTGCCCCACTACTGAAATCATCTTATCAATCTGTGTTATTCTCTATCTTCTGGGCCCAGAGACATAGCTCAATAAATTGTCTGAGTTTTTAAAAATCTGTCAATGAAATAGAAATTAGCAATTAGCATCAGAACTGAAATCAATTCTGGAATATAAAAGCAGAATCCTCCATGCATACAAAAATATATTGTAATGATAATAGTTACACCCACTGATTTTGAAAATAGTTTGTCACGATTTAAAATATCCATAAACAATTTAAGTCTTTTCCCCATTCCTTCAACTAAGTGAAACCAAAATTGTTCTCTCCCACTGAAAAATTTGAATATGATATAAAAAAGAGGTGGCACATGATGGCCCTGATCTTCTGTCTACAACTGAATTTTGTTTATAATGGTGTATTGTGCAAATACACAATCCTAATGGTTTTAAGAGGTAAGTATTAACTGGGTGGCTCGGTCGGTTAAACGTCCGACTTTGGGTCAGGTCATGATCTTGTGGTGTGTGAGTTTCAGCCCCATGTCGGGCTCTGTGCTGACAGCTCAAAACCTGGAGCTGCTTCAGATTCTGTGTCTCCCTCTCTCTCTCTGTCACTCCCCCACTCATGCTCTGCATCTTTTTCTCAAACATAAATAATAAAACATTTTTTAAAATTTTTAATAAGAGGTGTTAGCCACCGTTGCCACAAACCTGTCCATCCTCTATTGCTTTATAGGGGATGAGAACCAATCTGATTCACATGCGTTTTTTCATTTGTTTTAATACCTGCCAGGACCTGTGGCCAATTGAATTTGTACCTTAGTAGACACCAAAGACATGTTTCTATTGTCTTTACTAGATTTTATATATCCACAGTATTTAGGACAACTGACTTTTCCAAGTTCAAGCTTACACCATTAACTTATTCCAAAAACACTAAACATTCATATTGCAACTTTTTATTGGTGATATGATGTAAATGACGTTTTATTTCCCTATGTTTCCAGTGTCAAAAATATTGTCATTTTTCATTTATAAGTGTGGGACCCAACGGACAAGCCCCAGGAAAAGGAATGTGAAATCCTTTGGCTTTGTGGCCACTACCTAAATAAATACAATTTTTATTTGTCAGTCATACCTCAATAAAGCTGAGGAAAAAGGGAATCGGGGCTTTCAGCAAACCCCATGGCTTATATACCCCTCTTATCAAATGCATATTTTCATAAACATTCACACGCTGTAAATCTTGGAGGAGCGGAATATTAGCTAGTTTTATTTTTTTTTCTAATCATTGGCTCATTTAACATGAAAAAGTAAATGACATCCTAGCTTATTTCACTTATTTTTTATATTGCTTTTTTACTAACACTGTAAAAGAAAAAGGCCTTAGGTATCACAACGTGTCAGCGCGAATGGTTAGCTAGATGCAAATACTCAGTTAATCACTCAGGAACACCATTTGGGGTCTACATGGCCTTCTCCATAGCAGCAATAAAGACTGGGGGGTATCTTGGCATTAATTTTTCACATAAAACGTTAACGAGATGCACAATTGATGACTATTCTTTCATTTCTGGAGTTTAAAAGGTAAGCTGTGCCATCATTCTACTCATCTGAAGAAGGATTTCTTAAGTGGAAGAATCCTAAAGATGTTCTCATAGCTGTTTTCACAGTTCTGAGAGATACTGTTTCCCTAGGTGGCTAAGAAAACAACCAGACAACAACTCAGTAGCTGAACTGACATCCTTTGCAAGTGTACATGGCTCTACAGTTTACAAAGCAGCTGTGCAGACATGATCTCAGGTTGAGGTCCCAGGCAGACAGACTTTGAGACAGAGACAGGGGGAAGGAAACGGAGCACAGTGCATTCTGGAGAAGGAAGAGAGAGGAGAAGGACTGGGGAGGGTGGGGGAGATGTGTGATGCAGTCATGACCTCATGAGGACCTCTAAGGCTGGGTGGTCCTTTGGGGGTGTCCTGAGTTGGAGTGAGCTGGGTGGGCTTTTCGGGTTCCCTGTTGACCAATCAGTGCACTGGGGGCTGCCCCAGGAAGGCAGCTTGACATCGGGAGTGGCGGATCATTTCAGCTGAGGCACTTCCGACAGCCCTTGAACATTTGAGTGTTTGTTTGCCTCTCCCCTTCCCAATGTCTTTTACCCAGATCCCCTGGGAAGATGATTGGAGGAGTCATTACCACGTGGTGGGGTAGGGTCCCTCCTCCCAGGCACCTTGCCTCTCCTTCACTCCAAGGATTTCTGGTCTGAACACTGGCTTTGCTGCACAGACTAGGACAAGATTGTAACATGTTATTGAGGCTCCTTTCTCTAGCCTCCTAACCCTCCATGCTGGAGTTCTTTTGACTGTACAGGTATAGCAGTATCTTAGTGGGTATCCATCAGTTTGGCTCCAAGGCTAAGTTCTGTTAATTATCTCCACAGTTCTCTGGGTCTGGCCCTCTGGCTGTGATGCTGACCTTGCCGTGCATTGCACTGCTCATGTTCACCGAACTTCTGATGGTTAAGCTCTGCCATCACTTGGCTTCTATAGTTTCGAGGTTCCATTATCCCCATTGTTATTAGCCCAGCTGAGAAGTGGCATCTCCTACAATTAGCCCTGAGGACAGCGACCACTGAACATCTTCATGATGCTGTTTCTCTCTCAGCTGTAGCTTTTTTGTAAAGGGCTGATCTTTCGGGCCCTGTGGAACATGGTTATCTAGTGGGTTTTCCCAAACAAACAAAACGCACCTGCTGCTCCTTCCCCAAGCTTTTTATTTCCCTCTTACCCTACTTGCCCTGGACATGTGGCATTTCCACCTCACTTGCTATCGGCCGCTCTCCCACCTCTAGGAACCTATGTATTTTCTGTGCACAACAAATTTAGCAGTTTAAAAATGGTGTGTATCCATTGGCCCACCCCATTTGATCAACTCCTCGAGAGTCACTTTAACAAGGCTGCTGGGTGTGACCATCACCCACTTCTCCAAGTTGTGTGAGCCCCTTCGGCCAGGACACAGAAGCCACCACGCCCATTGCCTGTCCAATCTGAAAAAACCCGCGTGCCTACCAACCAGGCTTACGCTGGGAGCAGACCATATAGATAAAAGCAGACTCTTTATCCAAAGTTGAGCAGATTTTTCAAGAGCAAACACTTCTCAGGGGCCTGGTGGCTGAGCTGGTTAAGCATCTGACTTAGGCTCAGGTCATGATCTCACAGTTGGTGAGTTGAGTCCTGCATCTGGTGAGTTTGAGCCCTGCTTCAGGTGGCTTGTCCTTGATTTGGATAAACATGAGCCCTGCTTTGGGTGAGCTCCACTTCTCTCTCTCTCTTGTTCTCTGCCCCTCATGGAATTCTGTCTTGCTGCTGCTAGCTCACTTGCACCTCCCCTATCAAAAACAAAAACAAACAAACAAAAAAACAAATACTTCTCAGATTGCTGTATAGAACTGGTCAATTTCCAGAGTATTTAAGTGGCTGTGTTTCTTTGTCCATTTGATTGCTCTTCTTTAGGGAGAGGTTTTGCCTATCTTTTTGCTTAGCTGTGATTCAACTTTTGGAAACTTCTTTCAGAATCTGTGAGTTAGCCCCTATTCTTCCAAAAAAAATAAGTTAGAGCTAGTTTTAGTCGCTTTAATGCAAAGAGCCCTAATACATAAAACTAGATTTGAGGGCTTAGTTTGTGAGTCAGCATTTCAGAAATTCACTTTGCCTTGTTCATTTTATAATGTTACAAAGCACTTTACATGAAGGAACTGTGACTTCCTTTTAAAATGGCTTTTCCGGTGAAAGTAAGTTATTGATGAAAGAAATCTGGAAAATCGTAGAGGAAACCTCACAGTGAAATTAAGTATTTGCTTCTTTTAGCTCACCTACATTGTTGATGTGTGGCTTTATTTCTCTCTGCAAAAGCTTGCAAAGTGACTCCACTGAGCTTGGTTAAAGACTCTAAGTGTAGTAATGCAAACCAGACACCAGCACCAGGCTAAACATGGTATTAGAAGACCTTTTTGAAAGGCTAATTTATGAGAATGCTTCACACGGGAAGAAAGAATATCATTGGAAACTTCTCTATAACTATTTTACTTTTAATGAGAAGGGAGCAGAAGTCTTTCTATAAAGCAGTCCAGAAAGATGGGCGCCCATTTCCCGAGACTACAGGTAGCGGGGTTTTGAGGTTGATTTGAGACTCTGCAAAGGCTCAAGCTAGGATGCAGGAAGCTGCCTGCTAACAGACCACTTGTGCCCCCATCGACCTGCAACCAGCTATCAGCCCTGTTGCTAACAGCTGGGAGGCATGTCAGCCTTGGACTGGGCTTAAATGGCAATGACCTTCCTGCAGAATTACATCTCCACTTACCAGGGCATTCAAAAGACAAGTGGGAAGGATCTATAATAATTTTACTTGAGTCTCTTCTTTTCCTTTAGCAAATTGAGCCCAATTATGTGTATAGACATGATGAAAAACATTCTTTCTTTCTTGAATGGTATCAGAGCTCTGATGCCCTTGAAAGTCAACCAGAAGTTCCTTTGCTTTGCTAGGAAGGTCGACATGTGTAGAAGAATCATTTTTTTAATGGTTACGATGAAAAAAAACTAAGTGGTTCTGCTCTGAAGCTAAACAAGTCTTCCTCAGAACAATAATCACCAAGAGGTCAGATTATTTCCTGGCTGCCCTTTAAGGATCCTATAGGAGGACTCTTCAAAGAAACCCCTCTCAGCAACTGGGGTTTCAGTTGGTTTCCTAGCCTTTAGCAAAGTGGATAGATGTGGTCCTCACACCCCAACACGGTTCCAGTTTGGGAAGGAAAACTAGCCTTTGTTAGCAAATTCCTAAATAAGAATTTAATAAATACTTGAGTTTCAGGGTGGAGCAGGTTGTAATGGTAGTAAACAAACATCTTTTTATTCTTCTTTTTTTAATTTTTTAAAAGATTTTAAGTATCTCTACACCCAATATGGGGCTCGCACCCACAACCCTGAGACTGAGAGTTGCATACTCTACCGACCGAACCAGCCAAGTGCCCCTTTTCTTTTCTTTCTTCTCTTTTCTCCCAGATATCAACTCCTCCCTCTATATTCCTAATAACTGTAGATTAAATTTTACCCCCAGCCTCCCCAGCCATGCTTACAAATGAGCAATATGTCCTGTGAACATTGTTGGAAAGGCTAAGAGCTTCATCTTAAAATCTGGTGCTGAAGGGCACGGTTTATTTTGATGGTTACAGATATAAGTGTGTGTACATGCGCTTGTGTGTGTGTGAGGAGATGGTTAAGTTCTAGTCAGTAGATAAGGCACACATCTCATGCATCACAATGAGCCTTAAAAATTTATCTGTGAAAATCCAGCACACGTTTTCCTTCAGTGTCGGAACAGTTGCTATTTATTTGGATGAACATTGGACAAAGTAGGTAGGTGACTTGTGTTTAGGGAACAAACAACAAACAACTTAACACATCAGAATCCTCAGCACACAAGGAGAGGCACATAAAATTGAGACCGATCAGGGAGAACAAGATTCATGCCTTCCATTTCCTGCTCTTTTCAAGGCTGCCAGGAGCCAATAGCCAGCACCATTTAAATTAGCCCTTTGTCTCATTTTAATTATTATTTTTAAATTAGCTGCTGAGCACATATAGATGGATTGTATTGGCTTAAATTTGTGTGCTGTACCTACATGATATATTTATACCAGGCGCATCTGTACTTTGGAACAGTGATGATATGTTAGTTTCCAAATTCTCCTAAAGTTATTTTTCTCCATGTGCTGTGTAAAAAAAAAACAAACAAAAAAAAAACTGGCTGGCTGAGACAGCTCCAGAATCTTCCCCTGCTAATCATGCAACTCTAAAGCTTTCCTCTATTAAACCAAGTTCAGGGGCACTTGGGTGGCTCATCAGTTAACTATCCCACTTTGGCTCAAGTCATGAACTCGTGGTTCATGAGTTCAAGCCCTGCGTCGAGCTCTGTGCTGACAGCTCAGAGCCTGGAGCCTGTTTCAGAGTCTGTGTCTCCTCCTCTCTCTGTCCCTTCCCAACTTGCCCTTTGTCTCTCTCTATCTCTCTCAAACATAAATAAACATTAAAAAAAGTTTAATAACGGAATGTCATCAAGAGTCCTGCCATCATTTAGAGATATCTGCCCTGTCCCTTAAGTTATCCTGATTATTTGAATGGTTTGACTTCCACAATACTTGTGACTGCATGTTTAAAAAAGGAAGGTGGGGAAAACAGTGGGAGAAAGTCAGGAACACTTTCAAATGCCAGTGAAAAGCCCTGATCTACTCCCTCAGCTTTGTTTGGAGCACAATTGAGCTTGTCAGGGCTAAACACCCATCTGCCTTTGATACCCTCAACAAGGAAGAATAATTAGAAAATTCCTTAATTAGTGTTCCATTTAATCTCCTATTGTCAAGGTAAACACTTTGATTAAAATAAGTAGTACACAGGAGTAACTACAAACCTATTTTGAATTTCCATAAACTTATTAAATGATCCTACCCCTTCACCGTCTCGGCCAACACTGCCTTTCCTGAGATTTGCAATAAGGAGGAAGGATTTTAAGCAAAGCAAATGAAGGGTTGGTTTTCACCAAGAGCCAGGTCCTGAGAAACATCAGCCTTTCTTTTCTGCTGAAGAGACACATTGAGTTCGTAAGCCATTTCCAAGCTGTCTGCGTTTCCAAGGTCAGCCTGCAGTGACTGTGATGCTTTCTCTAGTGAGTCACCCCTTTTAACCTACTCAAGGGTCACAGGAGAACATAACAAAATGCACATTCCTGGGCCCCACTCTCAGAGTTTACTTCTGTGATTGGCTGGTGATAGAATTTAGGTATTTGAATTTTTATCGGTCTCCCCAGGGGTTCTAAAGCTGAAATCCTACTTTCTCTGTCCCTCTGTCCCTTCTCTGTCCCTACTTTCTCTGTGAGCTCCCATGTATCTTACTCTAATTGCTGTTGGTACAGTTTGAGCAAAGCCATCATTGGGACTCAGCTGTTTCTGCTAAGAAGCTCTCTAACTGAGGGAAGTCTCCCTAACGTTATCTTTTCCTTGCTTTCCTCCTTGGTTTAACCTCTGATTCACTCATTTATTAAACAAGTATTTTTTTGAGCACTTATTTTGTGCAAAACCTTTTAGGTGCTAGAGATCTTGTCATGAAAACTAACACAGTTCAGGTCAGCAAGGAGCTTGCATTCTAGTGAAGGGAGACAGAAGAGGGAGAATTTCTCAAGTATTTAGAATTCCAGTAGTGATGAACACTATGGAGAAAAGTAAAGCTGGGTCCAGGGGGAGGGTGTGGGAGGTGGGTTCTGTTATAAACAGAATTGACATAAAAGCTCATGCTTACAAGTTGGAGTTTGGATGAGCCAGCCTTGAGGTTAGTTGGGAATTTTCTTTTTGTTACACTTCACACTGTGCCCACAAACGAGGCCAAAACAGAAGAAAGCAGAGAGAGAGAAAGAGAGAGAGAGAAACTGTTCAGCCAACCTTGTTGTGGACCCTCAATCCAGCCCTATCTTTATTTTTTGGTAAGACATTAAGTAAAATAAACTATTAGCTTCACTCCATTCTCTAGTAAGGCCAAACAATAAATTCTGTTTTTGATTAAGTAAGGAATACACTGTGTCCTTTTGCAACCAAAAATTCCAGTATGTATTCTAATAACATTTATTTAAAAAACGAAAAAGAAAATCTATTGTGGCTTTTTACCACATGAGAATATTATAGAAAATTTGGAAAATATAGAAAGGCAAAGATGAAAAAATAAATCTTAGGACATCATTTTAAGGATTTAGCTGAGTATTATGACAACTACTGAACAAAATCTCTACTGTTCTGTATTCAAATTGTTTATCATTGTTATTGGTAATGATTCTCAACAAAATTGTAAGAAGCATCTTTGAGGAGAACTCTTTCCCACCCATAATTATTTCTGTAGCATATATTTCTGGAAGTGAAACCAAAGGCTCAAAGGGTGTGCACGTATTTGTGGCCTTTGAAATGAAAGTGACAATTTGCCCTCCGAATTGTATGAGTTTTGATCACCATTACAAGCAGATGCAAGTGCCTACTACTTTACATATTCACTAATACTCACAACAGAAAAAGAAAGTTTTAATCTCTCTTATCAAATCATTATTATATACAGTATAGGAATTTTTATTCATGGTGAAATTCCATTTTCACCATATTAAGAATTTAACGTATTTCTTCTTTTGTGATTTGCCAGCTCCTTGATTCTAACACTTTTAAAATGTTTAGGTGTCTATCATTTTCTTATTGATTTTTACTAATGCTTTATATATTAAATGTACTCCTTCATATACCACTTAATTTTTCTATTTTAATAATATGGACCCTTACAAGGCTTTTCTCTTAGCTATACATTGTGCAAGAAATTTACCTAACAAAAGATGAGATTATAGATAGAAGGGTAAATGTGTTTGAGATCACACAAGTCAGCAATAGAGCCGCCATTTAAAGTCAGGTCTGCTTGAATCCAGACCTATGTTTAAATATGATGCTAAGTTGCTGATGATTATTATTTTGTCTCTATCCCATAGTTCAGGGGTCAGCAAAATGCAATGCATGGGGCAAATCTGGCCTGCTATCTATTTTATACATAAAGTTTTATTGGAACACAGCCACGTTCATTACTGTCATGCATAATGGCATACTTGAATGGTGACAGAGACAATATAGCCTGCAGAGCTCTCAAATATTTACTAACTGGTCCTTCATATGAAAAGTTCATTGACCCTTGCAGTAGCTTCCCACTGCCTAGAAACTATGTAGATATTGGATTTCCTGCATCTACCCATTATCTCCCCATATCTTACTTTTCCCTCAACATTTTTATGTACTACTAAATAAACTACTGTCATGCTTTTGTGTTAGTGGACACTATACAAGGAAGTAATTCATTGCCTCTACTGATATTTTAATTCAAAAATATTGTATTCTATTTCCAAATTTCCTATTCTCAGCCCCTCTTGTTTCTTAGCATCTTGTCTTATTTGAATGACACAGCATCTTCTTGGATTTCATTAAGAATAATATTTAACTTTTAGGGGTATCTGGGTGGCTCAGTTGGTTAAGTGCCCAACTTGATTTCAGCTCAGGTCATGATCTCACAGTTCAAGGTTCTTGAGTTTGAGGTTGTGTCAGGCTCTATGCTGAGAGCACAGAGCCTACTTGGGATTCTCTCTCTCCCTCTCTCTCTGCCTTTACCCATGGTTCTCATGCTTGCTTGCTCTTGCTCTCTCTCTCAAAAAAAAAAGAAAAAAGGAATAAGACTTAACTTTTCAAGAAGTTATTTGGAATAAAAGCTGTTTCATTCATGGGGGTGTTTCTGTCTTTTAATTAGGTGTTTATGTGGATTTGTCATTTCTGAAAGCCACTGTGGACCTCTCAACAGATGGGAATGCTCCACTTAAAAACCCAGAAAGTCTTTTCCTCCAGGGACCTCTCAGTTTGCCCTTGCATGTAATTGAGTTCGGTATGTTGTCCATGTGCTCTGTCAGCTCTGTACCTAAATATCGTCAATAGGAAAATGGACTGTGTATGTGTGCATGCATGTGTTTGCACACACATGTGATTAAGGGTGGGTTGAAATGTTTATTCTCCAAATGCTTCTAGCCCTTACCCTCTCTGATATGGGTGAAATTCCTCTGGGTCTTCACTGCCATGTAAATTTAGTGTGTTTCGGGGCAGGAATAGGTGTTTTCTTTCATTTGATCATATTGGAACATATTCTGGGAAATAGTCTTTGGTATTTATGGAATGAGGTTGGGCCCTTCCTAATAGTCAAGACAGGTAAAACTCTGTTCTCTTTTTTCCCCTTCTTTGTGTTTAATAGGGATAAATGTGTGAGATCGTTTCACTGTAAAGAATGCATTACACAAAAACTGATTGTTCTTAATAATCTTTAGTATTTTCTAGGAAGCTCAATAGAACTTATTAGTAAGACTCATTTGCTACATAAGCTAAAGCAACAAATAGGCTGCAAAACTGGAACATGGTATACGAGTCAATAATAATAAAGGAGTCATCATATTGTGTGCTGCTCAAATGATACTGAAAAAATTCATTCCCAACCTGGCAACACATTTTGAAGGGGATGTTAACAAGCCCCTCTACATTTAAAAAAAAAAAAAAAAGGCAACCATGATAGAGAATAGTCTAGAAATAATGTCATCTTGAGGAAGGTTGTCTTTCAAATTTTGCCTTAGCTTCCAGATGGAAGAAGGAACAATATTATGAGAGGCTCTAATCAGCAGGAAAAAATACATATTAACAATGAAAAGTTATAGGGAATCATTATTTGATTTAAAGGAAGAAATATCTTCTAATTTCGAAGATGTTAGTCACCTTCAGAAAAATATTAGATCATTGTATTCAAAAGCTTAATTTTGAGATTAAAATAACTGTGCGACCAGGAGCAGGTTAACTAAACTCCTCTGAGCCACTAGTTCTTAATTTGCAAAGTGATTTACATTGTAATGATTGATTTTTCAGGTAAATTTAAAGTTGAACTAAGATTCTGTTCTATACTCATAACACAGCATTGTTATGCAAATAGGACTATATTATATAATAAGATGTCCTTAGAACAGCACTCACGCTCAGTAAATGCAGTTGTGCTGCCCCTGACGTGATGTGGTGAGCGCCCTATTCCCCAGGTATATTCAAGGGGTATCTGGATGTTCTCCTGTTTGGAATCATCTATAGAAGATTCCAGTGTTGAACTGGAGGTTGGACTGGATTGTTTGGTCCAGTCAATTTTGATCATGACATATGAACTTACTTCGATTTGCATAACCCTCTGGTTTATTTATTTAAGCCGACTAATATTTATTGACTGCCTATATGTATCAAGATCATATTAGGTGCTACAAGTCCAGCTGATAAAGAAGATAAGATAAATTCTTGATCCCATAGAGCTTGTATTCCAATGGGAAAAGGAGATAAGTGAACCTTAAAGATCAAGAAAACATTAAATAATGGTAAATTCACTACTTCATTTTAAAGGAGGATATAGTAGCAGAGAGTGACCGGAAAGACATCTCTGAAAAGGTGGCATATGCCAAGAGTGACAAGCAGGGACTACCTTTGTGAGGAACGTAGGAAAGAGCCTTCCTCCTGGATTGAGTGTTTGTTCCAATTATTTTCTATACATCGAATGCTTTACTTCACTACAGAAGAGCTGGTACAAAGATCCTAAGATAGAAATTATCTCGGAGTATTCCAGAAATAGAATGAAGGTCAGCGTGACTAGAGCACAGAGAGAGACCAGGTGTGATACCCATCAGTATCCATTTCTCCTTTTGTTCTGGGCACACAGAGAGCATGCATTACTTGGTTCCCTTGCATTGAGAGACATCTGACTTCTCTGCCCATTGAAATGCAAAGATCGGTGGTGCACATTCTTCCCCAAGGAAGCACTGGAAAGCTATTTGTGGTTCGCCAGTTTCTCTTCCCCTATAGGAGTGCATGTGGGAGGTCTGTGCTCAAATGGCTCAAATGGCTCATTTATCAAGTGGAAAATGATGTCTGGGTATCACTCATCTCAGAAAGAAACTAAAGGGACAAAAATTAACTTCTCTTGTGTTAAGCCACTGAAATGGTGGAGTTGTTTGTTAAAGCATTACAGCCTAATATTGTAATGATGAATTCCCTGATGAATTTAGGGAATGACTAACAGTAGAGGGTTTAGTATCAGGGCCAGATACTATGGGTTTGTAGGCCAGGATAGAGTGAGCGTTTATGAAGAAATGTAATGAGCAGCCCTGGGTAGCAGATAAATCATGTGATCTGTCGACTACTGGTTCACAACATTGCCATCACTCTTGAATTCTCAAACCCAGATTTCTCATCATCTTCTGAGGTTCTACCTATACAGCTACATTACGAAATGAGAAGGTCAACTAAATATATTTTACAGATATGAGGGAAAAAGAAAAAGAAGGAAGACCACAAATAGGTGTAATATATTTTCTATGGATATCTTTCTAGATACTTTTCGCCTTATCATTTTCTCTTGACGAAAACCCCTTTTTCTGTGTTTTTGTTTCATTTTCTGGCTTTCTGATAAGTAATCTGCCAAAAGCACTTATCAAATAAAGAATTAATTTATAAACATTTGTTGTAACTTTCTATTTTTGCATTTCCTTTTAAAGAAGGAAAGATTGCCAGGTTCCAAGTTTAAAGTACACCTATCTAAGTAGTCCTAAATTTGAGTCATCATTAACAACACTTGAAAAAGAAATAAGCCATACACCATATTCCTTTTTTTGCACAGTCAAGTCAATTTTATGCCATGTATAGATGTCCCCAAATGCATGGCCACATATTTAATTTTGTTTTAAAATGCCTTCGTTATGACAATATTATTGACTAACTTTACTTTAGTAAGTTAGATTTAGTTAGATTTAGTACTGATATGTACTAGACAGAATTATAAGCACTGTATATGTACTATATTATTCAATCTTCACAAGAACAACTAAGGTAGATTTTATTGCTCTGCCATTTTATATGCAAGCAAACTGAGACTCAAGAAAAGTTTAATAATAGTTTAAGTTCGCACAACTAATAAGTGGCTGAGGTGATATTGAATCAAGGCAATTTGCACAAGGATCCTACATTTTTCATTATTATGAAATTCGTTTGATCACATAAGAAAGCTAGTGAGGAAGGCATTAATTTGAAGTGAAGAAGGTAACATACTTCCGGAGTGACTGCTCTGTGATTTGAGGCAGATCTGTGGTGACATTTTCTCTATCCTGAGATGGAAAGTTACCTATGGCATTGGAGATAGATGTGTTATGTGAAATAGGTTCTTTAATTTCTTTGAATCTCAACATTTATCTATAAAATGGGGGTTATACGGGATGCCTGGGTGGCTCAGTTGGTTAAGTGTCTGACTTTGGCTCAGGTCATGATCTCATGTTTCTAGGTTCGAGCCCCGCATCAGGCTCTGTGCTGACAGCTAGCTCAGAGCCTGGAGCCTGCCCCAGATTCTGTGTCTTCTATCTCTGACCCTCCCCTGCTCACGCTACCTCTCTCCCTTTCTCAGGAATAAAATATAAAAACAGACTAGAAGACTATATTTTAAAAATAATAAAATAAAACAAAATAAAATAAAATGGGGGTGATAATACCTACCATATAGATTCATGGTAAAGATGAAATGAGATGGTGTATATACAGGGCAAGTAGTAGGTATTCAATAATAGCAATTATCTTATTGGATAAGCTCTTTATTTCCTCCCATCCCTCAGTGAGATATTAGAGGTTGGTGGTACCTATCTATAAATGATCTTATAATCTGTGAATGAAAGATACTGGATACATGCAATGTCAATAGTCCCTTCTAGAACCAAGAAAGATAAAGAATATATCTTTTGATTCACTGTGAAGGAAAATGTCATGTGTGCTACAGGTAAATGATAGCAGTTTCTCTGTTTATGTGTCTCTCCCCACATGCCTGTACTCAGAGACTTTTGTCCATGTCATATGTCTAAGTTTTACATAGGACCATTCTTTGATGAAAATACAGCTAGCATTTTTAAGTACAAATAACTTGATAAGTAGGTGATTGATAGGCAAATGATAGATATGTGTATATGTGTAAATGTGTATGTATCTGTAGTTGTAGATATAGATATCCATGTAAACACATATACATATGGTATAGATACACATATAGTTATATGTATAGTGTATATATATGTAGATAGATAGATAGTGACATAATATTTATGTAAGTATAGATATAGATGAGATACACAGATACATAAATATGCTTGTGGACATGGACATGGATATGGACATGGACCCGAACATGACATGGACACAGATATGGACCTGGACTTGGACCTGGACCTGGACATGGATATGCAAATGGACCTGAACCTGGATATGAACATGGACCTGGACCTGGATTTGGATATAGGCATGGATATTGACATAGATCTGGACCTGAACCTGGACATGGATATAGACTTGGACCAGGGCGTGAACATGGACATGGACCTATACCTGGACCTGGACCTGGACACAGACACAGCTAGGTTTTGGTCTGTAAAGAATAATTTTTGGAAATAAGTTCTTCAATGAGGGCAGGCATTTCATTATGCTGATTTTGACGAAAAAGAAGGATGGAGTGTGAGGACCCTTGAGAATCTTTTTTGGCTTCCTGCATGTCCCTGCCCACTCTTCAATGAAGGAGGGACAAGTTTACCCAAGAAAAAACCAGGTTGCTATTAGGAAGACAAGCAGATATTTGGCTGCCTAAAACAAATGTTCATTTTATCTTTGCTTTAGTTTTTTCCAAATAACCTCCCAAATTAGGCAAGACGTTCATTACTGTTTCATAGTAATGGTAGTTCCTCGAGGTTAAGCAGCCTTTCCAAGTTCACAGAGCTGGTAAGTAAAAGAGCAAAACTAAAGGCCACATTCTTACTTTCTTTTCCGGTAGCTTCCTGACTACATCCCTGTAAAAGGATACTAATTTATTATTTGGTTTCTCTCAACTACAAATCACCTTATTTTTCTTTTTCCCCCTAAATCATTTCAGTGGACAGCAAGCTACAGAGAAAGTCTGTGTATCACTGTCAAATCGCCTTTTGGACACTATCACCCTGCCATGTTTCTGTCTAAATGAATCTGCAACATTGACAGGAGGAAAAAATATATAAAGTAAAAGTCCTCATTGTTCATTCAGGGATGGTCTGGGCTGGAGGAGGCATCACCAGTGCAGACCAGCTGTAATTAGGAGATGCTGGCTGCTTCTCTGTGTTCCCAGTCACTTGTGTCGTCACTTAAAAGCACAGTTTTGCTTTTCTCTGTCTCAGCTTTAATTCTACTCCTGTGGTTCACAGCCATGACAAACCCTGAACACAATTTTATATTGTATGTATGGACACTGTCTGTGACATATTGACCTTGCTTAGGTTACGGGAATCAGAAGCTCTTTCTTCTAAGCATAGGGAAACAAGTCATCCCGGTGTGTACTAACATGGAACAAAGGACTTCAGAAGGTGTTTTCAGGATTTCCTGAAAATCAGGGGAATTTAGCTACAGTTGAGATGTTTAAAATTCTTTTTGTAACTGATTTGAATCTTCCCTATAAAGTATTGATCCAGGAAAAATCTATTTCATAACAGCTACTCACACAGCCCTTTGGTGAATAGGGAGGAACATCTCCTCTCTTCCTTGGACCAGATCCAGGGCTTACCAGGAATAGAGGGGAAGGGGGTGGACTATGGTGAATGCTAATCATTATGGTTATCATCCATCCAGCTGTCAAATGATACTGAAATAGTATCTGACAAGAAGGCTAACACTTACTTCCATGAGATTTTATTTGAGATATACCAAGTCTCAGAAAACATTCCGATGTTTGGTGTTTCTACCTTACAAAATTCTATCAGGATCCCAGTGGTAAGATGAGGAAAGGGCAGAAATACATGTTTTCTTTCTTTTAAGTTTATTTATTCATTTTGAGACAGAGGCAGAATCCCAAGCAGTTTCCATGCTATCAGCATGGAGCCCCTGTGATCATGACCGGAGCCAAAACCGAGAGTTAAATGCCTAACTGACTGAGCCACTCAGGCACACCTAAAATGGCATAATTTCTGCAAATATTTTAGGGGTAATTTTATGAGAATCAGCCACAGTCAGAAACCTTCTAAGGACAAGTCTTGACTCGAGGGTAAAAGATGGGAATTTATCTCAAACATGGAGGATGGCAAAGTGAAGATTTCTGGTCTACAGAGGGAAAAAAAAAAAAAAAAAGAGTCCACAGACAGAATGGATTTGAATTCATTTACAAAGTATTTGGCTTTGGGCCCTTTTAAGACTGCCAGACTCAACACTGACTATTCCCCTGCAAACTCACCTCATTCCCACTATATAGATGAAGACCTGAAAGACATTTAACAAAGTTCATAGAACTGGGAGATGGGGAACTGAAGTCACAAGTCATCCTAATGGACTACTATGTGGCCTCTGTGACAACTTTAGTGTAGTTGGTTGCTTTTATTTTTTGTTATAAAGTAAGACTTACTCTGTGGACGTGGTTCTATGGGTTTTAACAAATGTGTAGAATCATGTATCCACCACTACATTTATGACCCAGAAAACTTCCATCACCCAAAAATTTCCTTTGTGTTTCTCTTTTGTAGTCAGTCTTCCCCTCCACCATCAAGCCATGCAATCACTAATCTGTTTCTCATCCTATAATTTTTCCTTTATTGAATGCATCATATAAGTGGAATCATTTATGAGTCTCACTTCTTTCATGCTGCGCAATGCATTAGACACTCATCCATGCTGTCACAGTGTATTAATAGTTAGCTCTTTTTTATTATTAAGTTTGTTTATTTTGAGAGAGAGAAAGCACAAGCAGGGGAGAGGCAGAAAGAGAGGGAGAGAAAGAATCCCAATCAGGCTCTGAGCTGTCAGTGCAGAGTCCAAAATGGGGCTCAAACTCACAAACTGTGAGATCATGACCTGAGCTGAAACCAAGAGTCGAACCCTTAACCAACTGAGCTACCCAGATGTCCTAATAGGTCACTAATAGTTTTATTGCTGAGCTTTTCTCCACTTGTATGAAGCTAAGACAGTTTTCTATCCATTCTCCAGTTCAAAGACAGTTTCTAGTTTTTAGACATTATGGGTAAAACCACCATAAACATTTCTGTATGCTTTTTGGTATGACTATGATTTTTCATATTACTTCGATAATACCTAGGATGGAAATCGTTGGGTCAAATGGTTAAATGACTGTTTAACGTTATAAGAAACTGCCAAAATGTTCTCCAACATGGATGTGTCTGTACCATTTTATAGTCCTCCCAGCATTGAATAAACATTCCAGTGGCTTTGCATCTTGAAAACGTCAGGCTGGTTCTTTTGTTTTCTTTTTTCTTTTTCTTTTTTTCCATTATAGTACCTGTGGGGGAGCATCTGACTGAGGATGCAACGTGCATTTCTCTGATCACTAGGGATTATGAGCAGTGTTTCTGATGCTTCTTTGCCATCCTTATATCTTCTTTAATGAAATATCTGTTAAGTATTTTGCCCATTTTCTAATTGAATTTTTTGTTTTCTTGCTGTTTGCTTTTGAGATTTCTTTATACATTCTGCAAAGAAGTCCTTTATTAGATACGGATTTTGGAAATATTTTCTCATCATTGTGACTTGCCTTTTAATTCCCCTGCCTTTGTCTTTTGAAGAGCACAAGCTCTCTGTTATGGTGAAGTCCAATTTATCAATTTTTAAAAAATAATTTATGGGTCATGCTTTGGTCATATATAAGAAATCTTTGCCTAACTCAAGGTCACAGAGATTTTTCTCTTAGGTGTGTTTTTTTTTTTTCTTTTTTTCCTACAAGTATTATGGTTTTAGGATTTGGGGCTATGATCCATTTTGAGTTGATTTTTGTATAGGGTGCAAAATATGGATTGGGCTCAATTTTTTTTTGGCACATTCTAGCATAATTTGTTAAAGGGACAATCCTGTCTCCATTTAATTGCTTTTTCATGTTTTCAAAAATCAATCAACCTTACGGTATAGGTCTGTTGCTGGACTTTCTAATCTGTTCTATTGATCTATCTGTCTCTCCTTTCTACAGTACCATACCCTTTACCCTTATCATTTGGCACCTTTCTGCATGTATATTTTACTTCATTGGAAAGTCAAATGTCACTTTTCATTAAAAATCCATTTCTTTCACCATTTCACTGCATGTATTTTTAAGAGTATTCTACTTTCATTTCCCCTGTTTCCTTAATTTTTGCCTTCAAAATTCATAAGCCATCTAATATTAAAAACCTAGATACTCTGTATTTCCATTTATATGACATTCTGGAAAAGGCAAAACTATAGAGACGGTAAATAGATTAGTGATTGGCAGTGGTGGGAAGGAGGGCTGATGGAATAGGTGAAGAACAGTTGATTTGGGGAGGAGAGGCAGAGGTGGAACTGTTCTGTATGATGCTATAATGGTAGATGCTAACAGTAACTAGCAGTATGTGTTTGTAAAAATCCCTTAGAACTTTATAGCATGGATTGAACTTTAATGTATGCTAATTGAAAATAAAGCATTTAAGAGATTGAGGGATCCTAGGATAGAATATAGACCATGACCAAAGAATCTAAATGTATTACAAATATATGAAATAAACTCACTGAAAAGGATGGAAGGAAAAGGTGCCGATCTACATAACTGGAAATGTGCAAGCATAAGACTAAAGGTAAAGAAATTTTGCATAAGCACTGTAGTTGATAAGGGTGTTTCCCACAAGGATGGCAGTTAATCTGAAACCACTGTACTAGAATTGAATAGTTAACTAAATGGACAGCAGATGGGGGATCAGATTTCACATCATTGCAGTGGAAAGTTACAGACAAGCAAGAGAAAAGGCTGTGGTAAAGATTAGAGTTGGAGTCATTAGCAGGAACTCTTTTTTAGCTTACTGTAGATACAGATAAATATGTTTGGAAAATTTTCTAGATATATCTGTATACACAGATTAGTATATATACACATGTAAGAATCAGCAATGCACTTCCAGCCATGAGCACATTTAGTGTCCAGATTTTGGTTTCTAATTACATTCTTCAATAAAAGGAGCTATGTCTTCTTAAAAACAAATGGCTGATTCCAGGACTGAGCAGGAAATGTGCACAATGAGCTAGAGGAGTCTTGTAGTACCAGAAAGTAAGGAAGTTTTCACAAAAACAAAAACAAAACAAAAAAAAACTCGTTGATGGGAGTAAGTCAAAGGAACATAGGATCCAACCGAAAGAGCTTCCAGTGGACAAAGCTGAAATATTTAAGCAACAAAACAAAGTAGTGTTGGACATAACCTAAAGCATAAATCAATAGTTATGATATGTACTGGTATAAATAAGTTATTGCATAAATAAACAAATTGGGGAGAACAGGCAAATCTTCTGTGCAGAAAAATTCCAATAACTTATTTGCCCTGAAAGAGATGAAACTTAGTTACCCATGCCTTAAGTGTGGACCGCACATAGCAACTTCCTTCTGAACAGAATGCTATGGAAGGGAGGAGAAAAGAATAACTTTGCAGTGTAGAAACCTGACAGACAGTACTTCAGGCAGGTGGCAGAGGTCAATGACAGAGATAAACGGTATTCCTACTGCACACTCTTCATATGATGTGATAGGAAATCCCATGGTACCACTGTTGGTCTTCCTTTCAGGAAACCATAACCCTGTTCTAATTGTGAGAAAACCATTTGACAAATCTCAATTGAGGGATATTCTAAGAAAGTTCTGAAAAGGATACCTTGAAATTGCCAAGGTCATCAAAAACAAAGAAAGTCTTAGAAACTGTTACAGCCAAGAGGACCCCAAAGAGACATGACAACTAAATGTCATGGGACATTCATATGGGATCCTTGGATGGGACCTTGGTACAACAACAACAAAAGATATTAATTAAAAACCAAAGAAGTCTGAATAATGTATGTGGACTTTAGTTAATAATACTTTATCAATATTGGTTCTTTGTGACAAATATACTATATAAGACATAAGAATGGGTGAGGGCTATATGGAAACACTCTATTCTATTTGTGCAACTTTTCTATAAATCTAAATCTATTCTAAAATCCCAAATTATTTTAAGTAAAAAAAGTCACAAGCTTTACTGCCTCAACCTTAAACATGATATTCTAAAGAGGCTTTGTCTTATTTTCCTTAACCAATCTAAAATTTCTAAAATTATTTCTGAGGATTATGGGGCTTGGTCTCAGCTCAAGGACAATAATGCCACATCTTCCATGGGCTTGGGTAAAGGAGTAGTTGGTATGCCATTGTTGGTGCAGAAATCAGTGTAGACATTAAAGGTGGCCACACATTCTTTGTGATTCCTCCTCTTAAGAGGTGGAGCCTCCTTTTTAAAAAAATTCTTTTTAATGTTTATTTATTTTTGAGAGACAGGGCATGAGCATGCGCAGGAGAGGGGCAGAGAGAGAGAGACACAGAATTGGAAGCAGGCTCCAGGCTCTTGAGCTGTTACCACAGAGCCTGATGTGGGACTTGAACTCACCAACTGTGAGATCATGACCTGAGCTGAAGTCAGACGCTTAACCGACAGAGACACCCAGGCACCCCCAGGCTCCCATTTTTTAATCTGTACTATTCTGCCACATTCTGTGTCACGAATGGCATTCTGGAACTTTTGAGAACAGGACCTAATACCTTTCAAACCTGCTGGAATCCCTTGGAACAGACAATCTTGGGATGTTATCTTGGGGAACTGAAATGCAGTGCAGTGAGAAGCCCAAGCCCCATGGAAAGAGCAGGTGTAGCTTCTCTCAGAGGTCTCAGTTGAGCTCCCAGCCAGTAGCCAGTGATTCCAGACATCTGTGCAGGCCATATGGGACATCTGTCCTAATTGAGAGAGGTGGCTTTTCAAGATGATGCCTGTCCTATTCATCATCTAATGGCAAGTACATGAAACAATCAGAGTGGGGACTGGCCAGCTGAGCCCAGTCAATTCATAGACCATGAGGGGTACTAGTAAAGGGTCATTGTAAAGTCCTGATATTTAGAATGGTTTAATTCATAGCAATACATATCTGGAACACTCTGTTAAATGTTGTATAGCTGGAAACTCAATTTTCTAGGAGCATTTCCTGTACAAACAAGCAACTACACAAAAGCAATCATTTACTATGTGCCTCTGATTAGCAAGGCATGGTCCAGCATCTTAATTTTCAAGTCTCAGTTATATCACATGCCAAGATATAAAAGTATTTTTCAAGTAGTCATTGTGACATATCATAAAGGAATCACCAGCCATATGATATATGTCTTCCTTGAAAATATTACTTACTACTTAAAGACTACCTACTGCTTTTTCTCAATTATTTCAGAAGTATGACTAGTTAGAATATGTCAGGAACCTCTGAGGAGATAAACATATCTGCTAAACACTTGAACCCAGGTAAACTGAGAGATCCTCAACATTACCCTGTGGAAATAGCAATACTTTAGATTAATTTATATTTAATATTAGACCTCTAAAGCAACCTGGCACTTCCAAAATCTCTTTTATAGAAAAAGTTTGTAATCAATATGCCAAGACTCCATAATGTTTTGAAGGCTTGAGTAAAAGTTAAAGCCTCCTCAATTTACCATCTATACCTCTGTGGATTTATTCTTATGATGATATTATGAAATGCAGTTGAAGAACTGTTGCTTGCTTAGAATGATTTTATTGACATCTTTTCTTCCTGTTATATTACTTTCAGTTCTCTTTTATTTAATAGGAGAGCAATATAAGGTAGACCCTTGAACAACACAGATTTGAACCATGCAGATCCACTTATATGTGGATTTTTTATAGTACTGTAAATGTATCTTCTCTTCCTTGTGATTTTCTTAGTAACATTTTCTTTTCTCTAGCTTACTTTACTATAAGAATACCATATATAATACCTATAACATACAAAATATGTATTCATCAACTATTTATGTTATCAGGGAGGCTTCTGGTCAACAGCAGGCTATTAATAGTGAAGTTTTGGGGGAGTCCAAAGTTATATGTGGATTTTCAGCTGCCCCTGTGTTGGTCAAGGATCAACTGTAAACATGTACAATCTATGCCAGTAATACAAGAGAAGATGTAAGATGATGTATGGACATAAGCTTGGGAAGGAGCAATAACCCAGCAAGGTGACAGATGTTCTTAACCCTGTTCCAGGTAAACTCGGAACTAAACATGGAGGGAGACAGTATAGTACAGCAGTTAAAAATTCTTGTCATCAAAGTAGAAGTACAGTCTTGCCACTGACCAAATCTGCAACCTAAGGGTTTCAAGCTATTGGAGAATCATTTTTAAAATATTCACATAATACTTGGCTCAGAGACTTGGAAGGCTGAAATATGATTAAGACTTGAAAATGTTTAGTACAGTCTGGCATATATGAAGCAGTGGTAAACGTTGGCTTCTCATTTTAATAATAAATTGAGAACAAAATTATCTTGAATCTCTCCATCAGATTCTGTGTCCAGGCTTCTGCTTCTATTCCTTTCTCTGAGTAGAAGACACTGGTGCTCACAGATATAATTCCAGCTCATTAAAGAGAATATTCCCTCTCATGCCTCTGCCTTGGGAAACCAAAATTATTGCCAGAGCAGTGACTTGGGGAAACCGTTGTAGGGCTTTGTGATCCTTGGCAAGTTATTTAACGTGTGTGTGCCTCAGTTTTTTCTTCTGTAAAATAGGGATGATGCAGTACCCACCATATATGGCAAATATGAAGATCAGATAATAAAGTGCCTAAAACAGTGCTTGTCACACAAAAAAAGCAATCACTTTGTTATTATGTTTTAACAATTATAATCAGTATACGGGCGCCTGGGTGGCTTAGTCGGTTAAGCATCCGACTTTCGCTTGGGTCAAGATCTCGTGGTTCGTGGGTTGGAGCCCCGCGTCGGGCTCTGTGCTGACTGCCAGCTCGGAGCCTGGAGCCTGTTTCAGTCTGTGTCTCCCTCTCTCTCTGACCCTCCCCTGCTCACGCTGTCTCTCTCTCTCTCTCTGCTAGAAATAAATAAAATATTTTTTAAAAAGACTAAAAAAAACCCAATTGTAACCAGTATAAAAACTTATCATGAGGTGTATAATTAGTACCCTGGTATGCTGGTTTCCTTGTCATTAGTCTTTTCCCCTAACTCATCTTTCTTTCAGAAAGTATGCCTGAGTGATATAAGATACAAACAATATTAGTATGGTGACAGAGATTAATCAATATATCTTAAAAAGGATATTGCTTTAGCTATAAAGATTTTTAAAGCCACATGGACTGTTTGTTGGGTGAAATATTGAGACTCTGGCAAACAGAGCTCAAGCACGGCTGAGATGTTAAATGCCTTGTTTAAGAGATCAAGAAGAATATCCCTGAAAGGGAGGAGGAGAGAGATCAGAAAGGTCAAGAGAAAGGAATAACAGAGAACTGACTGTCAGAGGGTGTGTGAGATTGCAGGATGGGAACCCGTGTGGAGTGGATAAGAAGTTTCCAAGGATATGCACGTTCCCATGTAAAGCATTTGCTTTACTGAAAGCTTCTCCTCTCTTCTTTCTACCAGCCCCACCCCTATCATGAGAAAGTCTATGTTGGATCTGTAGGAACCTTAATGTGAAGACATTAAGAAAGTGAATATCCTATCTGGGGTGATGGGTTGTGGCAGAACGTGGCTCACGCATAGAGAAATGAATTCAGAAGCAGGAAATCACTCCACATAACTTCTTACACAATGCAGAATTGTAGAGAAAATGTTGTGTTTCAAATGTTGAGTGTTTCACAAGGCGTGGGATGAAAGGCTCACATTGTCTTAACCAGACATTATTTATTCAGTGTAACTTTTCATCAACACTTCATATTTACCATGTGCTGTCCCAGGTAGATAACATTGCCCTCACGGATCTTTCATGCTAGGCAGAGGAAACAGAATACACATACCTGTAACGAATGGAATAATTTCACCAAGGGCTATGAAGGGTATTAAGGGGGGTGTTTGGCTAGGGAGGGTCGTGGCAGAGAGTAGGATAGGAAAGCCACTTAACAAAGGGTTTGGGGTGGAGGTATGAATGGTGAGAATCAGCCATTAGGATAATTTGGGAGTAAAAGCTGTCCAGCACTGTGATAAAGATGGGGTTGAGGAGAAAAAAGGTGAGTGCATTGGACTGAATGGTTTGGGGAATGATAGTGCAAGGTGTGTTCAGAAATGTGAAGAGATATCCTTGAAGAGTTTATTTCAATTTGAAAGCAATGGGAAGCCTTCATGGGGTTTGGCCAGGAATGCTGCAATCTTATTATATGAGTGTTATTTTCCCATAAATGATGTCCATCTTGTCTATACCTCATTTGTCCACCACCACAAACATGGACTATGAGCTTTTCATACTGCATCTTAAAGAACACAACTGATGCTCAGAGAAGACATTTGCTCTATCTAAGGTCTTTGGGTAAAAAGGAAACAATGAGGATTTTACAGCAGTGCAAGCAAGGACTGGCTGCCTCTCAGCTGGAGCTCTGTGTTTGATAACTGATGGGAGGGAACAGGATTGTTCTAAAATCATTGCTAAAAGACACAATGTGGTACCATGATTTTTCCATACTCCTTGCAAAGTAAGCGAAATTCATCTTTCAAAGAAACACTAGTATAATGCTGTTCCTTATTTTTCTTCCAAGTCTACCTTTTCCCATGTGTTTGCTGAGTCCGCATCGTCACCATCCATGTCAACCTTTAAAGCTTAGCTGATGACCTGCAATTGGGGGAAAAGTTCAGGAGAGATTAGAGCTGAGGGAATGTAGGTCACAGAGGGAAGGGGCGATCCTCACTGTGGGTTTCAGACGGTCTGGCTTAACAATGCCAGAGTGTATAAAAAGGATTTTGTGGTGTTTAGACTTTTGTGAAATGAAATAATGTACCTTGATGCAACATTTAATAGTTTCTAGAAGAGTCCAAGTCAACATTTTTAAAGTTAACATCTGTATGCCTGATTAATATTTTTAGGTTATGTAAGTTTGATTTTTGTGATAATATATAGTATATGTGTTTAAGATATTTCATTAAATTTTGTACTATTTTATGGAAGTCTTAGTGTAGTGCCCTGAATCATATATGAATCTGAAAACAAATCTTTTTAAAAATTTTTTAATGTTTTATTTCAGAGAGAGAGAGAGAGAGAGCAAGCGAGCAGGGGAGGGTCAGAGAGAGAGGGAGATATAGAATCTGAAGCAGGCTCCAGGCTCTGAGCTAGCTGTCAGCATAGAGCCTAATGTGGGGCTCAAACCCACAGACTGTGAGATCATGACCTGAGCCAAAGTTGGACGCTTAACCCACTGAGCCACCCAGGTGCCCCTCTAAAAATAAATCTTTACTTAATCTATTTTGTAAAGCATTGTTGGTCTTCCTTACAACTCAGGGTTTGGTAATTTATTCCAAAGCTTACATTGAAAACAAACACAATAAAAACTCTTCAAAACCCTGGTAACATTAAAACACTAAAGATATTTTGATTTAAAAAAAAATCAATGAACCAAATAGAATAGATCTAAATTCAATAAGGAAAAGATTGCACTCGCTCTTGCCTCTACCCCTGCAATTCATTCATTCAACTTTCAGTGAACAAATATTTGTTAAGTTTCTTCTAGACACCAAACAATATGGTAGCTGGTGTGTAGACAATGGTGAGAAAAAAATACCATTGATTCTATGGGGACAAAGGACAACATATAGACAACACACAGAGATTTATAAATAAATAAATGAATATATGACTACAAGTTATACTGAGTGCTAGAACACAGTGATTTAAAAAAACCAGCAATACCAGAATGAAGGGATGGCATACCCTGTGTGTTGCCTCCCTCATATCCAATTTCACCTTTTTCCCTTAGCAATAAAAGTGTTTTTGCAGTTGTTGTCTTTGCAGGGACTGAGGACTTTATGCCTTGCTCATAAGAACTACATTTCCCAGAATCCTTTTCCACTAGAGCAGCCCTGTAAGAGAGATCTGGCCAGTCAATGAAAGGAGACAGGGCTTTTAGTCAGGAATTTGGACAAAACTCTGGGGTGGAAAGTCATCCTGAAACCTTGAGGCCAGAAGCACGAGGCTATGTGTAAAGACAAAGGGAACTTGGCTTCCTATTTATGGGCTTCCCATTATATGAGAGAAAAACTATACCACATTTATGGGAAAATGTATATTAGTCAGGTTTACAGTTGCTCATAGGCAAATGCCAAATTCTAATTAAGCATGGGAAGTGTTGAGGACTTACTTGCTTAGGAAAAGAGATAGAAGGACTGGAATAGAATTAAGAATAAATGTGCCAACAACTGAAGTTGGTTTCGTTGTTAGTTGTGTCTGTACAAACAAATGCTTAAGAAAAACAAATTTTAGAAAACACACACAATCTCTACACTTTCAATTTTTTTAACAAAAAGGTAGTATATTTGGCAAATACCCATATTCATACAGTAAGTTTAGTCACTTCATTACATCTCTTCACATGCAGACCTATACATTTAATGAGCTGAATGGAAATATCCATTCCCTAGGTTTACTTTTGACTAAATGAACAGTTCTCAGTTTTGATATGCAATACTAGAGTATCTAGGGAGCTTTTGAAGTAGCACCCAGCCCCTCACCCCAGACCAAATGAACCTTCGAAACTCTGATTTCGTAGGTCCAGGTGCCCTAAGAGGGGCCAGGATGTTGGCGTATTTAGAAAGCCCCCAGTTGATTCTCATATACAGCCAGTGTTGAAATCACTGGAATATTACTCAGCAATAAAAGGGATGAAATCTTGCCACTTGCAACAACATGGATGGAACTAAAGAGTATAACACTAAGTGAAATAAGTCAGGAAAAGACAAATACCATACATTTTCCCTTGTGTGTAGACATTAAGAAGTGAAACAAATGAACAAAGGAATAACAGAGACCAACCAAAACACAGACTCTTAACTATGGAGAAAAACCGGTGGTTTCCAGAGGGGAGCTGGACAGGGGTAAAGGTGAAATAGGTGATAGAAATTAAAGAGTGCACTTATCTTGATGAGCACTGAATAATGTACAGAATCGTGAATCACTATTATACACCTGAAACTAATAGAACACTCTATGTTAACTATACTGGAATTAAAATTTTTAAAAAAGAAAGAAAGAAACTCACAGAGAGGTGAACTTTAGTCTGGCCATCCACATGACTGAATTGCTTGAGCAAGAAGGACAGTCAGGCAGAATAAGAGTGATGAAGAACCTCCTCTTTTTTGCTAGAAGTCTCAGTTCAAGTTCTAGCTTCACTAGCAAATAGTTGGGTGGTCTGGAGAAAATCATTGGATCTTTCCAACTTTCCATTTCTTCACTGACGACTTCATCAAATAATGGCTGCCATGCACTTACCAATAAAATACTAGCATCATGCAGTCTAGTTAAGATCCATATCAGTACAATTAGGTTTCTACATCCAACGTAATTACATGATGATGACCGACTTTTTGTGACTTGGAGGATATTTGGGGGAGGTCTCACTGAAGATGCAGACCATGGGAGATGCCACAGTGTGCTTTATGCGCCCCTTGAGACACTCGAAGACAGCGACAACCAGTGCACCTGAACCTGAATGCAGAAAGAAACCTTTGTGGATGCATTTGGAGGAAGCACGTCAGATTCCTTAAGATGTTGTTAAAATATATAAAAACAAAATTTAAAGAGAGCAATTTCAAATATGAGCCTCCCAATAAAGACTCTCTAGGGCAGGCCCACCCAGTTGTAGGATCTGATTTGCAAGCTTGTGGCTCCATGCAGGACAAGCCTATGTAGCTGCTCCACAGTGGGTCACAGCAGGGGTGTTATTGACTAAACCATGGGTAATGGTTTTCCAGAGCAACCCCAGGGAAGCCAGCTTCTTCATTATGATAATAGTATTCTAGTCTTTGAGTTTAAGTAAACACTTAAGGCCATCTCCCATGACCTTTTGTTTAAAAGATTTAAAATCCATAGCCCATAGGTTAAGTGCTTTGGTTGACCCATTCTAAATGGTTGATGGCCGGCAATCACAACCCCCTAGGCTTCTGCTGTCCATTCTATCAATTCTAGTGCCTGTTAATATTTCTCTTAGAACTGTGCTTTCCAGTACAACAGTGCTACCCACATATGGGTTTTGAGGTCTTGAAATGTGGAGAGTTTGAGTTGAGATGTGCTCCCTCAGTCCCTTTGGACAGCTAGAACAAAGTACCATAAGACGAGATGGCTTCTAAACAGCAGAAATTATTTCCCACAGTTCTGGAGTTCAAGTCTGAGGTCAAGGTGCCAGTATGTTAGGCTCTAGTGAAAGCCTTTTTCTGGTTTTCAGGCTCCTGATTGTTCATTATGACATCCAGAGAGTGTGAGGAAGCCCTGGTGTGTGTGTGTGTCTCTGTGTGTGTGTGTGTGTGTGTGTGTGTGTGCACGCGCGCGCGTGCTGGGGGGTGGGGGAGGGTGGGCTGTCTTTTATAAGGACACTGATCCCATTCCTGAGTGCTCTACCCTCATGACCTAATCACCTTCTAAAGGCCCCGCCTCTTCATACCTCACCTTGGGGTTAGGATTTCAATATATGAATGGGGAAGGGGAGGAGATATAAACATCCAGCCCATTGTGTGTGCTTTAAAGGTAACATATACACTGGATTTTAAAGACTTAGTATGAAGAAATAAAGCACAATATTAATTCTTAGGCTTACAGGTTGAAATGATAATATTGAGAAATGTTTGGTTAAGTAAAATAGATTATTAAATTAATTTTTTAATTCACTTTTTAATTGTGGCTCTTAGAAAATGTAAAGTTATATATGGTGGGTGGGTGGTACCTGGCTGGTTCAGTCAGTAGAGCATGGGACTCTTGATCTCACGGTTGTGAGTTGAAGCCCCGCGTTGGATATAGAACCCACTTTAATTAATTAAAAATAAATAAATAAAATTACTCATGGGGCTCACATTATATTTCTGTTGGACAGCTCTATCTCAGATGCCCTGCACTAAGGTATGTTAAAGGAATCAGGAGACACAAATAAAAAGATTGATGGTCAGGGTGCCTGGGTGGCTCAGTCGGTTAAGCGTCCGACTTCAGCTCAGGTCATGATCTCACTGTTCATGGGTTCAAGCCCCGCGTCAGGCTAGCTCAGAGCCTGGAGCCTGTTTCAAATTCTGTGTCTCCCTCTCTCTCTGACCCTCCCCTGCTCGTGCCGTCTCTCTCTCTCAGAAATAAATAAAAAACATTTTAAAAATTTTTTTAAAAAAGATTGATGGTCATGTAAAAGTTACAAGGACATGGTCAGAAATAAAGGAAGAAAAGCTTCATGGAATAAAGGGGGTTCAGATCTGTGTCATCAGGTATGAAATTCTACATGTGTTTTACAAAGGACTCATCTAGGGGCGCCTGGGTGGCTTAGTCAGTTAAGCGTCCGACTTTCGCTCAGGTCATGATCTCGCGGTTTGTGGGTTCGGGCCCCGCGTCGGGCTCTGTGCTGACTGCCAGCTCAGAGCCTGGAGCCTGTTTCAGTCTGTGACTCCCTCTCTCTCTGACCTTCCCCTGCTCACGCTGTCTCTCTCTCTCTCCTAGAAATAAATAAAAAACATTAAAAAATTTAAAAAAAAACACAAAGGACTCATCTAGAAACATAGAAACATCCTTCAATGAAAGAGAATGGGCGGGTATCATTCGGTGTTTTCAGAGGCAAAACTCATCAACACTTAGAGGTTTCCAGTACTCTCCTTTCAATGTGCTTTTCTCATTCAGTAGGGGGAAAGTTGCATATAGATCATAACCCTTGAGCCACATGCTTCTTAAGATCACTGATGGATTCTAATATGGCTCATGGAGAAAATTTAATAATAAGTTATTTTTACCTGAAAAAAATACCTAACAGAAGTATATTTTCTCTTTTTAATTTTTTAATTTGTTTTCTTAAATTATTGTACAATAAATTGATTTTTGTAGGTTTATAATACATACTTTTGTAGTAGATTACTATCATTTAGACCATTGTTCAACAGAGGGATTAGAATTGGGTATCTATCTGGTTTTCTTTTTTCTTTTCTTTTCTCTCTCTCACTGACTCTCTCTCTTTGTGGAGATTTATTTCTGTCAGGTTTCAGATGGAAATGGAAACTTGTACCATTATTAATTCCTATATCACAATAAATAAGCTTCATTACCAGCAGAAGCTTTAATTTCTTTGTGGCAGTACATTCCTGGCTGGTTAATTCCATCTTTTCCTCATTTTTAAACTGTAGAAAATTTGCTTCAAAACCCAAAGATCAGGTATATTTCATTCTTTATTGAGCAGGTAACAAAAGAAAATACATTCATATTATTCAGAAAGTAATCATGGAGATACTTTATAGCTCATTTATATCAATATCAAACTAATTCAATGACAAGTCAAACATGGTGCCCTTTAATCATGGGAAGCTGTAGGTATTTCAGCTGAATAAATTAAGGGCAATTATCTAAAAAATGAGCTACACACATGAAGCTCATTATTTTTAGGTTGAGGGATCCTTTTAATTTACTAAAATTGTTTTCTTTGATATGCCAGATGCCTGTTTTGCCCAACAAAAATCAAAACACCTCAAAGCATAAAAGTATGCACTCCATGTGTTATATATAAACTTGGTAACTAACATTAACCATGTCTTTTGCATCCATTATCTTGATGAGAAATAAATATTCCTTGTCTACAGGAAACATGCAAATTTAGAACTCTAGAAACACCCTAAATAATAAAATAAACACAAACTGAATTCAATTGTACAATTTATGCTGGAAAGTCAGCTTGCAATTAGGAAGACAGGTTGGACACTGGACACAAATTTGCATTAAAAGACACAGATAAACCACATGCTCTTGACTTTTGTAAATATGGATGAGACAAAGAGAGATGTGTTTTGTACAAATGCATGTCTTGAGCCCAAATATTTGTGCACACATGTTATTTTCTAGAAACTTTTAATAAAATATGGAAATATTTAGTATTCTAATGGTTCTGCCAATGATGTTAAATGTTGGCTCTTAAAGAGCCCATCTTAAAGGAAATTTAGTCAACTATGACTTATTTTTGTTGGTAGATGCCAACGAATGGTATCAGTACCACAGATAATTGAAAACAGTGGGTGAGTTTAAAAGTAAGTTGGGTTCTACAACTTACTCCATGCAGAGCACCATGCTCTGCTGTCTGTTGGTTTAGTGCTATGTATGTATGTATGTATGTAGGTAGGTATGTATGTATGTATAGACATTAGGCTTTTAAATGTGGCAACTATTGTAAGGACAAAAACCTCAAAAAATATTGGGTGATCAATATGAATTTGCCAAGGATTATGACTTTCAAAAAATATTCTTTGTACCTCTTTTACCACTCTAGATGTTCAGAACCCAGGAGTGATTAAAATAAAGATCCTGTACATATTCTATCCAGAAAGTACAGCAGGTAAAGTTATAAATAAACAAACGACTGACGTCATATTAATGTTCTGTGAAGTAAATAATGGCATAGATGGTGTGAGGCAGGGATAACTTCAGCCACGTGGCTGAGCCTCTCTGAGGAGGTAATTTGGTTTTTCTTCAATGGTTTATTTTGAAAACACATCACATCTATAGAAATGTTGCAAAAATAGTATAATTAACTCTGTATTTCCTTCACTTTGCTGAACCAGTTGCTAACACGTTGCCATATTTGTGATATATCTCTCTCTATATTGTTCTGACCCAATGAAGAATTGCAGGTGCCTTAACCCTCCGCTTTTAAATACTTCAGTGTGTCTCTATTAAGAACAATGTCATTATAGAAACCACCATAACAATATCCTACTAAGGATACTCACCACAAAAAAATAGAATCTAAAACACAATGCATATTTTCAGTTTTCCAACTGGCCCCAAACTATCTTTTCTTGTCTTTTTTTTAAATGCTTATTTATTTATTTTGAGAGAGAGAAAGAGAACATGTAAGCTGGAAAGGGAAAGAGAGAGATAGAATCCCAAGCAGGCTCCACGCT
Source organism: Hyaena hyaena (assembly GCF_003009895.1). Taxonomy (NCBI): domain Eukaryota; kingdom Metazoa; phylum Chordata; class Mammalia; order Carnivora; family Hyaenidae; genus Hyaena; species Hyaena hyaena. The sequence goes on along the minus strand of NW_024080750.1, from coordinate 3,348,401 downwards.
GTCAGCACAGAGCCCCGTGTGGGGCTTGATCCCACAAACCGTGAGATCATGACCTGAACTGAAATCAAGAGCCATATGCTTAACCAGCTGAACCACCCAGGCACCCCCCTAAACTATCTTTTCTAACATCAGGAAGTGACATTGACTAATAGCTAAATAATGAGCCAGATGCAGCCACATAAAAGGGGTTTCCAGGAGTAAAGACGGAAGGAACAGAAAATCCAAAGACACTTACATAATATTTGTGTATAAAATTTCTTTTAAAAATGACATTTCTAGTCAATACTCTAGGGATTATAATATTAACAAATAAAATCTGGTTTTAAATATGTTAATTTAATGGTTACATTTTATGTACAATTCTATGTAATCTATCTCTGCAAAATTGTTAGTCATATTGTTTCTATTTGGCTTTCTTCTCTTTTATCCATGCACTCTTCACCTGATCCTCGATGTAGTCAATTGAAGTATTCTGCCCTGTAGCTCCATGAGCAAGATTTAGGGAAATCATTGCCTGCAGAATTTCAAATATGGATATGAGGCATTTGGAAGCAATTTCTGATAAGAGAGTACTATAAATTGCCACCCCAAGGTACATCTTGCACATTACCCAACCAAATGTTTTTCTTTAAACAAGATTCAGAGGGAGGAGGGATGTATTAGCCACAAAACTTAATGGACTAAGGTGCCATTACTTGCTAAATAGAACCGTTTATATGAAAAATGAACATTTAATGTATACATGTAGATAATGTAATCCATTTCATCTTATCTACATACACAGAGGATTCCGATTATAATGGATCTGGTGGTCCCTTTCTGCTCATTTCACTTGCTTGAGTACTGTGCCTGGATTAATAAAATGAGTCTATTTCCCCAAATGAACATACAGAAAGGCAAACTGGCCCTCTCCCAAGGATAGCGATATCCCTCTAGGACGTTCAGAGAGACCGAAGGTCAGTTGGCTCTCACTGGGACCATGGAAAGTTTGTAACATCTTTCATGTCCAGCAGGGGAGCAGCCTGGAATGTCTGCTTCTTTCTAACCTTTGAAAATCATAAAATAAATCCAAAGCATCATAGACCATCTGGTACTTACAACGCAATATCTACAGATAAGTCTGAGCAAAGGGCAGACATATTACCCCCAGTGGGAGAGAGTTTCGGTTAAATCTCATCTACTTTACTTGTCTGATCACTGCCACAAACATCATAAAAACCTCTTCCTTCTCTACAGTCCCCTTGCTTCACTCCTGGATTAATTGCTAGTCTTAATGTCTAGATTTTATATTTTTGAAAAGTGCCAAAATATAAGCAGGAGGGATGGGAACCCTAAACAGGAAAATGTCACACACACAATTCTAGTCTTATTATTGACATTTATTGCAACAGTGTAAAAACCTAAACAGGCCTGAAACACCAGGCAAGGACAGAATGATGAAACAAATCACCTAATAAATATTAACTTTATCAGCCACATTAAAAAGGAGAGTAGGCCATACATATCTATGCCAAAGAAAGGCCAGGAGGTATGGTAGGGGGAACAAGACAGAAGAGATGAGAAAGCTGATTGCAGAATTATACTTAAGGGTGGCCCCTTTTTTCAAAAGCAAGCAAGCACCATGTATGCATATATGTGCCACTAGGTGTTTAACTGTGTGTATGTCTTTGTGCACATGCGTGTCTGTGTCTACGTGTGTGTGTGTGATGGGAGAGGCGTGCCTTTTCACATTTATACTAATTTTATTTTTATTTATATTGAGCCTGTATATTGTCATTAAAAAATAATAACAAGGATTTAATCAAAAAGTGGTAGAAATAAGTGTCAGTTTAGCGAATGCCCAATGTAGCCCCATATTCCTTAAACATATCCCATATTAAATAGGCAGTGAACATTGAATGCAGCCCAAGTTCCCTAAATCTTGAGGAAGGAAAGTTAGGCAATTATTTGTTTAACTTAAATAAAACCAAACAATCCATAGCACCCACTTTCCTTTTAAACATTTGGACAGTTGAGCACAGAGAATCTTGGATGATTTAAGTGGTTAACTTTTGTGTCACAGATCATTTAAAACTAGGTGACGATCATTGACATACTAGTTTTGAGTTATCCAGAGCTATGTTTTCATAAATTTTCATTTATGGGTGGCAATGTGAGAAAATTTTCAAAATGTCTCATAAAGTAGGTTTCCATAGAACTAATTTTTAATGCTTGTTTATTTATCTATCTATTTATTTATTTCTTCATTCATTCATTTTTGAGAGGGGAGGGGGGAGCAGCAGAGAGAGAGGGAGAGAGATCCCAAGCAGACTCCGCATTGTCAGTGGAGAGCCTTACATGGGGCTCGAAGTCACTAACCGTGAGATCATGACCTGAGCTGAAGTAGGATGCTTAACCCACTGAGTCACCTAGGCGCCCCTTCATGGAACTAATTTTGAGGCGAAAGCTAAAGAGTGCCTTCATCATTGGGTGGTTAGAGCATAGAGTAAAGAGATATAAAGACATGGACTGGTTTATAGCTGTAACATTCATTTTTTTGCCTTTTTTTCTATGTAAAAGTTAAATATGACTTTTTCTGATGCCCTCCTGCTGTTTTACAAGCTTAGAACAGGGCAAGAGGGGTCTAATTCTCTGCCACCCTCAATAAGAGCCCCCAAGTGGTACAGGGTTTTGACCTTGGGGGTCGTGCCAGCAGTCACATCTTGCCCACCTGACCACTCTGTTAAATAGACTAAAGGGCCCATCCAGGGACTGTTTGTGGGGAAGAAGTAGCTCTGTGGTGTATGCCATAACTGCATCTCACAATGGAGAAATAAATAGGTGTTTCTTTCTTGTTTAAGCCAAGCAAAAGGGAGATTTCTTTTAAGAACCATTTGAGAGCTAGAGCTGTGTCCTTCTTGAGTTTGGGGAGCATGGGAATCAGTCCCCGGTGCTCGTGCTCGGTGGGGAAAGAGAGGAGGGCTGCACAGAAAGCTGACTGTACCTTAACTGTGTATAGAACAAGGATGTGCACTGTTCATGGACCGGACGTGGGCGCAGCCAATGACAGCTGTCCTACCATTGTCTCAAAAGAGAGCCACCCAGGAGCACCTGGGTGGCTCAGTCAGTTAAGCATCTGACCTCAGCTCAGGGCATGATCTTGAGGTTCATGGGTTTGAGCCCCGTGTCGGGCTCTGTGCCGACAGCTTAGAGCCTGGAGTCTGTTTCGGATTCTGTGTCTCCCTCTCTCTCTGCCCCTCTCCCACTTGCACTCTATCTCTCTCTCAAAAATGAATAAATGTTTTAAAAAAAGAAAATATAAAAAAGAGAGCCACCCAAGAGGGACCCACAGATCTTGTCACACCCACAGAGGGGTGGACACCTGGAGGTCCAGTAGGTGAGAGAGAAGATATTCTTTCTCAGAGAAAGTCCCCTTCTTTTCAAGGGAACATAGTTGGAGATTCGCAGCAGGACCTCTCTGAGCAACCCCAGAATGCTCCCCATGAGAGGAGCCAGAAATGGGTCCTCCACTCTGCTGGGAAGGTCCAAAGTCAGATAACAACTGTTCCACTGAGGTCAAAGATTTCTGTTCCCTACTGCTCTCCCCCCCCCCCCCGCCCCAACCCTGTAGCAGTTGTGTGCAGCAGCCGGTGAGGAGGAAGCGGCAGCAACAAGGAAGACAGAAGAAGCAAATCCACAGGTCAGAGGAGAGAGAAACAAGCACTACAATGGCTGAAAGACGGGTGGTTTTGTGCAGCATGAATGGATCTTTTTAATTACCAAAATGACTGTTCTTCTAAATGAAAGATCATGAAAAGCTATGTGCCTTGCTCAAGACTGGACCCTGGGTAGAAAAGGAAGAAAAAAAAAAAAAGCTTTGCAGAGAAGTAGTTTGAAAGAGCAGAAGGAGAGGGAGGAAGAATACAATTATTTTCTGTTCACATTCTGCCAAGTCCAACTTGTTCAATCCATAGGTTACATATTACTGCTTTAAATAAGTTCCTGAATGCTGATTTTAAATTCTTTATTCTACTTCATACATTTATGAAAACCACTCTGAGGAAAATCTTCAGTTCTTTAAAGCATTGTGGAATCTCTCAGAAAGATGTCTTCCATAGTCCTTTGGGGAACAATAGTTCGGTGTCATTGAGAGAGCCTCTTCTACAAGGGAAAGTCATGTTAGGAAAGGGGCTTCGTCAGCAGAGATTCAGGGCGCTATTAAACCCATAATTCCTGTCACTGTGAAGAGGAATTATGTGTGAACATCAAAAGGAAAATGAGCTCTGCCTTTCATGCCATCATTTGCTATTAAGAGATTCTGGACTTTAATCAGAACCGCGACACAGAGGCCATCAAACCATTCGGAAAGAGAAGTCTTGGTTTGGGCCATTCAAAAAAGAGTTGGAAATGGTACTTGCTTGGTTTGAAAGAAACCCACAAAAGACCCACCCCCCCGCCCCCGCCGCCGATTTGCAACCATTGTGTCTTGCATGTTAGTACAGGTATTTATGGCTTTGCACATTTCCCTGAAAGTAAGTCATACATATGCATATGGCAGAGTTTGCAAACTCACAGTCCAGGGGTCCCTGTGTATTGCCAGCCTCGTGTTTATTTTTTTAAACCCATATTGTTCTGTTGCTTACTAGGAGCTTTATCGAGAAACAACTGACATTCGATACCAGACATATTTAAAGTGTATAATTTTATAGAATTCTGTGTACATTTACACCCATAAAAACATCATCACAATCAAGATAGCGAACCTATCCCTCATCCTTAATGTATTCTTGTGTCCCACGTGTTAACTCCCTCCCGCCCCTCTGTCCTCCTGGCACTGTTGCTATAGGTTACAATAGACATTGAACATTTACATTCACCCAAAATGCTGATGTTGAAACCTAACTGCCAATATAATGATATTAGGAGGCGGGGCCTTTGGGAGATTTTCTCTGATTAGACCATCAGGGTGAAGCCCACATGAATGGAATTAGCGTGCCTTCATAAAAGAGATCCCAGAGAGATCTTCCATTGTGTGAAGACATAGTGAGAAAAAAAAATGTCTATGAACTAGGAAGTAGACTCTCACCAGACACAAAGTCTTGATCTTGACCCACCCAGCCTCCAGAGCCGTGAGAAGTACATTTCTATTCTTTATAAACTTCCCAGTCTATGGTATTTCTGATATAGCAGCCAGGATGCACTGAAACAGATTAGTGTGCATTTTCTGGATCTTTATAAAAAATTCATATGGCATATATCCTTTTGATAGGTGTATAGCTAGGTTTTTTAAAGAAATTACCAAACTGTGTTTCTGAAGTGATTGTAATCTTTTAATTTCCAACCATTAGCTTATTAGCCTTCTAATTCTTTCACATATTATCCATCACTTGGTATTCCCAGTCTTTATAAATAAATTTAAGACATTTTAATGGGTCATACTGGTATCACACTGGCGTGTCAATTTGCATTTCTCTAATGATTACTAATGTGGAGCTTCTTTTGATGTGCTAATTTGCCATCTGTACATCTTCTATCCAAATCTTGTCTGTTTTGGGTTATTTGCTTTCATACTATTGAGCTTCGAGAGTTCTTTACATATTCTGGACACACATACTTTACCAGATACATGCTTTGCAAATATCTTCTTCCAATATTTTTATTCGCTTAACATTGTCTTTTGACGAGCAGAAGTTTTTAATTTGGATGAAGTCAAATTTATCAGTTTTTTTCTTTTATAGATTTTCTTCTGGGCTTCTTATTTCTCAGGGATCATTGTCCTTCATGACTTGCATTCAGCTATTTGAAAAACATGAGTTTAAGTATTATGTCATAACTTGCACTCAGCTATTTGAAAAACATGAGTTTAAGTATTATGTCTGTTTTGGCTTTTGTTTTTCAAAAATTTTTATTTTTTTAATGTTTTATTTCTGAGAGAGAGAGAGAGAGAGAGAGAGTGAACAGGGGAAGGTGAAAGAGAGAAGGAGATACAGAATCAGAAGCAGCCTCCAGGCTCTGAGCTAGCTGTCAGCACAGAGCCCGACACAGGGCTCAAACCCACGAACCATGAGATCATGACCTGAGCCGAAGTCGGACGCTTAACAGACTGAGCCACCCAGGTGCCCCTTGGCTTTTGTTTTTCAAGGAGAACAGTAAACCCAGTTCCTGTTAATTCCTTTTTGGCAAGAAGCAGAAGCCTGATGTGTTACTTTACATTTATTTTATAGCCAATATATAACAGTATGGAGACTTCAAATAATCACTCATGTATTTGGATTCCCTTAAAATTCTCTGGCCACACCGTGGTTACATTTCTGCACAGAACAATAGGTGGCCTTTGGTTTGTATATTTAACCATTTACCCAATTCAAAGATTATTGATGACTGTGAGGTTACCATGCTTCTACCCATTCATACCCCAAAATACCCATTTCTCTAGCTTATAAATTGGAAGGGCAGAGAGTTTTAGCCATTCAATGAATACCCATCCCTTCCGATTAAATATAGAAAATGCATATCTGACTTAATGGTATAGTACTATTATTTTTATTGCAAAGAAAGGGAGAAATGGACATTTTTAGTGCCATTCTACCAGGCATTTTAACATATAACATTCAGTTAAATCAATGAATTCAAGTCCTAAAGCAATGTTATGATTAATTCATTCAAATACATATTTATTAGCACTCAGTGCAGATGAGGCACCAACAACTGAGATTGAGACAGAGTGTTCAGATATCATTCCTGTCTCATAGTACAGCCTGCTGGCCAGCCTTCTTGCAAGCTCCATTCCTCCTGGTTTGGGGGCCAGCTCATTTACAAAAAATATAATTACTCTTATCAATGAGAAGTTCCTGAGGGTGACCCAGGTTAGGCAAAGCACACCTCATTCTAATTTGGAAGTGTTGCAAGTATTATCTGGTAGCTTCAGAGATGGGTTCACAGTATCTCCTCTGCATATGTGGATAGAAATGCCTTCTCCAGTTCTCTCCCTGGTGGTTTTGTAACTGCTCCCAGACTCATTGTTCAGTTTAGTTACTGTGCACCACTGAAGAGAACCCAGGCGGCCCCCCAAAGACCAAGCCCACCTGGACTTTACAGCCTGTCCCCAGAGGAAGAAAGAGGATTCATGTTCCATGAAACAAACTTGAGAAGGCCTTTAACATCCGAGATGTGGACCTCCTCATCGCTGATGGCCAATATTCTCTTCCCTAGCCTAGCAGACTGTTTCAGTGTTAACTTTGAAAAGGAATGCAAAGGTAGTGTCTAAAATTAAAAAATATCAAATGCAGGAAATGATCTGTCATTGTAACGTCAATAATCAGGAGAGATAACCTTACTGGGTGTTTATGGTGTGCAAAGCATTGCCCTGAGCAATTCACAATTAGTTGTTCAGTTATCCCTCACAGTAACTTTGTGATATGAGCCACTATTATTATCTCATTTTACAGGTGAAAAAACTAGACCTGAACTATCTAAGTAAATAGTCACTGGGTGACTGGAGGGTGACAGAAATGGAATTGTGGCCAGCCAGAGGGCTCTGGGTCTATGTTCTTAATACCAACATTCTGCTTCCCTCAATATGAGTGCTGCATTTTCCAAAATGAATATTAGAAAGCAATTCCTTTAACAGGGAAAAATCAAGTTAGGAGTTAAAGGGCTTTAAAATCTCATCTTAACAAAGTTTTTTTTTTCCCCTTTTTTTGTTTCCTTACAGGGATTTTCATAATAAGGAAGTTTTCTTTATAGAAAAAAAATGCAGAACAAAAGTATCATATCATATTTTAATTATCTGCTTAAATTTTTCTCCCAAAATACCATGATCACCTTTCAAAAAAAAAAAAAGTGGGTGGTTTTTGTTTGTTTTTTTCCTACTCAAAAACCAAAAGAATTAACAAAAGCATAACTTATAATAGGTTCCCAGCCGGTACCTGATGAATAGATTTAAAGATACATTCTCAAGTTGGTTTGGTGAGAAAGAAACATTTTGATATGGTGTTTCCACTGAAGATAGATGTAAGATTATAATCAATATCCATTGATTATAGAGGGTTTCTTCCACCTTTGCTATTTAAATGAGATTACAACTAAAGAATTAAAGCATCAAAAGTTATATTTTAAAAAGTATACCAGTCTTTTAAAAACCTATTTCTAGCTAATATGGTATGTAAGTAATCATAGGCTCAACAGGTTAATTTAAAGAACACTGAAAGCTCTGTAAAAACTCAAAATCATTTTGGCAAAAGCAATGGCATAACCAATTCAAATCATGCTTCACTTGAGGTCTTAGGTCCCAAACTTAATTGTCAGGTTTCATATGAATCAACCACTCTAATACTGATGATGTGAAACATCCTTATGAAAAACTGTGACTAGATAGTAGGAGGAAAACATGGAAAGGAAATGTATATCGTGGGAGATATCTCCTGTGTAGTTCAGACATACACTCCTCCCATAGAGGAGCTTCATAGGTCACACTCAGGATTGGTAAGTGGCCAAAATATGTCCAACTTAATTTTTTTTCCCATTTAGATAAAGTGTGTCGGTTTTCATTCCACAAGCATGCTGTTCTGTTTTGATTTTCATAGGCTAAAACTGTACCACTCGCTAACCAAGCAAATGCCTCAGAAGCCAAACTTAGTAAAGCTAAGAGAAAACATGTCTACAATATTTTGGGATCAATAATTCTCGGGATTCTTGGCGGGAAAAGAAATCCCAATTTCTGGGCTCCTTTATATGCAGAGTTGATGCTACTCAGTGTGAAATCTGGCCAAAGCTTTAGTACAACATCTGGCAGCTGTTCAAGGACCATGTTGTTAAACCGGAGATAAAAAATGAGAAAATCTGAGCAAAGGACGCAAACATGAAAAAATATGTGAAGTCACAGTGAACCAGAATTAGGCTTTGCTGGCTTTTTAGAACTGAATGGGTTCTTCTCACAGGCACAGAATTGTACAGATCAAGGAGCTAATTTGACATGAAAAAGATAGGTCTTCGCATTCAATGTTGGCCTTGTATGTATTGGCCAACAGCCTCTTCCTCATGTCGCCAGTCCATTTCCAATACAAGGGCAGCTCGTTCTGGGCCTCATAAATGGTGAAGGACTATATTTCATACAAAAGCAATGCGAAGCCCTGGGTGGTGGTGCGTGGATGTGACTTGATCCGTCTGGGGTCTTTAAAACATCCCTCTGACTGCATGCGTAAAGAGATTAATCTCATAGAAAGGGCAGTTAGGAGCCCTAAGTTAGATAATTCATGTAGAAGGCCTACCATAGTTTTTATTTGCAACCTTGACCCCGAACTCATCACAATTTTAAATATGTAAGCATTTATGTCTTTGCTTCTTTCATTATTCACTCCTTCACAAGACTGCGGTTCTATGAGAACAAGGAATGTGTCTAACTCAGCTGACACTGAAATCTCAGTGCCCAGCTCAGAGAATGAAGTGAGCAAACAGCACCTAATGAATGAACGGATGGATAAGCGGCTCTATGTGAAGACCTAGAAAATACTCATGCTGGGAAACCCAGTGCATCCCCCTCAGGTTGTGTGTTTCTTTCCATGTGAACATTTAATTAATGCCTAGATCCTGCGCTTGACCAGATCTCCATAACAGCAGGCATTATTCTCACTTCTCACCATCTAACACTCTCTGGGGCAAAGGCCTTAAACATAAGCAATTGTAGATTAAGCAAATGTAGTGAGTCCCACTGTTAGAGCAGAGGATGTGCATAGAGTCTTGTAAATGCTTATTCAGTTGTTCTGTTCATCATGTGGGCTTCCTCCTCTGGCATGTAAGTTCCCTGAGGGTGGGATGCATGTGTCTTCATCCACCCCCTCCAGGACCCAGTGGAATGCCTGTATCATAGCAAGTACTCACTACCTAGCATTGACTGGATGACATAGTTCTCAAACCAAGTGTAAGTAATGTGCCCAATTAATTTCAACCAAAGGAAGAGTTTTGAACAGAACTCCAGTTCCATTGTCGGTTTAATTTTTGTTGTATTTTAGTTGTTTTGGAGAAAAAAAATCTGAGGAATCTGGAGGCTTAAAAATGTTATTTCTTTTAAATCCGTGCTTTGGAAAATCTCAAGAGGCCGTTCCTTCCCCTTGGTATTAAACAAGGCCAATGATATTACCAAGCTGAAGCTCAACTGGCATGAATTATTCAGAGCAGCAGGAAAAGCAGCTGCTCATCCTCTCCGTCCCTAATTGTGAAGGGTGGAGAATTGGAGGGCAGTGGTGACACCACCAGAGGGAAAGAAAGATGAATTGGTGCCCTAAACCCCATAAGCTCTAGCATCTGCAGCACTGCGTTTCATTTGGCGGCGGCCACAGTGCCTGCCGTAGGGCACAAGGGCAGGAAACAGGAGGAAGCCTATGATGTCCTGCATGGACAGAGAGAGATAGGTCAGGAGAAGGGGGGGGGGGGGCGGAGGAGGCACGAAGGGGAAAGGGATGGGGAAGGAGAGAGAAAGACAGATGATTCCAACCTGCAAGGCAGGAAGGCAGATTCGGTTGAGGAAGAGTACAGGGCTGAGAAAAAACCTATCTTCCTGTCCAGAAAATAACTAAGGGAAATATAAAATGTAGAGATGTGTATTAAAAAAGTAATTACTGGGGCACCTGGGCGGCTCAGCCAGTTGAGTGTCCAACTCTGGCTTAGGTGATAATCGCACAGTTCATGGCCACGTCGTGCTCTGTGCCGACAGCTCGGAGCCTCAAGCCTCCTTCAGATTCTGTCTCTGTCTCTCTTTGCCCCTCCCCTGCTCGTGCTCACTCTCTCTCTCAAATATAAACATTAAAAATATTTTCACAAAGTAATTACAAATTAAAACATGTGATATCATCAAAATAAAAAGACCCTGCCTTTTGACTGAAAAGAGTACCCGCCTTCTGGATAATTTTTACTTTAACTCAGAGGTCAGTTTGGAGTATTTTTAATCTCTTGGGGCACAGGATGTGGCATATAGGAAGCTAGTATGAGAGAGAGGAAAAGATAGGGAGGTTGTGATTAAAAATATGGATACTGGAATCATAAAATCTTAAGATTTTAGAACTGGGGAGCATTTTAGAGTCCCTACCATCTGGTCTTGGGTTGTAGAATTTGAAATCTGTCCAATTTTCTTCTCATTTGAAATGACTTTAAGATGATAGGGTGGGGCGCCGAGGTGGCTCAGTCGGTGAAGCATCCAACTCTTGGTTTCTGCTCAGGTTATGATCCCAGGGTCGTGAGATTGAGCCCCATGTCAGGTTCTGTGCTGACAACTTGGAGCCTACTTGGGATTCTCTCTCTGTCTCTCTGTCTCTCTGTCTCTCTCTCTCTCTCTGCCCCTCTTCTGCTCATGCTCACTCTCCCTCTATCCCTCTTTCTCTCTCTCTCTCTCTCTCAAAAATAAATAAACTTTTAAAAAAAGGTGCTGGTTATATTGATAGGTGAGAAGCTATCTTGAATCTATAAAGTTTTATTTGAAATCACCTTGAAGACTTTCTGAGCAAATCAGCTGCTTGCTAATGCTGACAATCAAGAGCATGAGTCACATGGGAAGGGAGCCCAACTTGCAGTCTGCTGCCTTTTCGTGAAGGACAGGGAGACAATCAGTGTCCAGACTGTCTGAGGTTAAGAAACTAGGTGAGGCCACCTAGCCTTTCATAAAAGAAGAAGTAGAATAAAAATAGGGACTGCAAAGCATAGATCCTATTACATTTCTTGAAGGGGACTTAAAAACCACAACTAAGAACACACCCTTCTTGATAGTCTCACACACACACACATGCACACACATGCATATGTACCAAGTCAGGGATGCTGTTAAACATTCTACGATGCACAGAGAGCCCCCTAACACAAAAATATGTAGCCCCCAATGTCAATAGGGGAGAAGTTGAGAGACAATCCAGGTGGAGGAATAACAGAGAAATTCTCTTCCTAAAAATAGCAAATGCTGTCATTGTGCCAGACCTTGTAACTAATTATTTATAACCTTTATTATTAATTCTCAAAATATCCCCAAAGGCCATTGTTAGTGTTTGCTTAAGAGAAAAGAAAAACTTGGAGAAACTCAGTACATTATCCAAAGTTACTTGACTTTTAAGGAGGAAAGAGGGCATAGCAGGTCATCTTGGTTGAACTTGTGCAGCTGGCCCCCAGACTTCCCTTAAGAAAGGTACTGTCTTTGCAAGGAAAATTACTTTGATAGAACAGATGAATATCAAAAGACCACAGGGAAAGTTATGGGAGAGGGGAGTCAGTAGAAAACATAAAGAACTTGGGGTGCCTGGGTGGCTCAACTGGTTAAGCCTCCAACTCTTGATTTCAGCTCAGGTCATGATCTCATGGTTCACGGGTTCGATTCCCACATCAGACTCTGTAGAACCTGCTTGGGATTCTCTCTCTCTCTCTGTCTCTCTCTCTCTGTTTCTCTCTCTCTCTGCCCCTCCCCTGCTCACACACTCATACACACTCTGTCCCAAGAATAAATAAATAAATTAGAAAAAAAACCCATAAAGAATTTGATTTGCACGCAGAAAAATAAGTAATACTTTTCCAGTGAAAATATACTATAATTGGGTTCTTCCTACCTCTAGTTGGGCTGAAGCAATGATACAGCATTGAAACTACTTTTGTATCCCAAGCAAAATGCTGAAGCCAAACTTACAAAAATGGCAATAGACAGGACCCACTTTTGTGACCTTCAACTAGTCACCTCCCTCCAGCCATAAGGAAAGGTTTAGTGGCTAAGAGAGATGAGTGGGGAAGAGAAAGAGTTTGGAGACAGCCATAGGAGTGCTGTGAGTCTTCGCACTCCACATGGGGAGGCCCAGAAATACTTTTGCTCACTCCAGTCATTGGGGTGGGAGATTCTTCAGGTTTTTTTTTTTTTTTTTTTTTTTGAGCTTATGGGACAGATGGTACAGATGTCATAACTGTATCTGAGAAATCTACAGGCTGGGTCTGTGTACAGCTAGCCACTTGGCCTGATGGAGAGGCCAAGGATGATGACCTTCCATTCCCAAGGTCGTTGCAGTAAGAGATGCATGAATGTTTGATGGTCGACATGGGCACCATCCCAGAGAAAGAGAAGGACCTTGAGTTGTTTTCTGTCCCAACCAAAAGTGTTACCTGAATGGATGAGGCATTCTCAGCAAAAAGTTTGGAGGCTCAAAGGTTGAGAGATAGTTCCTGAGATGGCCACATATATAGGTATGGTGTACCTATATCCCCATTAGAGGAAGAAGCAGCCCCCCACACCACCCAGGAGCACAGAGAGGAGGGGGCACCAGGCAGTCTCCTTGATGAGGCCTCAGAGAAGACCCCTTCTGCTTCTCTCTATGCCCCGTGGTCCCCACAGCAGGATAAGGGTGAGGTTAGAGGAAGAAAAGTATGAGGCAGAGACATAAACCCCTCAGCCCTGTTAAAACCCTGTACCTCAGACAAGGACTAGCTATAAAAACACTTGTGTGGCTGCCCTGGGGGGTTGTGGCTAAACACGCCTTCTCTCCAGGCAGTCCAAAACTGACTTAGGTTATGGGAGTAGATGCCTTCACTCTAAGAGTTCGCAAGATTTTTATTATTATTGTCATTATTATTACTTTGTATGGAATACATTAATTGCTGAAGTGAGACTGTTGATTCACATAGAAGTGTACTGGTGAGTCATTTAAAACAAACCACAAGAGACTCTTAAATACAGAGAACAAACTGAGGGTTGCTGGTGGGATGTTGGGTTTGGAGGAAGGGCTAACTGGGTGAGGGGCATTAAGGAGGGTACTTGTTGGGATGAGCACTGTGTGTTGTATGTTAAGTGATGAATTGCTAAATTCTCTTCCTGAAATCATTTTTACACTATATGTTAACTAACTTGGATTTAAATTTTTAAAAAAAACATGTTATTATGAATAATTATTAGGTAATTAAACTTGCTAATTCTTAGATCAGTGAATCTCAAACTTTATGTACATTAGACTAATCTGGTTAAAACAGAGTTTTGGGTCTCATCTCCAGAGTTTCTGACTCATTAGGTCTGAGACAGGGCATGATACTTTTCATTTCCAGAAATTCCCAGGTGATAGTATGATGCCAGTGTGGGGCTCACTTATTCAAAACCACTTACTAGGTGATGATTTTACCTATGTTCTCCTGAAGTCTTATGGTTTCAAGAGATGAATACCTTCTGCGCCATTTCTTACATGTTCTTTTTCTTCTTTCTTTAAGAAAAAAATAGAAGCTAACCACAATTATTTTTTTTAAAAAACTATTCTTATTTTTGGAAGGAAATGCTTTGTCTGGAATGAGAAGGTAAGGGCTTGTGATTAGTTGCTAGATAGAACACCACTTTTTTTTTTTTCTTCACAGGAAAGGGTGTATTCACTAGAATTTCTGCCAAAAAAAGTTATACCTCAATCTCAGTTTTGTGAACTCACACAAAAACCCGTTATAATTCTCAGTGCTCTACCTGTTAAGACTGAGGGAGCAAAAAATTCAGTTTCCCTTGGATGAGGGTTTTTCAGCGAATCTTTCTTAGCTCCCTATATAAACCTGTCTTAGAACAGAGTTGTAAAAATGTTTTTCTTTAGGGGCGCCTGGGTGGCTTAGTCGGTTAAGCGTCCGACTTTCGCTTAGGTCATGATCTCGCGGTTCGTGGGTTCAAGCCCCGCGTCGGGCTCTGTGCTGATGGCCAGCTCAGAGCCTGGAGCCTGTTTCAGTCTGTGACTCCCTCTCTCTCTGACCCTCCCCTGCTCACGCTGTCTCTCTCTCTCTCTCCTAGAAATAAATAAAAAAAAAAAATTAAAAAAATTAAAAAAAATTGTTTTAAAAAAAAATGTTTTTCTTTAAGGGCTAGATAGTAAACATTTTAGACCTGTGGTCCATGCTGTTGTAGCAATAAAGCAGACTTAGGCAATATGTCAATGAATAAGTATTGCTATGTTCCAATAAAACTTGATTCGCCAAAACAGGAATCAGGCTGGGTTTAGTTGGTTGACTGTAGTTGTGCATCAGTATCTTGGAGTGAGAGACTTCCATCTGATGTACCTGATACCCAATCCTGGGATCCAAGCCTGAGGAGTCATGTGAGGAACTTTTAGAAATGCCCATGCCCAGGACTCATACTCAGAGACTCTCATTTAATTTGCTCAGTGCATTATGCTTCTGACTTCAGCTCAGGTCATGATCTCATGGTCTGTGGGTTCCAGTCCTGTGTTGAACTCTGTGCTGACAGCTCAGAGCCCGGAGCCTATTTCAGATTCTGTGTATCCCTCTCTCTCTTTCTGCCCCTCCTCAGTTTGTGCTCTGTCTCTCTCAAAAATAAACATTAAAAATTATTTTAAAAAGTTAAAAAAAAAATAATTTTTCTGAGGGGAGACCTGAGCATCTGTCCACAGGCTTCTAAGAACTAGGAACCTAGATGCTGGTTGTCATCTCAGGATCAGAAGAGAGGTTCAAAAACTCACTCATTGACCCACTAAAGCCTTATCCATGCAGAGGTGCTCTATTTTAATATAAATTGGCTTCTTCTTGATTGCCCTAGAGATTCACTCATTTTCTGTCCTGTCTCTCCCTCTGGGGCACACTGCATAGAGGTGCCCGTGGAAGAAGCGACTCAACAGAAATGGTCAGCTTTAGCCAGAGTCCCTGCCCTCCTCACAGCCAACTTGGGCAGATTTTTCAAACCTCTGTTCAGGTTGCCCCAGGCATCTTAATGGATATAGCAAATCTCCCCTGATGAGAATCGCATAGGCTGTTGGTGCAGGACTTCTCAAAATTTAATGTGAACACAAATCACCAACAGATCATGCTAACATGCAGGTCCTGATTCAGCAATTATGAGCACAGCCCACAATTTTGCATTTCAAATAAGCTTCAAAATGCTGCCGATGCAGCTGGTTGGCAGGCAATGCTTTGAACCCTGAGGTCTTAGTGGACAACTCTCTGATTTGCTCTGGAGGAGGACTGCTCTAACCTTGACATGCCCTTGGCATGCCCTCCCACCACCATGTCCCACCATTATATTTGGAAATGCCACAACCCTGTATGTAACTCAGAGTATTACGAATATGGTGAGAATCCACACCGAGTTGATTTTTTTTTGTATTTTTATTTCTTTCTGGAGTGGGGTAATGAACATAGAATGGCAACGTAATTTATTTATGTATACAAAGTGTTTTACAATCATTTGTAAACAGTCAACCATGATTAATGAGGTCATATGGGATAAAATGACTTTTTCCATATCTTATTGTAGTGTGCTAGCCTGTATGTGTCTCTGCTTTCACTGAACATCCATACTCACTAGACATTTTTGCCAATAGTACAAGATGAGGTGGTCCTTCTTTGTTTCCCATGGTGAAGGCTTGAGTTATTAACAAGGCGATACATGCTTCTATGGGTAAGTCACAGTCATGCTGTAGAAAGCAAATTGACTTTGTAGCTTTATAAGTTTTTTTTTTTAATACTGTGTAATAAATTACCACAAAATTAGTGGCTTAAAATAACAATTATTTATCATCTCCCAGTTGTTGTGCCTCAGTAGTTCTGGTGCAGCTTGAGGGGGGGGGCCCTCTGATTCAGGACCTCTCCTTCCCACAATCCAGGCATCAGCCCCGGCTGTAGCCTCATGAGACTTGACCAAGGAATGACCCGGTTCGAAGCTTCCTCAGGTTGTTGGCAGAATGCATTGCACTGCAGCTGTAGGAAAAAGGTCTCTATTTTTTTTTTTTTTTTTTTGGCTGGCTGTCAGCCAGGGACCACCCTGAGATCTGCAGTTCCTAGAGTCCATTCACAATTTCTTGCCATGTTGGCTTCCTCAGTTTGACTGCTCACTTACTGGAGCCAGCAAAGAGAACCTTTTGTTCCGTTCTCATAAGGTAGAGTCTTATATAGTGTATAATGTATTCTAATCAAAGAAATTGTATCCTTTTATTTTTGCCATATAATTCAGTCTAATCTAAGGAACAATAGTTCATTACCTTTGCCATAATGTGTTGGCTAGAAACAAGTCACCAGTTTCATCTATATTCAGGAGAGAATTACACAAAAATGTGGATTCTAGGGGAAAAAAAGATTTTTGGAGGTCATCCTAGTATCTGTCAGTCAATTTGTTGGAAGACTTGGCTTTTGTATGTCTTGAACAAGCCAGAGGTCCAACCATTTTGGGGGCATTTGGTACCTATTGTAAAATGGGAATAAACACAAAGCCTAACTGATAGAGCTCTAAGAAACAAAATGAGATAATATCTAGCATCATTGGAAAGTTTTATATAAAACTCTAGGGTATTTTTTTTCTGTTATATACCCTACAAGCTTCATAGCTAAAGAAGCAATAAAATTTATGGGCTTAAAGAAATAATAAAAAGAATCCATTACATCTTCTAATCAGAGATAATTAAAAGATCAATGGCAGTGTTTCAAGACTAGTTTTCAGCACTACCATTTGGATTAATACTTATGGGTATCAACTGCATATGACAGAGGAACAGTGATTAAGTGGTATGGGTTGTAAGACCTTCTAGTATACCCAAGAATCTCCTTTGAGTCCAACTCTTTCTTAGACAACAGCTATACATTCTAAAGAGATAGATAAACGACTGGTAAAGGACCCTGGAGAGTTAACAAAAGCAGGCTGGAATGAAAGGAAAGTCAACATGTGGGGAAAAGGAGTAGGACTGAGTGAGCTTCTCATTTTTAAATAACTTTTATCCTGAGGCTATGCTCAGTCTATGCCATGCAATATAGTTCAAACTATCATATAAAGCCTGTAGTTTTGCTGGTGAGAATAGTGTAGGATATGGGGTAATCTTAGCTGTTAAAAAGTGAAATGGGAGAAATAACAGAAAAAAAATAAAGACAGAAAGAGGAAGCACCAAATTCTGTCTATTGACTCTGCCCAAATCACTGGCTGACTCTACTGCTGTGCATGCATGGAGCAAAGTCCAGAGGCCCACTGCAGCCTAGAAGGACTGAACTGATATAAGCCATCTAAAGCAGGAGAGGTAGAATTTTGCAATTTGAGTTCAACCAAATGAACTAACTGCTTAAAAAACAAAAACAAAACTATACTCTTCAGAGGAGCATAACAGAATCTAAAATTTCTATAGCATATTATTCACGACACAAAGCTATAACTGCAATTATTTATTATTCCAAGATATAGGGGAATATAACTTATTCTCAAGAGAAAAGAAAAGCAATGAAGACTAATACTGAGTTGGCCCAGATAATGAAATTAGCAGACAAATAATTTAAACAGCTCTTATAACTAGGCCGAAAACATAAAGAAAAATATGCTTGAAATAAATGACAAGATTAGAGCTCTTAGCAGATCCAGGGGAATTATTTCAAAATAAAACAAATAAGAATTCTAAGATTTAAGATATGACATTGGAAATTTAAAAATTTCACTACATGGGATTAGTCACATATATGAGGTAACAAAGAAAAGAGCCAGTGGAACTTTGATCAATAGAAACCATTCAATCTGAAAAATCAAGAGGGGGGATAAAGTGAAAAAAAATTAAGAGTCTCAGAAATCTGTAGGACAATATCAAGAGATCTGATGGATGTGTAATTAGAATCTCAGAAGAAGAGAGACAATGGAAGAAATAAAGGAAAGGAAATGAAAAGAAAAGGAGAGGAGACAAGGGGAGGAGATGGTAAAGGAGTGAAGGGGAGGGTAGGGTAGAGGAGGGGAAAGGAGAGGAAAGAAAAGGAAAGGAAGGAAAGGAAAGGAAAAGAAAGAAAAGCAAGGAAAGGTTAAATATTTCTCACATTTGGTGAGAAACATTAATTCATAAATCTAAGAACCTCAGCAAACACAAAGCAGGATTAATACAAAAAAAAATCCCCCACATCTAGGCATATTATGGTTAATTGGATGGAAATCAAAGAGAAAAAGAAAATCTTGAAAGCGGGCAGAGAAAAGTGAGATATTATATACAGAGCAACAATGACTTATCTATCCTCTCATTTCTTATGGAAGCCAGAAAATAGCACAAAACATCTTTAATATTCTGACAGCATGGGTTGCATCAGACAACATGATTTACAGTTTTATCTCCACCACTTACATCTGTGTAACCTCGAGCAAACTATTTGATAGCCCATATTTCAACATGTTTACCTTTTAAGTAATAATATTAAAAGTTTTGTATCTCATTGGGTTATTGAGAAAATTACATGTTACTAATACATTTAGAGTAATTAACACTTCCTACATTATACAAGCAAGATCAACGTTTGCTATTATTATCACATGCTAATATTTATGCTCAATTTAAATACTTCTATTTTAAATTTTCATAGATAATGCCATATGTATAAAGACAAAGAAACACATTTTTTAATCAAAAATAAAATAAGAGTAATTAATTCAAATTACCAATATCAGCAGGAGATTGCTAAAGAAAGAATGATTTCCAAGGGGACAATTATTCAGATGTCCTCTGCGGCAGGAGTTAGTTAAACAATTTCACAGCAAGGGAGACCCAGTTCTCCTGAGCAGCTCCTGGTTGACTATAACAAAATTTCTCACTTTCTCACCTCAGGCTTCTGCCTGTATTTATTCCCCAGTGCAGGTAATTAGCAATCAAATTCTTAATTACTCAATTAGTCCAACCCACAAGGCTATCCAAATAAATCAATTAATATACCTCTCACAGAAGAGCTCATGTTTACAATGTAACACAGTGTTGTCCTGGCAAATCAGGACTGAGCCATACAGCCTCAGACTTTGATCATCATGGTCCCAGTCCACTGTGGAATCTACATGAAACTTGAAGATAAACAGAAGTAGGACTCAAAACCTATAGTTCCCTCCTTAGTTTTTCTCATATAAAAGGTATTCAGGGAAGTGGGAGTCAAATGGATGAGTCAGCTGATCACCCGATCTTGGGTACTGATTTTTAAATTTATTTTTAATTTATAAAATTGTTAAAGTTTTCTCTCATTTCATTTAACACATGTATATCTTGTGCTTCATGTCAGCTTCTCAGGCAGACCCTTTGGGGTGCATACAGAAGCCTCTTACTGAGGGTAGGGCTTAAGGGTTCTCACAAAAAGAAAGAACAGAAGGAAATCATAGCTATGTAAGGCAATGGATATGTTAATTAGCTTTATCTTAGTGATCATTTCATATGAAATCACCACTTTGTAGGCTTTAGATTTATACAATTTTTATTTGTCAATTATTACTCAATAAGGCTGGGGAAAAAACACGCCCCTTACTATGTAACTCTTTAAGCCTCAGTTTCTGCAAAGTGCATCCATGCTTGTTAAACTTCAAAATGCAAACGCATATCCCAGGGATCTTGGGAAAATACAGTTTCAAACTCTGTAGACGTGGCAGGGACCCAAATGTTTCCTAGGTCTCACCTCACTAACTTGTAGGTGATGATGATGCGATTCATCTCGGGGGCAGATTCTGAGCACCAAAAGTGTAGAGTAAACCTTATTATTGTGCTCACTTCATGGAATCACTGAAGTTGTTTGCTCTGAGCTCTTGGTAAAGCAATGCAGATACCAAACTTAGCAGGCAGTAATTAAATTGTAAAATTTATTGGGAGGGACATGCCTATAAGGACCAGGGTCTTTCAAGGACAGAGGAGATCAAAGATAAAACAGGACAGAGATCTATAGGAGAGATAAATAATAGACAAATGTCAGTAGCGTCAGGTTCTAGAACTGGCTTTACCAAGAATAAATTTTGAAAGCTTGATGACAGCCTCGTTTAACCCCTTTGGACAGCTCTTCCTTATCCATTAAAACAAATCATTGGTGTGCTGCCTTCAAAACTTTTGTCACACTCAGGTGCTAAAGTACCTTTTATTTTTGATTGACTTTAAATCAAACCAGGTTTGAAATGTAGCCTTATACTAAGCAGTACTCTTTAGAATGCCTAGGTGAGTAATACTAGCTGTAGATAAGTATTTTTCTAACAGATTAAAATAAATGTATAACTACAATAGTAAGAACAATTAGTCCAGAGAGTCCCTAAGATATCATCCCCTATTCCACCAACCATAGACATTCTATGGGGGAAAAAATGGATTATTTTTTTTAAATCTATTTATTCTGAGAGAGAAAGAGAGGGCGAGCATGAGTGGGGAAGGGGCAGAGAGAGAGAGGGAGAGAGAATCCCAAGTAGGCTCTGTGCAGTTATGGAGCTTGAACTCATGAAACGTGAGATTGTGATCTGAGCAGAAATCAAGATTTGGATGCTTAACCGACTGACCCACCCAGGGTCTCCAATAATGGATTATTTCATTCCCACAATTCTTTGAGAAATCAAGAATAATAGATGTATGCTCCCAGGAGATCTGGGTACCAGGGAGAAGGAGAGGGACTTTGCACAGGAGGCATCATGTAAGCTGAGCCGTGAAGGATAAGTAGGCTTTCAGTTTAGATATTGGGAACTAAAATTTGGGTGGGTATTTGGAGTTGCTGCATAAGGAGAGAAAGAAGAATGTTTAGGATACAGGCATCACCAAGAATTAGATCAAAGTGTAGAACTACTGGTACACTAGATAGGCTTCCGTAGAGAAAAACGGAGCTGTGGCTTTATGATTGGAGAGATAGCATGAATGGTAATATCAATGTTAGAGAAAAACACTACCTCTGGAGTCCATAATGGGTTGTGTCATCATCAAACCCTTTTAGGATTCTGTTGAAAATTCTGGACACTCTCCCAAGAAAAATGCATGCACAGAAAGCGTGCCCACACACACACACGTACACATTTGTACATATACCCTTACAATATTTTGTCCACGATATCAGGAAGCATTTTTCTCTAAGGCCAATAAGTGAAAAATCTTGAGATCTGTTAGACCAAATGTCTGATGGTAGCAGCTTTTGGAAAAGTACAACCCAAAAGATTAGAAATTCTGTCCAGTGATAGCGTCATGCGGCTCTATCTGATTTACATAGCTCCTTTATGATGAGTGACAAAAAACACAACTCAAACTGGCTTAAGCAAAAGAAAACATGAAACTAACATGTAAGAGTAGATTTAATTTCAGATGAAGTCCCAAATACTGTCACTGGAATTAGTCTCTCTTTAGACTCTGCCATCCCCCCTTTAGCCTCAAATTCAGGTTGTACTTGGGAGAAAGATGGTGCCTAGAAGCTCCAGACCTGACTTCTCTCAGCTTCAAGCTGTCTTGAGACAATGGTCCTGAATATTCTTGAAGGTCTACCCATCCTCTGACTCTGCTCAGTCTTAACTGTGTCATGTTCCTTGGTCTTGGCTAATCTGAGACCAATTCCTCTGGCCACATGGATTGACTTAGACACGATTAGAGGACCTGTAAGAGTTTTCTGATGCCATGAAAACTTGCTGAAACTTCTCAGAGAGCGGCCACTTTCCCTCTGGGTGGGAAGCAGATGACATAAAAGTTGAAACTGCTGCAGCCACCATGCAACTTTGAGGAAAGATTATCTAACTGGGCTTGGAACCAACATGTAGGAGCGTAAGTGAGGAAAAGGAGACAAAGAAAGAGAGAGAGCAAATATGCTAGTGACATAATTTTAACCTCTGATCAAGTTGTGCCTGGAGCTTAATAGCTGTGATTATTGTAGTTATACAACCTATTTAATCTCCCTGTTGTTTAAAGCAGTTTGGATAAGGCTTGTACGTGAAAGATGAGTAACTGGCACCCACTGACTGTTGTGGATCTGTCAAAAATATTCTCATGTTTGCAATTGCTCCAAAATAATTTATTTCAAAAGCCCCTCCAGCACCGAACTTGGTTGTAACACACATGGCAAGATGTCTATTTAAACCTTGGGGGTGCCCCAAGGAATGGCCCCTATTTTGTAGTTAATACTGTTGTCCTAAAGTCTATCTTACTGAATAATCAGTATATCAGAAAGTAAATGAGACCTTTAAGATCTGTATCTATGATTCACTCAGAGACTGTAATTGTGGACTCCCAGCTTCAGTTTGAGCTAAAAATGTCTCAGGGCTTTACTTTTTACAGGCTTTATAGGATGCTCATTTGAGAGCAATCACTGATGCTCTTTTTTTTATTTTTAAAAAAACTATTTGTTGAGGGGCGCTTGGGTGACTCAGTCAGGTAAGCGTCTGACTTCGGCTCAGGTCATGATCTCACAGCTCATGGGTTTGAGCTCTGCATTGGGCTTGGATCCAGCTTTGGATTCTGTGTCTCCATCTCTCTGCCCCTCCCCCCATCAACAATAAATAAACATTAAAAATTAAATAAACTATATTTGTTGAGTTCACGCAAATTGATTCCCAGTGCTTTTATATTGGAATAAGCTGAAAAGCATCCAGATTTGTAGACACTGAGGTCATAAAATGCAATACAAGTCAAGGAATGATTTAGGCAGTGCATTAGCTCAGGAAGAGTTAGACCAGGTGAGTCATAGGGATTTAAGAATGAATTTGGGGTCTGAAGTCCACAGGAAGTTCCTTAGGTAGTTAGGTTCTCAGTGGGATTTAGTCTAATTTCTTTGCCGGGTGAGGCTTGGCAGGAGGAGAAAGCAAGGTGGTAAGCACAGGGTAAAAAACTAGTACCTTCTTGCCGCCCCATCTTCCACCCATCTCCTCAGTCTCTACTGTAATTGTTTCTTTTCCTCTGGCCCCTGGCACTTAGCAATCTTTCCCGTCAATTTTAATCTTTTTCTTTCTGTAGAAAATTATCTTTTTTTTTTAGAAGAAGAAAACTTTTTTCCCCCTTATTTATCTTTACATGCCCTGACTTTTGTATCTGACAATGCATGCCCTGTTTCCTTTGGCTGAGCCTGTTTTCTTGGGCATGATGTGTTTCAGAAATGATCCATCTTCTATTTACTTTGGTCTGGCCTGCAATCGCTGTGATGTCCCTGAAATGGAAGGGAGGCATACTGAGACATGAAAAGCAGCCTCTGCTGCGATCAGGCTGCCTGGGAATAGTCCCTGACTTCTCTATGAACTGACGGTGTGATTTCTATCCTTCAGTGCTTCAGCCTTCTCTCACATACATGAAAAACCACCCGGATCAAGCGCCCCTGTCCCACAGAAATGTTGAATGAAAACTGAGCACACTTGAGTACATACCAGGCCCGTAACACAGGAGCAGGGTATAAACTGCCATTATTCACACACCTGGAGAAAACATAGTGGCTGCCAAAAGAGAAAGAGACCCCATTCAGCCACTTTGGGCATTTTAACAGAACTCTAGGTGGGAAGCAAAGCCAAGCACCCTTGGAATGTTGCACCATTCTTTATATACTTTCTAAAATAGACTTTGTATCTAATTTTGGAGGCCTTTTCCTGCTTACTAAATTCCCCGGGTAGGTTCCCATGTGAATTTCATACAAGCCCCAGAAGGCTCCGATCCAATCAAATACCAATCAAAATCAAAGTGGAAATTATGAGGCCGAGGAAGCATCTAGAGAGGCACGTTCTCTGTCTGCTTGGCTTCTCTGCCTCCTCCTAATCACACTGCCTTTCAGGGAGAGATGTCCGGGGAGATTGCGTCTTCTAGAACACATGGCACCTTTTCTTATCAATACCACTCATTATCACTCTCTCTGTGAAGTTCCCCGATTCACTTTCCTTGCAGAAGTGAGCATCTCCATTTGATTTGATCCTGGGGACAGAGTCTGTAGATGGAGGCAATTTATGAGGAAAGGAGAAGGTTGAGGGCCACACGTAGATTTATTGGTGTGAAAAATAAAGCAAGTCCAGATGTGACTCATTTTTGAGGCACGCCATAAATATGCCTGATTTGTTTCATTTATAACAAAGGATGATGCCCAAGCCTACACCAGAGTTCTTTTCTTAAGTGCGTTACTCAACTTCTCTTTCCTCTTTCAGGGGAGACCTAAAGCTAGAGTTTAGGGGTGATTGATGGGAGTTTGAATATTGTGGCTCCTTCAGTGCCCAGTTGGTTTTGTAAATTACTGCCTCTGCACAAGCTAATCATTTCTCACCCGGGCCTCCTGCAAAGTTTTACGTGTTAGTAACTGTTTCTTGCCTTTGTCATTTTTTAAGGCTAATATTTAACATGAAGGGATTGATGACTTTTATAAATCCATGTAGTGTTATTGCTTGAAATATTGAAAGCAACATATGAAAAAAAAATCCTTCTTTTAGCTACTGCTGCACTGGAGAGGAATATTATCAACTAATTTGGTTGCCCCTGGCCTCCTAAAAAGCATCTTGATGGGTGTGTGTGTGTGTGTGTGTGTGTGTGTGTGCGTGCGCGTGCATGTGGGTATTGATACACAGAGATGTATCTTAGCTCCTTGACAGTCAGAGTATGGTCTGTGAGCCAGGAATATTGGCCTCCCCTGGAAACTTGTCACAAAGGCAGAGTTCCAGGCCCTCAGGAGTCTCCCAAATGTAGAATCTTCATTTTTACAAGATTTCCAGGTGATTTGTGTTCACATTAGAGTTTAAGAAGCACTGCCTTTGAAGTGTTATGACAATTATGTTGATAATAAAATGAAAGTCTTGAGGATGAATAACCCATATTTCTCATAATAAACTGGACTGTATATGTTCAAATCTGGATTTGGTCTCTATTGTGATGTAGGAGCACAAGATGTGCTCATTGGGACATAATGCAAATTGTCACTCTTTTTCATTGCTCTGTCATTCTTTTTGAACCGACAGTGGGAACATATGAAGCATGATATAGCTGTCTCCAATTAGCTGATGAAGAATGACACCCATGACAGTGGGGTCTGAACTGTTCATGACAGCCATGTGCTCTGGCCCCACTCCGTAGGTGTCCTCATTAGCAAAGCCTAGGCTTACAAATTGGGTGTGAGGACTCTCTTCCAATGAGTGAATACTATTTCCCCATCCACCAACCATTCTTCATTATCCTTTTGTTCTGAGTGAAAGGAAACTGCTTAATTCCAATACATTCAATTTCTAAAAATCAGGGGAAAAAATAGAAATGTGAAAACAGAACACTTTTTTACCAACTTGTCATTGTTGATTCAGTTGGGTGTGGTGTTTCAGAGGTAAGCCCCTCCAAGGACACTAAAGGCTGCAGCTCTCTAAAGTGGGAAACAGTTTGAAACTCCATGTTCTATATTTTTTGAAAGAAACAAAAATGGAAGTTACTATATTTAACATCAAATGTACCTGAGTCAGTATCATTCCATTAAAATATCTTTGAAAAGATAGAAAAAGAAGCCTGGGTGGCTCAGTCAGTTAAGCATTGGACTCTGGCTCGGGTCATAATCTTGCAGTTCGTGAGTTCGAGCCCAGCATCGGGCTCTGTGCTGACAGCTCAGAGCCTGGAGACCCCATCAGATTTTGTGTCTCCCTCTCTCTCTGCCCCTTGCCCACTCACGCTCTGTCTCTCTCAAAAATAAATAAACATTAAAACAACAACAACGAAAAAAGATAGAAAAAGAAGAAAACTGGCATTACAACCACAAATGGTCCTCATCAGCAGAAGAACCTATTGCCAGGCCTGAGAGAAAATTCACCTGCCGTGGCATGTATGGGACATGTGACAAGACTGGGAAACGAGGGGACTAGACAGCCTGCCTTGCATTTAAGTGCTAGGATCTGGGCTTAGTTTCATAAAAAACAGAAGATGAGGCAATTTTCTGTCTCTGCTCACCTTCTCTATCTGCTTAGAGATAGAGGCTCACGGGAGAGAACAGAGCAGAAGGTGGGGGTGGGCGGAGCGCTAAAGAGGGAAATAATCTCCCAAAAGGACTGTGTTGATAACAAGAAGCTCTGTAGTCACAGCTTGCTAGAGATGGTAGATGTTTTGTTTTGTTTTTGTTTTGTCTTTAGTGTCAAAAGCATCATTAATTTAATTATATTTAAGTGCCGTGGGTGAAGACTTTACATTCAAGAATGATCATTTTCCCCATTGCCCTACTTGTGAGACCTTCCTGGTTTCCTATTTGTCCCTCCCTTCTTCCCATAGACGGGAGGCCAGTAATTTACTTGATGGATGGTAGAGGGGAGCATCTCTGATTTGAGATTGGCTGAAGCTAATCTAGCAAGATACTGCATCAGGGGATGCAATATCCCACTTCTCCACCCAGAGCTAGAGGTAGAAGGCAGTCAAGTGGGTGGACTGTATGGACTGTATAAATGGCTCTCCTTCAGTTATAGTCTTCAGCCTAGATGTTTTCAGTAATAAAAGTCACATTTGGCTCTCCAAATGCTGACTATTTTGTCTCCTCTCATGATTGGTTCAGAACTTGAACAGGAAAGAGGGGTGATGTGTTTGTGTCCCAAAAAGTACAAGATATAGTAATAAGCACTGAAAGTAAATAATTAGGTTAAAATAAATATATTAGGTTAAAGTGAATATATTAGGATAAATATATTTGGTTTATGTTATTGGTACATTAATTCAAGCTGTATATCCGGAAAAAAGACTTGACCAAGGAACTCTCATTTAAGGATGCAAAGAAAGACATTTACATAAAATTCACAAAGAACGGAATATTTATACATTTTTCTAAGTAAGGCAGTTACTTTCCTGTGTGTGCATATTACAAAGTAGTTATTTGTTAAATCTAAACATTTTTTATAACGCTTTTTATTTATTTTTGAGAGAGAGAGAGGGAGAGACACAGAATCCGAAGCAGGCTCCAGGCTCTGAGCTGTCAGCACAGAGCCTGACGCAGGGCTTGAACTCATGTACCACAAAATCATGACCTGAGCTGAAGTCAGACACTTAACCAACTGAGCCACTCAGGCACCCCAAATCTAAACATTTTAAATACACCACAACATTTGTATATTGTATAGGGACTTTTTTTTTTCATTTTTAAATATGCTGGAAGCCTGAAAAATGAAGTGGTGTGGGTCTCTCTTCACCTCTAAAAGGGCTTGATAGGACTCTTGTGACACAGCTAGAGAGCAAGGCCGAAGATTGCCCAGCTCAGAGGCCTCGGCTCGCTAGGATAGGAGCGAAGAGGAAAGCAGCGTGTTGTGTAGGGAAAAAAAAACGTACAAAAACTCTAGAAGGGGAAAATGGCCCTGAAATATCATAAAGACTATACCTCTGGAAATTATTTGTGCAGGAACTAGCAGAAATTTGCATGAATGTGTTTATTGCCCTCAATAAATGCAAAAAGGACATTCTCTGAAACAGAAGCAGAAAGTCATGAGGTAAAAAAGGCACGGTGCGGTTCATTTATATCAGAAGAGATGGATGAAATTAGGGAATGATTCAAGGAAATTTAAAATGGAGAAGCAGAATTATAATCCACATTGCAGGCACTGAGCAAGAGCCCCCTCTGCAGCAAAACACATCTTCACCACAAAGGATAAACGTGAAAAGTTTTCTAGGACTATAGAAAAAGGAGTCGCTAACATGAAATCGATTTAGAGACAGAGAATGAAGATTTAAGAGATCTGTGCTCAGGGTTCCAAAGAAAAGACCAGCACAGAACTAACAGGAAGGGACGGAAAATACAGCAGCTACTTATAATGACAACAGTAATCTCACAGATAGTAGCAAAATATAAAAAGGAAACTGAAAAGAATGCACTGTGTTCTCAGGAACCTCAGAGAAAAGGCAACTGCAACCAAGTACATGTGGTTGTAATTTTTAAATTATATGGAGGAAGTAAAAAAAAAATAACACCCGAGGATCCTAGCAAGGAAAATATAAAATTCCCTAATAAGGGAGGACAAAGCAGGCTGGCTTCAGAATTATCTACAACACTCTTGAGTTATTCAACAGAAGGCCAGCTGCACAGTTTAGAAAGGATATGGGGTCAATCCAAAAATTAATGCCCCGCCATATTTGCTCATGGATGAAGGCAATTTTCAGGTAATCCGGGGCTCAGAAAGTATTGCATTCCTGGAGAAAAAAAAATAATGATATGTGAATATACGCTTCATTTATTGAAAGATAAAGCAAAATTAAGAGCTTGAGAACAGGGAAATCTTTAGTATAAAAGTATTAGAGGCAAACAGTTAAACCAATCAGGCATAGGACTGAGACGACTTAATTTTATAAATCTAGACATTAGATTAAAGGCGTATATCAAAAATTACTCTTGAATGATAAGTTATATAATAGTAAAAAACAGATAATGATCTGTGCTTTAAAAGTGTGCAAGAGAAAAAACATGCAATCAGCCCTCTGCTAATTCAGGATATCACAGCAGTGTTGTACTAATGACAGAAATAAAGGTTCAAGAACACGCACACATGCATATACTTACATATGTATGCACAAGTCCAACATGATGTCGTTATAGAATTTCGTAAGTCTATTATACATATTACCAACCACTCAGACCACTTGAGTTGCACAAAAGGTGATAGAAGGCACAAATCTAATGACACATTAGACCAAACATACATGTCATAGTAATAAACAAAATGAAAGCTATAAAGATAGAATTGATTTACTTAAAAAGTCTACTACAAGATGTTTACAAGAAAAACAGTAAATGATTTCAAAAGGTTCTAAATGAAAGGATAGACCAAGAAACACCAGTTTACTGTGGAACTAAAGAGAGCTGAGGTTTCATTATTAATAGGATGAAGTAGCTTTCAAGTGGATAAACAGCCATGGTAAACAGGATCGTTTGTTTATTGACGAGGGGT
Source organism: Hyaena hyaena (assembly GCF_003009895.1). Classification (NCBI taxonomy): domain Eukaryota; kingdom Metazoa; phylum Chordata; class Mammalia; order Carnivora; family Hyaenidae; genus Hyaena; species Hyaena hyaena. The sequence goes on along the minus strand of NW_024080750.1, from coordinate 3,318,874 downwards.
AAAATCCTCAATACAAAAAGAGCAAACATGAAATTTTAAGAACTGATAATAATGTTCATTGTTTTTGGAAAGGTAAAAAAAAAAAAAAAAAGAGACATGTCTCCCAAAGTTAAAAATATATAAATGAAAGGACAGGAAAATATTGAAACAAATAATTATAATTCCAAATGATTAATGCATCCATCCATCCATTCATTTAACAAATATCATTTCAGGTACTTTGTATGAGGCAATTTCAGCATTGGGAACACAGTGGTGAATGAGCAGATGTGGTCCCTGACTTAATCATGGTGCCAGCCAACTTTGTACAAAAGGCAAGGATGGTACAGAACAATAACAGGGCATGGGGAGGAAGGGAGGAATGTTTTGGTGAGGAAAACATGAAGCAAAATCATTTATTTCACATCAGGTTGGTGGAAACTGCGTTTGAGTGTGTGTCCCTGGTATGTTAGAAGAAGCGTATGCAAAGGTGGACACAAAATTTATAACTACATGGAAACAAGACTCACAAGAAGATGGCCATTTACATCATTAGTTAAAAATATAGCACAAGACTCGCTCCCTTGCAGATCATGGGCCCAGATATTTGTCCAAGCTTCCCCGATATGCCTTCCCTGGTTCCCAGGGCAGGTTCGCAGGAAGAGTAGAGCTGTTCTGAGACTGGGCGTTCAAGGCTCTGTCACTCTGTCTGCATCTTTGGCTTCTGACGACACACAGAAAAGGAATGGCTTAACCATTGTCCCTGCTCGTCAGATGCGAACCTCTCCGTGGTGTCTGTGGTCCCTTCCTTTGGCCCTGGCACCACAGCCCCACTTACTGAAAACATCCGACAAAATAGAACATCCTTTTCTTGTATGAACTAAAATAAGTGATTTCAGAGTAACAAAGTGTGGACTTGGACTTGAGCCACCTGGACCGTCTGAACAGAATTAGATGTGTAGTGATGCATTTCCTGTCGTGACACCTATCTTGCCACATGAGGTGACTACAAACAGCATCTACACTGAGACAGAGATCAGTTCTGTGCTTAGTTCGGTATCTTGCTCTTACTCCTGATTTCCTCTACCTAGATGCTTGCAGAATATGAACACGGTGCCTTTGCTGATTTCTCTTTGGGCCTTCCTCAGGCATTTAATCATTTTCAGGCCATGAGGGAGCTTGATTACAGTCACTCATATTCAGGTGAGACTTCAGGAGAAATGGTTCACCGTGTTCCCGTGCAACAGGTGCGAAGGAGGAATGTGCTGTGCACGCAGTCTGATCTGTGACATCACTGATGGTCAAGAGATCGTGAATTGCACATCATCCTCTTCTTCCAAGCTGTGAAATGGTCTACTTTCCAAGTCTGGGTTTCATTTTATTTTATTTTAGAGAAGGAAATTTTGAAAAGAGTTCTCTTTGTTCCATTACAGTAATTTTCAGAGCTCTCTTCATCTCTTATTAAGTCATTCCATGCCTTCTCTCAGAGCACAGTGTGACTGAAGCATTAATTAGCCTTCAGAGATCCTCAGACATGCTTCTCTCAGCAAAGATCTGACATTTGGGGACTGTCAGTCACTGGGAGTTATACTGACTAAAAAAATCCATATTAAACATTGCATCGAGGAGTTTATGCACACTGGGGGAGGGAAGTGAGGATTGGGAGGGTGGAAGGAAGTCAGATTAACTTACTTTATATATTAGACAACACGGGGCAAGTGACATTTGGAATTAATGAAGCATATAATCATAATTACATGGCTGGTTCATCTTCCAACCTCCCAAATTGTGCCTGAAATCAGCTAACGGCATAACACATGTATGAAATCACCTAATTGGCATAACACACATAGGATTCTGAGTTCAGTGCCTACCTCGCTTGGAGTTAAGTGTTGAATAGCTTACCCATCATTGTCAATAACAAGTTCGCCCTTTGGCAGAAAGTAAATCAGGCCCTGATCAATGAGGTTGCAGCAATGGGATGAAGAAAAATGGCACATTGCCTCTGTTCCTGACTCCACAGTTAGAGGAAGATGGGATGACATGGAGGAAAGTTGATTTCCATAGAAGCACAAAGTCCTCCCCATGGTCTTCCTCTGGCTCAAAGTAGCATTCATTAATGCAAATGAAGGAAAAATGAAGCTAGTATTTATTAAACAGCTACCATGTACCAGCAACCATGTTAAGCCTGTTTGTGTCAGTATAAGAAGCAGAGTATTTCACATAGAATAGATGCCCAAGGAGCACCTCTATGGCTCAGTCAGTTGAGCATCCAACTCTTGATTTCACATCAGGTCATGATCCCAGGGTCATGAGATCAAGTCCTATGTCAGGCTCTGAGCTGAGCATGGAGACTCCTTGAGATTCTCTCTCTCTGTCCCTCTGCCTCTGCTCTGCTGTGTGTGTGTGTTTGCATGTGTGCTCTCTTTCTCTCTCTCAAAAAAAAAAAAATAGATGCTCAATAAATATTCAAATGTATGATTCTAACATATGGATGTATACATATCTATATGTATCCATATAGAAATATAGAATAGCTGTGAAGAGCATGAAATTTTGCATTCAGTGGACTTAGACTCCTGACCAGTCATCACATAATTAAATATAGGGAAATAGAAAATATAATAATAATAAAAATGAATGAATGAATGACTGGAACTATGATGAGCTTTGTCATGACTTTTCCATTTCACTATGGGTAACATTCTTCTCACCATCCTCTAATTCCTATTTCACTACAGTAATCCCCAAGGAAGACTTTATCATTTCCCTGAAGAAAGCCACATCTGAGCAGGAGCTCCCTAGATTCAGCTCTGTATGGAATTGCCATGCATTATATATTTGGTCTACATCCCTTATGATAGTGATGTATTTTCTCTGCCTATAGAAGGGATGTTTGGCAAGAATTTTTATGGTGTACAAACAGCCAAGATGACCTATGGGATAGCATCCAGGGCCTCTTTCCCCTCATAGGAAACCCAATCAAGCATGGCTAGCCCATGCTCATGTTATCCATGAGGATGGACAGCAGTTCTTTGTCCACATCTATTTACACCCTTGATTTGTTACATCATTTTGGGTTCTGAATATCTCAGCATTCCACAGACTAGACTAGCTCTATAAACACTATGTATATGGTGTGATGTCACAGAGAGAGCATGAACTAATCCTCTCCCCAGCTGTATATCCAATACTAAGGATCCAGTCCTGGTATTTCCTCTTTCCCATAATTAAAAAAAAAAAGAATATTTGTATATCACTATTCAGAGTTCTAGCAAGCACCAATGGCACACCCATAGATCACCCATAGAGGATTGTGAAGCCTGCAGGAATTAACAATAGTGAGTGAGGAGACAAAAATGATGGGGGAGAGATTTCTAGAACCCAGCAAGCACAAACGTGATGGAAGAGGTACCAGTGGGCAGGATTTGTAGGCAGAGAAGAACACAATTCCCACCCAAACTGCCTAGACAGAGAGGGAGCAGAGGGGAATGAATACCTTAGCTTCTTTCTTCTGTGGTTCTCTGAGCTTTTATTTATTTATTTATTTATTTATTTATTTATTTATTTATTATGTTTGTTTATTTTTGAGAGTGACAGAGCATGATCAGGGAAGGAGCAGATAGAGACAGACAGACAGACAGAATCTGAAGCAGGCTCCACACAGACTCGTAGCTAACACGGGGCTCCAACTTACCAATCATAACATTATGACCTGAGCCAAAGTAGGATGCCTAACCAACTGAGCCACCCAGGCACCCCTGAGCTCTTTTTTTTTTTTTTTAATGTTTATGTATGTATTTTGAGAGAGAGAGACAGGAGCACAGAGCGGGAGAGAATCCCAAGCAGCCTCGGTGCCAGGAACACAGATCTCATGAACAGTGAAATCATGACGTGAGCACAAATCAAGAGTCGGGTACTTAACCAACTGAGCCGCCCTGATGCCCCAGTTCTCTGAGCTTTCACTGGGGCCATTCAGTTGGTTGATCACTGCTGGATCCAAGGGCACAGAGGCTCAGGCAGAGAGTGAGTAGAGAAGAAAGTGAGCCTGGGGAAAAGGGCCAACAAAACACGAGCAGCACAATTTGTCTTCTCCCGCCTTGGTTTCCCTCCAGATCCTTCTCTCTCTCCTCTTGTTCTTACAAACTTCTAGACAGCATGCTACCTTCATTTGCTTGCCTCCAGCTGCATGTTAACCCCGTGAATCCAGCATCTGCTCCCACCGCTGCTCGGAAGCTCCTGTCGGCACAATCACAGCCACCTTCTTGCTGCTCTACTCAGGGACAGGCGTTCAGTTCTCAAGTTAAAAATCTACCTCCACCTTGTGCGCTCTTCTCTTCCCCCTTCGTGGCTTTTTGTATTCATCATAAAAGCCATATTAATAACAAAACAAGCCAAACCACCAAACACCATCCAAGAACAAACTGGTGGCTCACCACACCATCCTGTATTCTATTTCAGATTTGCATTTGTTCATCTTTCACTCCTTATTGGATTTCCACCAGTTTGTCTCTCCGACCACTGCTCTTCCCTTTCCTTTCCCACCTCATCCAGCTAAGGCCAATATTAACAGCCTGGCCTGTGTTCTTCTGGATCTTTCTCCACAGCCCATAAAGGCTTTTGCAAAAGCATATACTATACTCATCTAGGGTCGTTTTAATGTGATGGGTCTTTCTATGCAAAAAATCATCACAAATATAACATGATATGTGTTTCTCTGCAACCGTTGTTTCTCCATTCCCAGTATAGAGAGTGAATTCTCCTTAGTTGATACATATGGTTAGAACTTATGGGGTATTACATAATTGCATGCTATTTTACTTTGTGGCTGTCCAGATGGTCCTCAGGGTTAACGATGCTGATCTGGCGGCTAGATAGGTGTCCCCTTCTCCTTTAGTTCAACATGAGCTAGTCAAAAGCAAAGAACCTTTAAAAGAACTACCAAATACCTTCTCTCCCATGGTTTCTGATGTCTCTCCCCTCCACTTTTCTTCCTTCCCCCACTTAATGCAAAATCTTCTTTCTCAGTTCTTTCCCCTTCTTTACATTTATGTATCAATCAACTTTTTCTGTGATAACATCTCATCATGACCAACCCTAGAATCTTAGTGGCTTTTGGTCACAACATTTGTCAGAAAAGACTGGTTTTACTTCTCTAATGCATCTCTGGTAGGTAACTTTGCCTGGAGTCAAATTTTATTGGTATTTTTGTGTATTACTTTGTTTCATGCAAATTATTCTTTATGTTTTAATTTGCCTGGAGCCTTTCTTAAAGTCCTTCTATGCAAACAACAACAAAACCTATCCGTACATATAAAGTTGTTCCTGGAAACCAGTGTGAGGTTCTGTGATGAGAAACAAACAGAAGCCAAACCTTATCTTTCTTTAAACCATTGTAAGGAGCTCAGAGATGGACGTGCCTCTTCTCTCATGGTCCTAAGGGCCCTGTAGACTTTTTCATCTTCATAGTCAATTTTAATTCTTCAATAAATAAAAGCACTGTGTTTTGCTAACAATGAATTTTATCATATGGAAACTGACCTATCTCATAACTCACTTGAACCAGCAAAAGAACCGAAACGTATTAATTAGAGTATAGTTAGGTAATACACAGGTCAGTTTATATACTTTTGGTGAGATATATTTAAATCTGCACCATGATGATGAATATGGTGGGTGATGCTCATTTATGGAAAAGTCAAGTTTGCCCCAAGTTTTAGGGGCAAAAAGAAGGTTTAGTAGGATTCCAGCCATGGAGTAGGGGATTCCTATGGTAGATAATACCAGGAGCTGAAATGGTAGAAAAAATACAAGAAAATGGAAGGAAAACCAAGTCCCAGTACCAAGGAGAGCACATAAAATCCCAAGTCAGTGGGGAGCCAGAATAGGGGGTTAAGGCAGAAGTTACAAAAATAAGAATTGAGAACTCTGGGTAGAGGAGAGGCAGGTTGATTAGCAAAGGCCAAATCTTCCAGAAATTCCCTTATCTGCCAGGGTATCTCAGAGAAGGATAAAGGTCCTGGCCATTTTCATCTTTTGAATATTGCAGTATTTTAAGCATCATAATAAATTCCCCATTAGAAGTATAAAAATTATGTAGTTTGATACTTTTAAGTGACAAGTTTCTAAGGGATGGATTCCATGTTGGAGGATTATTTTTCCTCCAGTCTACTGCAATCAAATTTCTTCCCTCCAGTGCCCACTTACTTAAGGTGTCCTTATAAAACAATAAATGCACTTGTTGAATTAGAAAGGCAGAGCCAAGTCATAGTCATGACCCTTTTGCAGTCATTACATATAGAGTTGGCCCAGGACAATGTCACAAGGAAAAGTCCCTGAAGGTGTAATGAACCCTATCTTAACAAAAGCTTTCCAATGCAATGTAAGTGTGCTATTCACAAGAAAGAAAATTTCCAATTAAAAAAAACCCAAAAGAGTAATTTCAGGAGCACCAGTTTTTCCCAGGTTGGGGTATCAAGTTTAAAGTTTAATGCTGTATCTTCTCACAGTTTTGCCCGTGTTTCTGTAACTGAGTACATAATCTCATTTCTTTGCCCATGTTTGGGCCTCTAAAGTACGTGGAGCCTGGCTCAAGGCTGTGTCTCATCAGCTCCATCCATCGCAGGGCAGATCTTATAAATCCCAGTTGGTAATTCATCTTTATTAGTATGATGAGGTTGGCTGACCTCAAGGGCTAGGATTGCCACCATGAATTTATAGAGCCCTGAAAATAAACAACTGATTTAATATTTCTGGTGCATTTCTGATGGTTTTATTGCCTTAGAGACTATGTTTTATTTATGCTTTTGTTTGTTGGCTTCCTTCTGTCTTTTTCATGCATATTCTTCTCTATGTTTTAATTTGCCTGGACTTGTTTTCATGACCACAGCAAGTCTAAAAGGAAAGCTTTGACAAGTGCCTCTTCACTTTGATGGTCATAGGCAGATAATATGAATAACTTGTGTTAAGTGTATTAATTATCCAATGAGGCAGCCTAATCCATTTCTCCAGGAGGTGGTCAATGTTCTCGCTTGTTTTTTATTTGAAAGTCACAGCCAGAATCATTTTCAGGAGCTACAAAGCACAGAACATTAGGGACACACCAATGTTAGCAAAGCGAATGGTAATGTACTATTTGCAGTGCTTCTCTATTTAAATTTTATTTAATATTTTTTATTTATTGTTTTATAAGGACAACTTAAGTAAGCAGTCATTGGAGGGAAGCAATTTGATTGTAGTAGACTGGAGGAAAAATAATCCTCCAACATGGAATCCATCTCTTGGAAAGCCCACAATATATAATTTTTAGCATTTAAGTTATTTTAAAAGTGTATGTATTTAAAGTGCTGTGTTTAAATTAGTTCTGATAATAACATACCTTTTCAATAGAGCTTTTGAAGTCCACTTTTAAATTCCTACATTAGCTACGTGTAATTCAAGTCCAGTGGTTCAAGAATGTGTTCCTAATCAACACAAATGATATGAATCTCCACCACACACAAAACCTACCTGTGCCATTTGAGGTACTTATTCCCTTTATCATGTATTATTTATTTGCATCTTATCTACCAGAATTTAATCTCCATCAGGACACGTATTATAAAGGATGCTTAAAGCTGTAAGTGACTGCAACCAGATTCCTTGCAAACAAGGACTATATTGACTCATGTAACTGGAAACCCAGGGATACACTATCTGAAAGAACTTGGGGGAAATTACAGCATGGGCTTCCCTATTCTCTGATCTAAACTGGAGATAATAATATAGGAATTTTTAAGAGAAAGGGATAAGAAAATAAATGTAAATTACATAGTCCAGGTCTTTATATAAAAAAAAAAAGAGGAAAAGATTAGGCATACACTCTCCACTAAAATATGATCCCATCAGCATTAGAATGGTCATGTAAATTTAATTTTTTGAAGTTTAATATTTTGCTTTGAAAACCTAATTGATCATTCACAGAAGAAAATAATATAATTTAATATTCATTGATTTGGATTCAAATACATAAAATAATTTTTAATTCCACATCTGTGTTTTTCATAAAATGAAGTTGAAAACTATTATTCATGATAATTCCATACTTGATCTGTTTTCTTATAAAAATAGGTAATCCTTTATTGTTAGGAATAGGTTGATAACTCTGTCGGTTGGTATTAAGTATTTAAAGGAGGGCAGAAAAGAACAATTTCATTTCTATTTACCCCTGACTCCAGAGAATGTAAAGGTAATATTGTGGTAGCCCTATCATTTGTATATAAAATATCAAAATAGAATAAATATTAAATCACTTCCTTCCCCGGGGCGCCTGGGTGGCTTAGTCGGTTAAGCGTCCGACTTTCGCTTAGGTCATGATCTTGCGGTTCGTGGGTTCGAGCCCTGTGTCGGGCTCTGTGCTGACTGCCAGCTCTGAGCCTGGAGCCTGTTTCTGAGTCTGTATCTCCCTCTCTCTCTGACCCTCCCCTGCTCACACTGTCTCTCTCTCTCTCTCCTAGAAATAAATAAAAACATTAAAAATAAATAAATAAATCACTTCCTTCCCTTTTCTTCTCCTTTATGTCTTTCTGTATTTTCTCAGAGGTGTCAACTCTGATATATTTTATGATTACACCACCCCCAGGAAGGTAAAAGGGATTGGCATGCTGACCTGAGGAAGCTACCTATTGACAATATTTTTGCGTTATTTCAAAAGATAGAACAAGCCTGGGGTGCCTGGGTGGCTCAGTCAGTTAAGCGTCCGACTTTCGCTTAGGTCACGATCTCGCGGTTCGTGGGTTCGAGCCCCGCGTCGGGCTCTGTGCTGACTGCCAGCTCGGAGCCTGGAGCCTGTTTCAGAGTCTGTGTCTCCCTCTCTCTCTGCTCACGCTGTCTCTCTCTCTCTCTTTCCTAGAAATAAATAAAACTATTTTTTAAAAAAAGATAGAAGAAGCCTATAAGCAAATCTAATTCTTCATAGTTGACTTCACAATAAATTTCTTCATGCACAGCATTTGTTTTTATACATTCATAAAAATGAGAGTGTAGAATACCATTCCGCTTATGAGCTAGTGAAAAAAACTAGTCTTACCCCAGTACTTTGGCGTGTTCCTCCCTCAAAAATAACTTTGGGGCCCCTGGGTGGCTCAGTCAGTTGCGTGTCCGACTTTGGCTCAGGTCATGATCTCATGGTTTGTGAGACCTAGCCCTGCGTTCAGCTCTGTGCTGACAGCTCAGAGCCTGGAGCCTGCTTCGGATTCTGTCTCTGTCTCTCTCTGCCCCTCCCCGCTGCATGTGTTCTGTCTCTCTCTCAAAATAATATAAAGACACACACACAATTTTTAAATAGTAATTCTGGCAGGTGTTAAATAAAGAAAGACTATTGCAGAAATAGTCTGGACAACGCCAAATTTTATTCCTCTGCAAGCTTTGGAAGAACCAAGGATGGAAGAGGGGGAAAAGCCCCAGAGAATTCTGGAAAAATCTAAAATGTATGCTTCTTGGAAGAAGTAACACCTGCCAGTGAGATATTCAAACAGGAGGCAATGAGCCAAGACACTGTCATGGCGCTTTTCCTATCATTCCACAGAGAGGTGGCCCAGGTCAGTGTCACAAGAAAAAGTGCCCTGAAGGTGTGATCAGTGCTATCTTAAATAATCTTCCCAGACTTGGTCTAGCTTTGTCCATTGCCATGCTTTTGAACATTCCTCAACGTGCCTCTAAGGATGGAGAATAAACCCCTATCCTCCAGCATGTAGAAATTAGCCCAAAGCCACCACATACCCTTTAAGCTGTATGTTTTATATTAACAAGTAACTTATATGTACACCTTAAATATATACATTTTTGCTTGTCAACTGTACTTCAATAAAGCTAGAAGAATGTAATTTACCTATTGGCTTTGCACAAAAGAAAAAATGTGCTTTCCTTAATGTAAAAGACAATGTGAAAATATTTGCTTGAGTCTATTCCCATTCAACCACCTTTCCACCAAATCGACAGGTAAAAATTCATGCTGTGGCTACATCTGTGTGAGTCTCATTTTAATATCTAGTTCACAGCACTGTTTCATAAGCACTGAGAGAACCGGACTTATGACTCATTTGTTCGTTGCTGGATCCCCTGGGCTGAGGCAGTACCTGACACAGAGTAAATATTTGATCGGTGTTTGTTGAGTGAATGAGAGAATTAAGTCATTGATATGCCATGTTTATCCCTTGGCTTCACATTTTCTCAGTTCATAACCCCCGAAGCATGTGCACTTGCACTTTGAAAAGCCCTGCTCAATAGGATGCGAACTGAAGCCAAGATTCAGAATTCACAGACATAAATTAATAGAATATTTTTCTTTTCATTTCTGTGATTTTATTAGCTGAATTATGGGTGCGGCTCATTTCATGGATCAGATGACTGAGTCTTCTAGGTCTGTGGACTCAGTACTCAGCAATTATCCAGTTAATATGATTAATGGAGACAGTAAAAATGAGCATCCGCTTGGTCACGGGGGTCTCATGTTTCTGAGACTAGGAAACCACATCAAAAATCTGTGGAAGAAATGTTCTTTTGAAGGAATTAAACTCCGGAGGATATCTTGTTTCTCTCCATTGCCTCCATATGTCTTCGGCCCTCATGTTCCACCTCCTGCTCCTGGGGTTGATCAATATTTTTGCAGATCTTCATTTTTGGTCATATGGCAGATAGTGCTGTCAGTCTGAATTACCTCTAATTTCTTGAGCATTAGAAAGATGAGGCTAATATTACTGTTAAAACCTGATGACAAAGTACTGACTAAACAGTCAGCATGATGACCCATGGTCAGAGCAGAAAGGAAAGAATCGCTGATTTAAAATATCTTTTTACTGCAGAAATGCTCACTTCTAAATGAAAGTTGCCTTAAAGGAATTCAACACCAAAATCAAATAAAATACATACAATACAATACAATGTATAATATAAAATAAAACATAAAATAAACAGCTAAGAGAGTTTTTGCTTTCACTGAAAACTCAGCACATCTTAGGTGCTAAGTGATTGATAACATTAACCTTTTTACCCCTCACATCAACCTGGGGAGGGGAGTCATTTGATCTCTGTATTGAAGACCGGACAGGAAGGCTTGGAACAGTTAAGCCTCTTGCTCAACATAACAGGTAAACCTGTGCCAGATAAACCCTTGGCAAAACCAGGGTCTCAGTGTAGACCTGCCTGGCTCCAAAGCTGGAGTATATAAATCATATCCTCATTGTGGCTGTGTGTAAAAAGTCAGAGAAGACGAGATGGACAAGACCTAGAACGATTACATGTGAGGGAGACTTGGGCACAAAGAGAAGATGAACATTCTGGTAAATGTGGTCAGGTGGAAATGGGCCAATTTGAATCATGGTGGAACCAGATCCAATCATCTGAGTAGAACAAAGTGAAGTACTGCCATGTAGACATCTTGGCCGAGTCTTAATATCTCCAAACACCACAGCTGGTTTCTCACAGTACTAGATAAACTTGTTCTTGAAATCATATGGCATGAAAGTCTCAGTTACAAGCCCCGCATTCTAAGTACCCACCAACATGACTGGTTTGTCAAGCCAGGTGAAATTTTACTAGTAGATTAAGACTCTTTTTCATTTTTTAATGTTTATTTATTTTGAGAAAGACAGATAAAAAGTGAGAGGGGGACTGTCAGAGAAAGAGAGGGAGACAGAGAAACCCAGGCAGGCTCTGAGCTCTCAGCACAGAGCCCAATGTGGGGCTTGAACTCACAAATCATGAAGCCATGACCTGAGCTGAAACCAAGAGTTGGACGTTTAACAGACTGAACCACCCAGGCACCTCTAGACTCCTTTTCAAGTTAAATCTCTCTTCCTAAGGCAAAAATTTCCCATGAGAGGTAAGACATAATTCTTAAAATACTCTGTTTCCATTTGAAACCAAGCCTTTGGGGGTGATGCCTCTATGCCAAAAATCCTAATTATTTATATAACCTGAAGCAAATTTGTATCATTTTTATTTGCATAAAGGTAAAGAGATTTCCTCAAGGACATACAGATAAGATGTGATAGAGCCTGGGTGTGAACCCAGGTCCTCAGTTTTTTCCGCTATAAATTGTCATGCCATAGTGCTTGGAGCCACACCAGCCTCTCTGGATGGCAGTCACAGCAAGGAAATGGTAGCTTTTGCACAACTCCTGCCATGAGAAATGAAAACTGGTATTTCCTTCTGCTACTACTGGCTCATGTTGGATATAAGCCTGCTGGTATTGACCAGGCCTCACAATACTCCATATCAGACCAATATTCTGAACACAGATACCTCATAAGGAAAAGCATATTCCTGCTTTTACAAAAGAGATTTTAGATGAAAGCTCTGTGGGTGATTGTCAAAAGGCTCTTCCTATGGGCCTTGCAGACCCAAGACTTACATAATAAAGGGGGTTAAGAACACAAGAGTTACAACTGAACCTGGTCCCATGTCTAAAGAGTCTAATTTAAAGTTAAGGTACAGATAAGGGCAGAACATAAGTTACTACATATACCTTTGCTAATTGGTGAAGCATAGCAGTCCCTTCCTCAAGGTCTGCATTCCACAAACACCCTCCCTTACACTGGCAGCTGGGATAAGGATAGATAAGAGTAGCTAAAACATAAACCCAGGTGCAAAGACTGACACATTTAGGGCCCCCATGATAGTTTCCACAAACAAACCAATTCAGAAACATTCATCCTCTTGAGAGCCAGACAGAATGACTCCTAGCTTATCTATATACAATTTAACCTAGATGTTATCCTGTTTTTCACTAAGAGCACCCTGTTAATTCCTTGGTTGTAAATTCACTATGCCTGGGATAATTCTGCAGAATATCAAAAACTTGTTATTGCAAAAGGCCTCCCATTGTAGAAATTCCTTTCTCTGACTTCATGTTGTTGCTAAACCTTTAAATAAAGATACCAAAACCGACAGGACAGAGATGCCTGCCTGGTGATCAGAAAGAATCTCGGGGCTCTCTCACTCTCTCTCTCGCCGACCCCTGGACCTGCCGGAGCTGGCCTCCGACACCATAGAAGGGAATTTAGAAGTGCTCCAATACAGCCTTAGAAAATGGGACACTGAATAGTAAACTGTGAAAAGATTTATCAGCAGAAGATAGGAACTTGACAATGGTATGTGTTAAGGCAAAGTCACAAGGGCAACATGAAGATCTTAAAGGCTAACATTAAATGAGAAGCCAGTTCTCATCATATCTCAGATTTGCTCCCCAAAAATCCAACTATAAGGTTTGGTAACAGTGGGATGATGATTACATAATAGTTGATTCCTGAACAACACAGGTTTGAATTGTGCAGTCCATCTATATGTGGATTTTTTTTTGATAAATACAATACTGTAAATGTATTTTCTCTTCCTTATGATTTTTTAAATAGCATTATCCTTTCTCTAGCTTGCTTTATTGTAGGAGTACAGTATAGAATATATATAACATGTTAATCAACTGTGTTATTAGTAAGACTTCTGGGCAACAATAGGCTATTATTAGTTAAGTTTGGGGGAATCAAAGCTTTTATGTGGATTTTCAACTGTGGGGGAGGGGGGCTCAGTGTCCCTAAATTCTGTTGTTCAAAGGTCAACTGTATATTGAACAAAATGTGTTATCGGCAATTATATCTTCCATTTTGAGCAATTTAATTTCAAAAAGTTAGTGTTCCATTCAGGAGGGGATGCATGGAAGATGTCTAAGAAGAGTGAGAGAAGAGAGGGTTACATAAAATAATTATGTAAAAAAATCATATGTGTCTGTGATGCAAAGAGCTGTGTGCTTGCAAGGTAGGTGAGGGTGAAGTGTGGGATGATCCACAGTGCAGCGATAGCTATGTACACACAGGGGCTGAGAGCCGTGTGGGGGCTGGTGGGACTGTGGCCACCCAGATACAGACATTGGGAAGAATGAGAAGGACTCACGGGAGACAGAGGGAGAATGGCCAGGGACTTCACAATAAGTTCCAAGATTGAGTTCAGTCATCAAAGCAATGGTGTGAAGGTGTCAACAGAGGTCATGAATACATTGAGACTGGACAGCTGGTCAGACCTTCAGAATGAGAACTAGCCACAGTTAGGGACAATTTTAATCGAACAAGAGAAGAGGAAATCTCTTTCAAGTTGTACACTGGGACCCCATTTCCGCAGCTCTTTCCTTTGAATGTTCTGACTTCAAATAAACAATCTGCATTCTTGTTCTTGCAACCTTCCAAAGCTATCTACAGAGTGTTGAACAATGATGTTTCTTTACCAAACAAGATTAAGAGGCAACTTCCCTATGCAGTGGATGCCCAATGAACTTTGTCACTTCCCTTTCTGTTCACCCTGCTCCCTTCTCCTGACTTTTTACACTCACAGACTTGAACATCTTCCAGTCTCTTCATCTCTCCAAAGGCCCTATTTTGTTTCTCAGCAGCTATGGTTTCTGAGGACATGAAGTTCCCTTTCAAAGCTGATCTTCAGGCTGCACTTTGACCACCATTACTGCCACTCTGAGCTCCAAGTCAGCATGTAAGGCAGCCTAACCAGAGGCCTGCTTCCTCAGCCTATACCTGGAGAGGAAAAAGCTGACTGTAGCAGGAAGCAATTGCCGTGAATCATGTGTCGCTGCTCACGTGAAGCCGAAAGGTACTTTTTCCTTTCATGGAATCCATGTCCAAACTTGTCTTCTACTCTTTCCTTCCTTTGTTCTAATAAGGTCAAACAGCAGAGTGGCCAAAACATAGTGACAAAAAGAAAGGTTATGATGGTTGGTCTTTATTTTATTCTTTTCCTCTTCTGGGTGATTTTCCCCTTTCTGAAAATTCCTCCTCTACAATTTGCCCCAAAATCAAACTTGATGGATGGTAGAGTGACTGATTTATTATTCTCTGGCAACAGAACATTTTTCCTTTCAGATGTGTGTCTTTAGAAGTCCTATTTTAATGTCCATAGGCACCCCACAGATAGATTGAGAAAGAGAATATCTCCAAATGCCCAGTTAGACAATTTTGTGTGATCAAAGGAGTTCAAAGGCAAATCGGGGTCCCCAGGAAAGGAAGAGGGGAAGTGATAAAGACCAAAGCTTGTTCTTCTCAACCAAGTGGAGGGCAGAGGCTTTGAGGATAAGGGACAGGGAGGAAGAAACCAAGAAATGAAAAGATCAGCTCTTCATTGTGCTAGAAAAACTAACATCTGGAAAGGAGGCGGCAATTTAGAGATTTCTGAATAAGACTGATGAAAACAATTATCCAGATCTCTCCCATCCCTCCGCTGAAATGCGTAAAGGCACATGAAAATGTGGGGGAAACCACTTTTAGAGCTGGAGACTTTAGAAGGAGACCCCCAGCAGGTAAGGAATTTTAAGTTTTCCCAGTAAAATTATAGAAAGAAATGGAAAGGAGAAGGAAGACAGAACAGGCAAACTCCACCTACCTTACTCCACCAACTCTGAGAAATATCTGTAGGATGAAACCATAGAGGAGTATGGCACAAGCCTGTTAATATCACCCAACTTGGAGGAAGAAGAGGTGGAGCCCAAATGATGGCATGTTCTGTGAACTCCCCTTGAAATTACAACTGCAGAAAGTAGACAGGGGGTCCACATCTGGGTTACACCTGGTGCCCCAGCTGTAACAGGGAAGAGAATGCAATTGATGTCTTTTGGGGGTCCAATTGTTCACTTCTCTCTGTACCTACACCCTTTGCCATGTAACATTGCAGCCTCCCTCCCACACCCATCCCTTCATGGACAGAATAAATCACTCTGCTTCCCAGCATGTGGAGCAAAGCCAGCTCTCCTCAACTAGACTGCAGCCTGGATCAGCCAATGCATAGGTTCAAAAGCTAAATGAATACCATTTATTGTATGCTGTTGGTTTTTTGTAGTAGTTTGTCACACAGCAATAGGTGAACAATACAATACACAGGGGTTTATCTGTAAGCCAACAAGAATCAGAATGAGAGTCCTCAGTGGCCTAAACTTGTGATAGTGCAAAATACTTGACTGAAGAATTTGAGGAATAAGTACTCTCAGCAAGTAAATGCAGCAAAACCAGAGAATTCAGTCCCAGAGATGAAGAAGGGGATTCGGAATGGATTTCCTTCCCTTTGCTCTGGATGGATGGAAGGCTGATCCACTAATTAATGCATATTAATGTCAACAGTATTTAGGTGTTTATTTTCTCTGGACTAATTTAACTGACATTACTCCCACAAATATGTTTTAATATACCTACCAGGTATCAAGCAGTGGTGAGTGCTTTGGAGAAACCACAGCATGAAATAGAAATGGTCCTGGCCTTCAAAAAGGTTCATGTCCATCAACTCAAAAAGCATGCATTTGTGTGTTGGGAGATTTTTGCCAGTCACCATAAGTAGAGGACAATGGAATAAATTCATACAATTAGGACAGCAAATAACATCACACAAGAATTGTCCAGAGAAAAAATATTTTACATTTGTGAAGGCAAAAAAAGAATTCTCAGTACAGCAAAAATCAGAAGGTTTTACCATTCATGTTGTCTTCCTTAACAACAACAACAACAACAACAACAACAAATTACTTGAATATCTACTGTACCCAAACAAGAATAAGGAATACATGGAAAAATTTAAGATTAGCACTAAGGTCATTCAAGCATAGAAGATTATCTAAGTAATTAGATTGCTAAATATATAAAAATAAAGACTGAAATTTTAATTTATTCCTAAAAACATAAAAGTAAGAAATAGGAAAGCAAGTACAGAATCTGACCTGTTATACAAATTTTTGCTGATCTTTACTGTACATTAATGAACTGGTGAAAGATCTTAGGTGAATCGGTGATATTCTCAGAAAATGTAAATTTCTGAAATTTATCCAAGGGGAAAACAAAAGTAAAACAATGGGTGGTAAAAGAGTTGCACAAATGAATCCGTCTCTGGAGGGCTTTGTGACTAATTTACTCAAATTCCCAATGCTATACAATATGCTCTAGAGCACAGCAAAAGCGACAAAGATATTTCTAATTAATTTTATGAAGCCCAAGTTTGAAACTGAAACTTTACAAAGCTATATATGAGAAGACACAAGATGTCAATCTCACATGTTAATATTGACAAAAAAAATATTAGTTAATTCAGCTCCATCACTATATAAGAAATATTTTACACCATCAAGAAAGGTTGATTTCAAGAATTTGAGACGCCTCTATTTTATATCACTTAAACTGACTGATTGATTGGTCAGTCAAAATGCCTAAAAAGATACATTAAGATGTGGGGCATCCATTTTTATAGCTGGAGACTTCAAAGATGCCATCAATGGGTGAGGAATTATTAGGAATTATGGAGAAAACCAGAATTCAAGAAGTAATGCTCACTAACTAGGAAAAACTAGAGCTACTGTTTTTACCACTTCCGCACATTCATAGGAAGAAAGGCGGGGAGGGGAATTGAGGGGCGGAGCCTGGGTGGCTCAGTTGGTTAAGCATTTGACTTCAGCTCAGGTCATGATTTGGCAGTTTGTTGGGTTCGAGCCCCATGTCAGGCTCTGTGCTGACAGCTCAGAGCCTGGAGCCTGCTTCAGATTCTTTGTCTCCCCTTCTCTCTGCCCCTCCCCCTCCTCATGCTCTGTCTCTCTCTGTTACTTGATAATAAATAAATGTTAAGGGGCGCCTGGGTGGCTTAGTCGGTTAAGCGTCCGACTTTCGCTTAGGTCATGATCTCACGGTTCGTGGGTTCGAGCCTGGCGTCGGGCTCTGTGCTGACTGCCAGCTCAGAGCCTGGAGCCTGTTTCAGTCTATGACTCCCTCTCTCTCTGACCCTCCCCTGCTCACGCTGTCTCTCTCTCTCCTAGAAATAAATAAAACATTAAAAAAAATTAAAAAAAAAAACCTATTCTTTAAAAATAAATAAATAAATAAATAAATGTTAAAAAAATTTTTTTAAGTGAGATGGGGGAGGGATGAATGGAAAAACATAATTAAATCTACTGATGAATAAAAGGCATTTGGTAAAATTTAACATGATTGTCATTTTTAAATAGGAATGCTTTCTTAACAAGACAAACAGTATCAGCCTCAATGTGGTGACATTTGGACATTATCACTAAAATTAGAAACCAACCAAGGAACCACTGTTGTATAAACTGTTCTGGAAGTTCCAGCCAAGGCAGTAAGACAGGATACAAAGTGAGACTTCCTGATACATTGTGCAGATATTGCTGTTAGTAATGAACTGGTTTCATCTCTGACCCAGGGTTCTCATATCTTCCGGTAGTGAACTGTCTTCCAAAGTGGCTGCACCATCTTGTATTCCCATTGGCAATGAATGAGAGTTCCTCTTGCTCCACATCCTCATCAGCATTTAATGTTATCCAGGTTCTGGATTTGATCCATTTAAATAGGTGTGTTATGGTGTCTCATTGTTTTAATTTGCATTTCTCCGATTGACATATGCTATGGAGTTTCTGTTCATATGTTTATATTCTATCTATATATCTTCTTTGATGATGTGTCAGTTAAAGTCTTTGGCTCATTTTTCAACCAGGTTGCTTTTCTTATTGTTGAAATTTGGTTCTTTTATCACCTGTGTCTTTTGCAAACATTCTTTGCCAGTCTTTGCCTTGACTTTTTATTCTCTTCACGGTGTCTCTCTCAGGGCAAAATTTTTTAATTTTAATGAAATCCAGCTTATCAATTCTTTCATGGATCTTGACTTTGTGTTGTATCTAAAAAGTCATTACCAAACCTGGAGTCCTCTAGATTTTCTCCTACATTATCTTCTAGGAGTTTTATAATTTTGTGCTTTACATTTAGGTCTAATATTACTCACTTTGAGTTGATTTTTGTGATGGGTATAGCATCTGTGTCTAGATTAATTTTTTTGGCATATGGATGTCTGATTGTTTTCAATCTTACTATTTTTAAATAAAAGTTAACAAAAAAGTAATACATGGAAAGTCATTAACACATATCCATGTAAATACCAATTAGATTTAATTTATGTAAACATGTTACTCTAAGGGCATTTGCCCGAGTCCTCTCTCTCTCTCTCTCAATAAGCATTATATACTAATTACATGCACTAATAGATCCATTCCTTCCTAATTTCCTCTTCACCTTCTCTCTCTAAAAACAAGACAATCTTCTCTTTTGTGCTTACCATTCCCATGCATTTTTTTTTACTTTTACTACATATGTATAAACAATATCCAATTTTGTGTTGTATGTTTGCAAAATTTACATAATAGTAACCCTGTAAAGTATCTTTTTTGCAATTTGCCTTCTGTTGCACATGATTATGCTTTTGAGAGTTACCTAGGTTGATACATGTAGATCTGGTTTATTCATTTTTTCTATAGAGAAGTATTCTATGAACAGACTACAACCTATTTCTCCATTTTCCAATGAAGGGACAGTTAGATTTTTTCCACAAATACTAGTGCCATTTTCCAAATGGAGAAAATTGAACTCAGATACAGCATAGACATTAAAAGGTAGTAAGAAAATTTCTACTTTGCACTTTACAGGCAAAGAATGATATGATCATTTGGATTGACGACAGTGGTTAACTATATCTTTGAGATTTTTCCACTACAAACTAAATTTACCTCCTAGTTATTATCTCCCTTGGAAGTTAATAGGTCAATTACACTATAATAGTATAAGTGATGAAGGTTAGCAGTATTCAAACATTTTTTCCTTTTTTTTTTAATGTGAAATTGAATTGTTTCCTTTGTGAGATTCAAAAATCCCATGGAAGCCAGTTTCTTTCCATTCTCCCCTGTGTTCTGGCACACATAGGAAAGGGAAACAATCTCTTCCAGACACAACCTTGAAGTATTTATTAAGTAACAATAGTCAATTGTTGGAGTTTTCTGAGTGTTTCACTTACCATGAATATTATCAGTGGTTCTCAAGGGGGGACAATTTCCTCCCACCGACCCCCCCCCAAGATCATTTGACAGTATCTGGACACATTTTGGCTGTCATTACTTGGCGGGGGCGGGGGGGAATGCTACTGGAATCCAGTAGGTAAAAGCCAAGGATGCTACTATGTATCCTGAAGTGTTTAAGACAGTCCCCCTGACAGAGAATTGTCCTCCCTCAAATGTCAATAATGCTGAGGTTGAGAAATTCTGATTTAAAGATTCAGAAACTATAATTATATGCTTCAGCTGCTGTCTTTATTCCAGAACTGCGGGATTAAAGCCTGACTTGGCAATGAATTTCATGGCAGAAATACATTGTTATAAGGCTAATGGAATGTTCTTTCTGTTACTTTCCTACCCCTGCCTAGTTATACTTCACAGACCTCTTTAATTCCTCTCTTACCTCCTTGTTACATAACTTCAGGCTTCCTTTGAAAGCTCCTTCAGCTCTAAGTCTCTGTATCCTTTGGAGATGAAGCCTCCTCAGCTTTTTTTCAGTTGCACAAGTCAGCACACTTCACTGGTTTGAATTATTTTTTCCCCTGAAGCTGTTCTCTCCAGCCACTGAACTAACCTCCAGGCAGCAGCTACACCTGGCTGATTTCATAGGAAGTGAACAAGACGGACTTTTTCCTCGGCAGTAAGAATTCAGGGTGTCCTTTTCAGACTAGTCGACCGGTCTGTTCAAGTCTGGCTTACCTTGATTAAATCCATCCTTCTGAGAACTAGAAGTGATAGCATTAACTGTAATCCCAAAAACATGTCCAGAAACACCTGGTGGTAAGAATTAGGAGGGGAGAATCATGAAGAGGCAAGAAGATTATTGACCTGTGTTGGATTCTCCTACTAACTAGCTGTCTGAACTTGGGCAAGTCACTGTCAATGTAAGATGAATCACAAAGCAGACAAGTGGAAGTACCCAAATGCACTCAAAACGAGGGGATAAAGAAGCTCTCCTTTGATAGACTTTATGATCTGGCATCCTAAAAACAAGCTGTTTTGACTTCACTCTTCATATAAATTTTACTCTAATTTTTAAATGCCACAATATCTTCAGTGTTTAGGATTTCTAAAGGTCTTAGTCTAGTCTTGGTTGTGAAAGAGTCCAGATTTCCAGACTCCAGAATTCTTTCTTCAACTAACTCAGCAGTCATACTAATTCTCGAGACTGGAGAATTTTGTCCCATCCCTTCCTTAAAGAAACAATAATACTAATTTTCAGTACCCAATGTGTACCAAGCACTGAGCTAGATCCTGGAATTTCCAGAAATTACTAATCCAACAAAGTACATACCTATCATTCAAGAATATTAATCAGACATCTCTTGAACCCCATTCTGGGTCAGACAATACATGTATCAGTCAACCAAGAAGAATGATGTCACAGTCTAGAAGTAGGGACAGAGGGGTGAATATCCAGGAATAATACAATCTTAGAAAGAGGCACAAGGTATTGTAGAACTACAGAGCACGAATGAACATAACCCCTTCAGTGAAAGAGTCTTCTGGAAGAGATGGCATCTGATTTCTGGAAAAAAACAAACTATATCAAAGTATAATGCAATTCCCTATTTGCTTGTTTGCTTTTATCCTTTTAGTGAATACCTATGGAGCATCTACTGTGTCATAGGCGCTCTGAAATGTTTCAAGGATTCACAGGACAGATTGACCTAGTCTCTGTCTTCACAAAACATATCACGTGCAAGGTCTTATTGGTCTTACAAGTCAAGGCTCTCACTTAGGTTTTTATACATTTTCTATTCTGCATGTAGATATATTCCACACAACTCCTTTCAGTGGCATTTGCAAGAATGGGAAGCCAGGCCTCTTGGTTTTCCATTGAGCATTTTTTTTCTACACCATTGTATTGAATTCCAGAGTGCCTTGGATTCTCCAAAAGAGTTCTGTTTTGAGGACTCCAACCATTCCTTGAGGATGGCTGGCCTTCTGATTTTCATCAAGTCTATCTCTAGTGCTTGCTATCCTGCTGCCCTCATACGTGACCAGGAAAGTGATTCTTTTGGGTTCTACAAGGTTGTATTCTCCTGTGAGGTACTCACACAATGCATGTGCTCTCTCAGTCATTGAAGGAATTTGTCAGGTGACATGGTTCTAATGACCTTTGGTCTTTAGTCTTCAGTGATTTAGAAATTATCAGAATTTCATTCCAGCAATTGTTTTCAACATTATATTTTCCTTAGTGATATTCTTCTTTGGTTCCATATCACTTATTTTGTTTTCAGTTGGGAACCTCAGATCATCTTTCCTGGGCCCCTTGACAACTGACAGTTACTACTTTTAAAATCACTTCTTCTTTAATGCCATGTGTCTATGCAAATGTTAGGAAGAAGTAACTAACTCCAAATAGAGTATCAGGGCAAAAGTCAAAGAAGACTTCTCAACCATAAGTACTTATTCATGACTTACCATGTGAAGTGCCAGGCACAGCGTTGGGTGCTGAGATTATAGATATGCTAGGGACACAGAGTGAAGAAGCTGAGGTTCTCATGCTCATGAGCTCACATTCTTTCTGGGAGCAAAAACACTCACCAGACAAACAATGGTACATTAGTTTATTTATTGAAAAAATTCCCAAGTACAACTAATTAGCAGTATAATATGAAAGACAGTGACTGAGGGACACATAGCACTACCTTAGAGAGGGAGGGAAGGTCTCTGAAGAGACCATCTTAAATCAGAACCGGAATGGTGGTAATGCCCTCCTCTTGGAAAAGATTATTACAGGCAGAAGAAACAGCCACAGCCAAAGCCCTGAGGTGGTAGCAAATCCCCAAATATCAGAGAAGCAGAAAGAATAAGTTTGAAGCAAAGATCGATTGAATGGGGAGATGGTTAGCAATTGAGTCTTGAGGGACGAGCAGGGGCATGGTTCTGGCCCTATTAGATCAGGGTGCAGGTGTTAGGGGCTTTTTGTGTCTTTTCTTTCCTTCCTTCTTTTGACTTTTTCTTTTTCAGGCTAGATAATCCTTTCTTTACAACAACTCTTTTCAAAATGACATTTTCTATCCCTTTAACCATTTTTATTATTCTACTTTCTTCATCATTTGGAGGACAAAATAGAAGACCTTAGAGCCTGATAATTGTGAAATGTATTGAAATAATCTACCCCCATATCTTACACATCAGAATTCCATTACAATAGCCTAAAATTAATTAACTTTTTTTCAGCATTATTGAGGTATAACAGACATACAGTGCTATATAATTTTAAGGTAATCATTCAACTTACCTCTACAGATCTTCCTCAGTTTAATGATAGGGTTATGTCCCAATAAACCCATCATAAGCTGAAAATACCATAAGTCAAAAGTGCTTTTAATACATCTGACTTACCAAACATCATAGCTTAGTCTAGTCTACCTCAATTGTGCTCAGAACAATTCCATTAAATTACAGTTGGACAAAATCATCCAACACAAACCTACTTTATAATCAAGTGTTGACTATCTGATACAATTTATTGACTACTACATGGAAAGATAAAATGGCTGTATGGGGACAGAATGGTGGTCGGTGTACCAGCTACTCACCATCATGATCCTGTGGCTGACTGGAAGCTGCCACTGCCCAGCACCACAGGAGAGGATTGGACTCCACATCACTAGCTGGGAAAAGATCCAAATTCAAAACTTTAAGTCTAATTTCTACATTACAATAATTTAGATAACATACATTATCCCATATAAATATAAAAAGAAGGAGGAAGAAAAGGAGAAGAAGGAGGAAGAGGAGGTGGAGGAGGAAGAAGAGGAAGAGGAAGAAGAAGAAAGTGGAAAAAATCTTTTTCTTTGAGAATTCTTGGGTTCTACTCTAACAACTTTCTGCCTGCAACAGCAGTATTAACTATACTCTCATCATCTTTGTACATTACATCCCTGGTACTTATTTACCTTACAACTAAGTCTGTACTTTTTGACCACCATCATCCACTTCCTCCTCCCCACTCACCTGCCTCTGGTGACCATAAATCTGATCTCTTTTTCCTGTGAGTTTGATTTTTCCTTTTGAGCAGGAGAATGATGTGATATATATATATATATATGAATATATATATGCATATATATATGAATGATGTGATATATATATGCATATATATATATGAAAACAGAATTATATATATAATGATGTAATATATATGATGATATACATCATATATCATGATATATAATATATATATGATATATAATATATATGATGATATACATCATATGTAATGTTATAATATATATCAGAAATCAGAATTATTTATATATTAATTATATATATTATCTATATTAATTCTATATATAATTATATATGTTATCTATATTAATTATATATATAATTCTGATTTCTTGGTGCCGAAGATACAATGGACCATTAAAGTCAGGGCTGGAAACATACAGGCCTGTAGTCACCACTGGGGATGAGAGGGTTACCTCAATAAGGGAGGTGGAGGTAAAACTGCAGAGAAGTGGGCAGATACGGTCCATATTTTGGAAGAAGAGATGTTAGTGCTGAAGAGAAGAGACCTAAGGAAAGGAGAAGAATCAAGGATGAGTCTAAGGTTTCTTACTTGACTAATTAAGTCATCATTAATTGACAAGTGGAGATGCTAAAAAGAAAACAGGTTTGGTACAATCTTGAATATGCTATGCCTGAGAAAGCCTCAGAAGCATCTTTCATGTATGTGCCATCAAAGATGGTTGAATATAAAAGTCTGGGCTCTGGAAAGCACTCAGGACTTGAGACAGAACCATCAGAGCTGTTGAAAGAGCTAGAAAATCTTGGAGGCCCCAGACAGAATTTCTAAACCAAGAAGAAATTAGGAAGTGCATTTAAAAATGTAAACTGGGTGGCTCAGTTAAGCAACTGACTTCAGCTCAGGTCACAGTCTCATGGTTTGTGTGTTCAAGCCCCAGATAGAGCTCTGTGCTGACATTTCAAAGCCAAGAACCTGCTTCATATTCTGTGTCTCCCTCTCGCTCTGCCCCTCCCCTGATGGCACTTTCTCTCTCTCTCTCTCTCTCTCTCTCTCAAAAATAAACATTTAAAAAATTAAAAACTAAAAATTTAAACTCATGAGGCCCTTCCCAATAGCAACAACTCCCAGGCAGTGGGGCTGTTTGTTGTCAAGAGAGGGAAGAATATCCCTTCCACCTGCCACACACACACACACACACACACACACACACACACACACACAATCCTTTCCATGCCACAAAAGCCAAAGCTGGGGTCTATTCTGTGCCGAGAGATTCTGACAATGCAGAATTCCAACAATGCCTGGGCTTTCAGCACGACTTCATGTGTTTAACATTTGTTGTGAATGGAGCCCTAAAATTTTACCGCCTTCTATAAACATTTATTGTTTTTCGGGGTTTCTGACTCCAAGCTGAAAGTGCGAATTCTCTATCATCTATTCCTTGAAGTATGTCAATGCCAAAGACATAGACCATATTAAACATGTGAGTCGAGGTATGTAGGTCCCAAGAGAAAATAGGCTTAGACAGAAAGAAGGAGCCATTGTTACCTACAACTATTTTTATCCCTCAGCTAGTGGAGTTTTCACCATCCTTATTAGGTTTTTCTATTCAGCTTCAACAAGCTTTGCAGACCACATAGTTAATACAAATTCTAGCAACAGATTTTACTTCCCCTTTTATCATACAACTCAAACCTTATTACTTGTTCATTGTACTGCCGTTGGGATTTAGATTTTTATAACCGTTTTCTCAAATGTTGGGCACTTTATAAATTTATGACTTTTATTGCAAATCAATAAATTTTATTCACCTATTATTCAGCAGGGGACATACCTTGCTGAATAAACTCAGCTATTACCATTAACTTTTCAATCCAGGGAAAATTTTAAATTAAAAATTCCTAGTATAAGTCAGGAATGAAGAGGAGAATGGGGAGGTAGGATTCAGGAATAAAGCAGAGTCATGTGTACAAAAATATTTTCCTTTTCTTCAGTAATGTATCAAATTATATGAATCAGCCGGGCTCTCTATCTCTTTCAGAAGTTATGGGAATGGTTAGTTTTCATCAACTGGGATGATTTTCGTTCCTCGCCAGGGGACTCTTGGCAATGTCTGGAGATACTTTTGATTGTCACAACTGAGGAGAAAGAAGGCCTATAAGCCACAGGATAGCCCTCACAGCAGAGACTGATCCAGCCCACATGTCAGTAGTGCCAAGGTTGAGGACCCCAGGTTTAAAACATGGGACTTAATGATTTTGCCCTTGTTCATGCTAGGATGCATCCTTAAAAAGAGTCTAATTTTTTTGTATGTTTTTTTTCTCAAATTTCAAATAAATTATTAAAGGTGTTTCAGTATAGTTGCAAAATGGTTAATAATATTATCTAACTTTTGGGGAACACGAGTAACCTAGTAAGACTGATTCATCAAAATGCCAATAAATGGTCAAAATTGACTTTACTAGACACAGCTTATAAACTGATTAGGGGACTCAACTTTAACCTTTCAAAATAGGCTTACATGCCACATATGAGGATGAATTTTTTGGCGAGGTATATATTTAACATTGGTTTCTTCATAAATAAATGACTAGCTGATTGACCAGCAAAGAGTTTTGTTAGACTAACAAATGGAATTGAAAATGGTTAACTTATTTATTGCTTTAACATTGCAAATCCCCCAGTTTTATTTAATTTAGCCAACCACTTGCATATATCACTTTAGGGCAATTGCCTACTACTTATGTTTTAAAATTATACATATTTTGTGTTTTATTTTATTAATGTCTAGCTCTTATGCTAATTTTAGAAAGTGAATAGTTTGCCTAGAACAGACATTAGAAGATGATGCTCTTCACACTCTCTTAAACAACAGGAAGAATGTAAGTGACTGGAGGTATCAATGGACAGATCAGTGTCACCCGACATACAAGCTAAGAAGTCCTGGGGCGCCTGGGTGGCTCAGTCAGTTGAACATCTGACTTTGTCTCAGGTCACAATCTCATGGTTTGTGAGTTCGAGCCCCACGTTGGGCTCTGTCCTGACAGCTTACAGCCTGGAGCCTCCTTCAGATTCTGTGTCTCCCCTTCTCTCTGCCCCTCCCATGCTCATGCTCTGTCTCTCAATAATAAAAACATTAAAAAAATTAAAAAAAAAAGTAGTCTTGAGGTCTGCAGAGTATTTGAAAGAGGTCTCTGATATATGAACCTTATAAAAAACCATTTAATAGTAATAACAAATGGATCATTGCTAAGACCTATTGAGCAACAATTACGTCCTAAGATTTTCAAAGGCATCAAATGATTTAACCTTCAAAGCATCCCTAGTAGGCTGACACTCTTCTCTTCCCATCATGAAGACAGGGACCATGGGCATTGCTCAGAGAGATTAATACCTCTTTACACTTGGACACAAATGTTATGAAGTGAAACTACATCTTACTCAGCCCTGAGTCTTTCACCAATCTGCTATATGCAAGTGCTTTTGCAATTATTAAATATACAAATTTGAGAAGCATTGCTAAACATAGACTACTCTTTCTGTCACTATGACCTCTCTCAGGGTATTGGAAAATAAGACTCTATGCAAAGTTTTAACTTTATAAAGACTGAGAGGCATGACAAATCTTCTCTGCTCACATTTATTTGTGCTTATCAATTATTAATGCCGCATGTGTTACAAATGGTTGATGAGATCCTCAATTCATACAAGCATATTCAGTAACTTAATCATTGATCATGAAACAACACACAGACTATTCTACCTTTGTCTCTAGCTTCAAGTTTCTACTCCAATTAATACTGTTTCCAGACATATTACTGTACCTATTAAAAAATAAGTAATTGTTTTTTGCAGGGCTGTGTGATTTAATTGAACCAGGATATGTGTCTTCCCTGCAGACTAATTAGGTTCTCAACTCCTCTTCTGTGTGATGAGAATATTAGGACTCCAAATAGAAAAAAAATCACCCACATGCTTAGCTGTGAAGTCTGGGAAAGAAATAGGATGCACTGGTGGTTCTGGGAGTTGGAGCATGGCAATAGAAGAGAATGCGAGGGACATATTTTCCATTGTTGGGATTTCCCATAATATTTGTATCATGTGCTCACTCAGCATATGCTTAAAGAGAATCAGTGAAATTCACTTTGTTTCCTTACCTAGGCTTCTATTTATCCTGAGACTGCTTTAGCTTTTAATTATTCTCACATTGAGCAGAAACCTGACTCTGGGGGCTATTTACTCTTTGACTAAAAGTTGGGTGGAAGCCACTTGATTAGACTGGGATTAAATAACTTATTAAGTTCTGCCCTAGCCTTTGAGCTGACCCTGTTGGCTCCAAAGAACACAAAGACAAGTGTCCCCTTCTAAGGCCTGCTCAATGGCAGAGGTTTGACCAAAGACAGTTGTCTCTGATTCAAGCCACTAAGTTTTGGGGATGGTTTGTTATATAGCAATAGCTAACTAAAACAATTAAACTAACTTTTAAAAATCATCCATTTGTTCATCCATTTAGCCATTATTTATCATGTACCTAGTAAGTGTTAGAACTGTTCTAGGTGCTGGATATTTAGCTGTGAGGAAGACCAGTCTTCCTCATGGAGATCATATTATAGTGGGCATAGATAAAAAATTAACAGAGAGACAGAAACAGTATAAAACATAAATATTAACCATTAATGCTGGGAAAAAAAATAAAAAGCAGAGGGGAAGATATATATTGCCATAGGTGAGGAGTACTATCTTGCATAGGGTTGTTTGGGACAGAAAGTTTGGTGAAATCAAGGAACAATTCAAGTTGATATCTGGGGCTAGAGTGTTTCGGGTAGAAGGGAAGCGAGTGTGCACATCCTGAGGCAGGCCTGTGTCTGGGATATCCCAGGGAAGACAAGGAGGCTGGGGTGACTAAAGTAGAGTGGGCAGAAGAGAGAAATATTAAGGGACTGGGTCAGAATGAATTTTGGAGGCCAAGTTACAAGATCCTTGAAGGGTGCATTGCCTTGTGCATGAGATGGGAGCCATGGAGGTTTTGAATGGAGTAGTGACTTGGTATGACTCATATTTAGAAAGATTACTAATGAGGACCAAGGGTAGAGTCAGGACGTATATTTAGAAGGATGTCTAATGGTCCTACATTTAGAAAGACTAGGGGTAGAGTCAGGAAGACCTTTTAGGAAGTCATTGCCAAGAGTAGATGGGAAAATGTCTATAGGCAGTTCCCAGTTTAGGGAACTGGGGGAAGTGGTTTGACAGGATTTTTCTCCTTTACCATGGAAGCCCTATCCATTCAGTAGAAACCATATCTTCAGTTTTGAATATGTGGTCTGATCCTCTGTCGCGCCACTGGCCAGTGGCAGCTCCCAGTCAGCCACATGATCATGAGGGTCAACAACTGGTATACTGACCACCATCTTGTACCCATACAACCATTCTGTCTCTCACTTTCAGTGCAGTATTTGATAAATTACATGAGAGGGTCAACACTTGATTATAAAATCAGCTTGTCTTCAAAGATTTTGTCCAACTGTAGGCTGACGTAAGTGTTCCACACATGTTTGAGGGAGGCCAGGCTAAACCATGATGTTCAATAGATTAGGTGTATTAAACGTATTTTCAGTTTACTGTATTTTCAACTTATGGGTTTATGGGAATATAACCCCATCAAGTCAAGAAAGATCTGTATATACATATATCTTTTTGTCTCTTCCCACTTAAATAAATAAGGTTAAGTTTCAATCATAGACTTCCCAACTTTATTATATTTTAGCAGATAAATAGATAATATTGCTTTCCTGATTTAAAGTTCATGCTTATTGCATTATCAGTAATAAAAAAATGCACAAAATTATAATGAAATAACTCATAATCCTGTTACTCTGAGAGATCATTGTTGGCATTTTGATGTTTCCTTATGCTACAGTTTTACTTCCTTTACATATTATAGAATATACTATATATACGGTTTAATAAGCAACTTTTTTTTTTTCAGAGAGAGAGAGAGAGAGAGCATGCATGCCCACATGTAAGTCAGGAAGGAGCAGAGGGAGAGAGAGAGAGAGAGAGAGAGAGAGAGAGAGAAACCCAAGCAGGTTCCAACCTCAGTGTAGAGCCTGATTTGGGGCTCAATCCCATGGCTCTGAGATCATGACCTGAGCCAAAATCAAGAGCTGGGCATCAACCAACTAAGCCATTCAAACACCCCAAAACACCCCCAAAACATTTTAACTTAACAGTGTTCCATGATACATTTTCCATGAGTTTAGAATTATTCTGATTAATCTGATTATGAGTGGCTGCCTGGGCTCACCTTACTACTATTCATTTAATCCTCTATTGTTAGACATTTGACATTTTTAAAATATTTACTACCATAAGTAATCTAAATGAACACTTACATGTAAAAATTTTGCTAATACAGGCAATTTTATCTTTGAAGATAAATTCCTAGAAATGACATTTCTGGATCAAATTACATAAAGTTTTATTTTAGAAACACATTAATAGATCATTCTCTGTAATACCGAATATAATATTTAATTCCTACCATCAAGAGTCTGAAGGTCATATCAACACTGAGGTCTATATTCATCTCTGCCAATAGAAAAGGGAAAATGGTTCATCATAACATTATTTAAAATAGCAAAACTCAAACAAGCAAAACACTATATGTTTGACCTGAGGAAATTGATGATATTAATTGTGAAATATTCAAGCAACATCATGTTATCCTGATAAAACTGAAATAGATATTCCCTTAAGTATGATCCCATTTTATAGCCATGTCTATTAAGAGTTCAACAAGCATTTCTCAGAATGCAAAGTAAATATAGCACCGGCGACCCAGACATGGTTTTAGGTGGTACATAGACACAGTATTATTTAAAAATAAATCAAATAATGAGAAATTTGCTCTCTTTTAATTTTCCTTTCAATTTCTGTAATGCTAATTTTAATTCTAGTGCCAAATAATCTCCCTTTTGATTAAAAAGAGAAGGCTTATTATTAATAATTATTTAATTTTGAATAGTAATAACATAGTTAAAACTTACATAGCACATTATTATGTGCCATCCATTGTTCCCAGAGCTTGACACTTATTAAGAGATTGAATCTTCACAATTCTGTCAGATAACCTATAGATATGCAATGCTATCATTTTATTTCATTGTAAATTTTTCTACAGTCCTATTCTACATATAGCATATAATACTTTAGTTTTTAATAAGTGTATTTAGGTTTTAAAAAATCAGTTGATTAAAAGAGCATCAATTTAGCAATAGTACCTGATTATGTAAGAAGTCATGAAAATGGTGGGCAGAAGATGGAAGTTTGGTGACCGTTGGTACTAAAGTAACAGTTCCCCAAATTTAATATGCATTCACCTAAAAACTTTGTTAAAATACAAATTCTGATCCAGTCAGTTGGGCATGAGCTCACATTGTGCATTTTTAACTAGCATCCAAGTAATGCTGTGCTGCTGGTCTGTGGACTCAACTTTGGAACTCAGATTCTGTGGACTCAGGATCTAAGAGCCTGTCAACTGCTTACCCAAATCCATTCAACAAGTGAAGATAATTAGGGGAGACCAGAGCTGAACCCTAGCTACTTGCCCACTGATGTAACATCACTGCATCAAATGCTAACTCATTTGATAATGCAAAATATTCAACGATGTATCTGAAGAAACTTTGGGGACTCATTATATTTTTCCATTGGTGCCGAATCAGGAAAATTCATAAACCACTTTTAAAAACACAAATCCTCCAAACAATAAAATGTATATCAGCTCCAGACAATGATTTCTCTTTTATTGAAGGAGAGAGATTTCCTCCACTCAGACCCTGTAACCCTGTAGAATTTGAGCCAATGCAGTGGAATCTGATTCACTTCCCCTTTAAAGAATTAGTTAGTACAGCCCTTTCTTAATTGCTTTTTAATCAAATCTTTTAATTCCTAGCTCTCTTTCAGCTGGAACCTTACTGGATCAAATGCCTTTGGATTGTAATAAAAACTCTTATTTCTCTGTTAGACAATCAGGCCAGTCACCTCATCAGCACTGAACTTGTCAGCTAAAACAAGGTGACAGAGCCTGACATTACACTGTTCGCTGCAGTAAAAGTCAAGCAGCCATTCATGTTCCGTAGCTGCCACGTCTCCTTTATAAAATATTCATTCACACTATGTCATTCTTTATTCAGCTGCCAAAAATGAAACAGTTGAGGAACCTTCAAGTCATCAAAATGCAATCGTTGCCCATCCCAGCATATGTCAACGCATCTACAATTAATTTGGAGTGTAGACAGAACAAGGGCCCTTGCACTTCTGTCAATCGTTTTAAAAAATGATTCGGAAAAAGGGGCCTAGTGATACCTTCCGACCAGGCTTTAATTCACCCACAGTTGTGAGAATGGCACCATATACATTGGAAAGAAACTTTTTTAAAATTGTGGTAAAATAATTCATAACAGAAAATGTACCATTGTAACCATTTCAAGCTCACAGTTTGGTAGTGTGAAGTTGTTATGCAATCATCCCTATCCATCTCCAGAACTCTTTTGGTCTTAAAAAACTGGAACTCTGCCCCTTTTAAACAAAAACCCGTGTCCCCTCCTTCCCCTGCCTACAGAAACTGTCATTTTACTTTTTGTTTTTACTAACTTCTCTGGATACCTCTCGGAGGTAGAGTCTACAGTGTTTGTCATTCTGTGGCTGGCTTGTTTCACTGAGCATAATGCCCTCAAGGTTAATCCGTGTTGTAGCAGCTGTCAGAGTGTCCTTCCTTTTTAAGGCCAAATAATATTCCGTTGTGTGGATGTACCACATTTTGCTTATCCATTCAGCTATCAGTGGACATTTGGGTTGTTTCCACATTTTATCTACTGTAAGTAACACTGACATGAGCAGGGGTGTGCAAATCTCTCTACAGGACCTTACTTTCAAATTCGTACTGTTTTCCACAGCAGCTGCATGGTGTTACATTCCCACCATTGGGACATGCACGTTCTAGTTTCCCCACATCCTCACCAACATTTGTTATTTTCTAGGGTTTTGTGTTGTTGTAGCAGCCATACTAATGGCATGAGGTGATATCTCAATGTAGGGAAAGAAATATCTTTAAAAAGAAACAGAATGTGGGGCACCTGGGTGGCTCAGTCCATTAAGCTCTGACTTTGGCTCAGGTCATGATCTCATGGTTCATGAGTTTGAGCCCCTCATCAGGCTCATCACTGATGTTGTGGAGCCTGCCTAGGATTTTCTCTCTCTCCCTCTCTCTCTGCCTCTCCCCTATCATTCTCTATATATATCTCTCAAAAATAAATAAGTAAACTTAAAAAGAAACAGAACCTAATGGAGACAGCAAGGAGGGGATGGGTTCTGGTGTATGCCAAAGCCAGTGCTGGCTCACATTGTGAAAAAAATGACAGAGTCCTGCCCTTGGAGATCTCTAATCCAGTATGAGGGATTTTAGAAACAACAACACAACAACAATAACAAGTTGGAACTCTAACTGGCTGGGAGCTTTTTGGTTAATCGCAGCCACTCACTTTGGCCCGAGCCTCACTCCCACAGAGTCAACAGTTCTAGAGAGGAATCTGAGATTTATCCCAACCCATTTCAAAATCAATGAAAACACCTCAAATTGCCCTAGTATGAGGGAAGAGACTCATGATTTTCAAATAACATGTCATTGTGACTGCTTTCCAGAATTTTGGATGTTTTTTTTGTCACCTTGACAAAAGAAAGTTATCCCTAATTCCTCCCTTAAGCTCCACAGAGTGTAAATAGATCTCTCCCTTGACCCCCAAGTGGAAACGGTGAATGAAAGGGATAATTACTTAAAGTTCTATCAATTATCACCAGAATGCTACACACACACACACACACACACACACACACACACACACACTTACGATGAAATTCATCATCTTAGAACAAAAATCCTCCCTTCTCATAGGTAAGACTTAAGTCAACTAGGACATGGTTAGTCCAAGCTGGGCTGGGCTAGGCAGCTCTGCTGTGGACCGCCACCACTGGAGTGGACCAGGTAGACTCAGGTCTGGGTGACTCTTCTCCACATGTCTTTGATTCTTCTTGGACCAGTGCTCCAGCCAGACAGGCGCCTCTTGTGGCTTGAGCAGAGGTATAAGAGGAAAAGCAGCAGTGCCACACTGGCATTCCCCAAAAGACATTGGCCAAAGAAAGTAGAACTCAAAGTCAAAATATGAGGATTGGACAGAGGCAAAGGGTAGGTGCATGGAGGAGAGAAGAATGGGGCCATTCCTTTGGTTAACCCTCTCAGCTACCCTTTCCTTCACATTCTCTCTGTGCATCCACTTTCTGCAGAAACTAGAAGGAAAACTCCTTCTTCCATGATACTAGGCCAAGGAGCATTAAGTTGTTACATCGTCCATCCTTCTGTGGGTATTCTCCCCTCTGCCATTTAGGGCATCCTTTTTCTGGCCATATTATCATGAAAACTGAAGTTACTCTCAATGTGGAAATAATTATTGACTCCAAGAGAATATAGAAAATATTCAACTGTGTGTAGAGTGGCAAAGACACTCCTCCTTCTTTCCCTAAGAACTCTGCCTGGGAAGCAGATATTGTGAGCTCACTTAGGTCCAAGCTTCTCTCTCAGTACCTCTGAGCACCACCAATAGCAGCATCTAGTCACCAGCTACCACAGAGGGATCTTCTAAATGGCAAACTCGTCAGCTAAGATGTATGGAAAAATCCATGTGTGACTCGTTTTCCGCACAGAATGTGCATCCTTAGAACAATACAAATAAATTCTCTCAATTGCCCCCAGTCTTGGGACATATGTAGAGAATGTGCTGGTTTTGCAGAAGAATTTAAATTAATAGGTGTGACCTTCCAGCGACTCCTCCTGCGTTCTCATAAATTTGCTCTGTTTGCTAACAATGCTCCAGTGAGAGACACTCTGAAAGTTTCTAGCATGAAACCCCACACATTTGCCAGGATTGTATAATTCGAAGAGTCTATTAAAAATAAAATAAAGCAGGGACTGTAACTTCCTAGGGTGCCTTCGTGTTTTGGTGGTATTTGGAAATTATTCATAAAATCCATTCGGGAGTTAAAAATCCCCCTTTCTTCCAAAAGCAAATTCTTTGGTGGTGTTATTAAACACCAAGTAATGCCCTGACAAATTGCTGATGAATACTTCCTGCAGACCCAGCTGTGTGAGCAGCATTGCTGGTGGGGAAATGAGAATGTTTTCTGATGCCTTATGGAGCCCAAGCTGCAAAACTAGTATTTCTGTGTTCATTTCTTTCTATTTTCTTCTGTTGTGCATGATATTGGAGGCATAGCAGTTGGAATTTGACAAGAAGGGAATATTTAAAACACAGACAAAATGGCTCTCTTCTCTCTAACAAATGTTAGTTCATTTGTGAGAATCTGTCAGCCACTGGCATTAGCCCTCTTCTTTGGGTTCACAGCTTTGTTCACCCCTCCTAAAATAAAGCTAATGTACTCAGTACTCCGCATATGAAATTCTGCAAATGGCACTTAGGTGAACTATAATATCCAGAGAGAAGCTTCTCTCCTGGAATGCAAGCTGGCTGCCCTAAGGGACCCTGTCCATTTTCTTCATTGTTATAGCCGGCATTTTGCACATTGTAGGTACTCAAAAAATATTCATTGAATGAATAAATAACTGGTGGCTCTGTGTCATCGCTTCTATTCTGAAAGAATCAGCCTGTTGAGAAATCTCTTTAGCCAAATGATGAATCACTGACTACAGAGAAAATGTTTTAACTCTCGCTGGCATTCAGGGCTTTCCACACTCCAGTTGACCATTTTTATAGCCGCCATAAGCTGGATGCTACTCTAGGGGAACCAGAACAGTGTAGCAATTAAGGGTTAGTGTTGGTGATCTAGGGGACCCGTTTCAAATCACAGCTCCACTAACACTGGTTGTGCTCGCTTGAGAAAGTTCCTCAGCATCTCCTAACCTCAGTTTCTGCGCCTGTTGGAAACAGTAGTGGCAAACCCCTCATCTGGTTCATGGGAGGATTAAATGCATTAACATCTGTGCAACTAATATGTTGAACAGATGTGAAGATGGTCATAGTCAGAATTCACTTGTTTTTTTTTATTTTTCCTGTTGTCCTTTTAAAATGGGCTCATTGGGAGTAATCTCCCCTTACTCCTTCTAAAAGAGGAAAAGTCATTTCCTGTCTTCAAGACAATCAAGGTTGGTTCAGGAAAAGAGAGAAAAGGCTGGTGATGGAAGTACAAGGCAGACCCAACTACTCTGTCTCCCAAATGCAGAGAATCCCTTCTGGAGTTCTCTTGGGGTCGGGGGAGGCCATCATCATTCTCTTCACAGAACTGTCTCTCTAGTCACCTTAATTTCTAAGTGGGAGGCAGGGTTCAAGAGCTATAGGGCAGGTCCTGGACACTTTCCTTTCAAAACCTCCATGTGCAGCTCATCCCCATTGTGGGGTTTGATAACCACTGTGTGGGCAGCTCAGGTAAAACTTAAGCAGGATGATCCCCATGATCCTATCTTGTTACAACCCTACAGCACTTTCCATACTAACTCTCAAGTAAGTGCTTCAGAAGACTGTCCTCACTGCCAATGTCCCCAGTAACTGTGTAGGAAGACTCTTCCAGCAGATGCCTTCACTCAGAAGTGCCCTTCCCACATCTTTTCGGCTCAATATGTGATTTGAACACAGCGCTGGGACAAACATGACAAAGAAGGGTAGAGGACACCCAACCTCAAACCTAGCTGGGTGGGCTGAGAGGATTGAAAAACAGGGAATTCTTGTTGGAGTAACATACGAGTTGAAGCTATCTGGTTAAACAGGAGGCAGATAGTTAAAACAGAGAGGAAAAAGGGTTCCAGGAGGGAGACGGTACAGTGACCATTAATCTTATATTAACTTATAATATCTCAGAGTATCATTGACATTTTTTATTTTGCTGTATTGTTTCTCATGAGAATGGTTGTCTTTTCTTTGTTACATCCATTATAAGCATCTACCCACAATAAATGCTCTTCAGAAACACATTCTTTATGTTTCTAGGAACGATAACGTTATTGGTCCCAAATAGTAAGGATTTCTATAAGCATATCCCTAAATTGTTTTATTCATATAGTTAGTGGGCTGTGATTAAAAGCAGAATCACTGAATATTTTGTTCTGGCATCCTTCTGGATCAGGTCAAGGTCTGTTCAGCTTGCTGTTCTTTATCCCCAGAATCCAGAACTCTGTTTGTTCCTTGGGGAAATACTACATGACAAAGTGAATGAGCAGGAAGTAATTTGGCCCCTCAATGAATATACTTGCTGGTCAGAAAATCCTGAAGCTCACCAGTCCTTCTGTGTGTCTTCTTTTTGAGCACTTAGAAAAACCAGAGCATAGAACAAAATTATATTTCCCAGCCCTATTATAGTGAAGCTATTGTTACATGGCTGAGATATGGCCAAGAGAATGTGGGCAAAATGATGTGCAACACTGACAGGATGGAGCCATACACTCCTTCTATGCACAACCTTCCCTTCTCCTCTTACTCTGAAGGTCCATGGAGGCCTCCTATTGAAGATGGTTGTGGATGGAAGGAACCTGAATCTCTAAATAACTACATGGAGCATGTCTCCACCTGTCTCTACCTGTCAGCCAAGAAATCATTGCAGAAAAGTGGAGAATACTTATACTCAGGAAGATGAGGCATATAGATGAATTTTAATTGTTTATTTTTTAATTTTTATTAATTTTTTTGACAGAGACAAAGCATGAGCAGGGGAGGGGCAGAGAGAGAGGGAGACACAGGATCCAAAGCAGGCTCCAGGCTCTGAGCTGTCAGCACAGAGCCTCATGTGGCGCTCAATCTCACAAACTGAGAGATCATGACCTGAGCCAAATTCAGATGCTCAACCGACTGAGCTAGCCAGGCACCCCTTAATTGTTTATTTTTAAAGACACATTTTTATTTTTATGCATGATAACAAATATCTTCCATTTATGGCAGCTTTATTTATAGAAGTGATGTAAAGTTTCTTTATGAAGTAAATATATTCACCTAACAAGAGTTAGTGTTAAGTAAAATATTAAGTAAATAATATGTGGATGTGCCTATGACAAAATAAAATGTAAGGATGGAAGTCCAGGGAATATTTTATTAGGAAAGTATAATTTTGAACATCACTGGTTTTATTGCTGTGATTTTTTTTTGAGGTCACTATTCTATGAGCAGGCAGAGAATGGCTCTTCCGTGGGGACAATATATCTTCTAGGGTACAGTGAGAAAAACAGAAACTATACGAAGGTTTTCAAAAGAGAGAACTAAGTGTAAGGGATTCGTTTAAAAGGTATTGGAAAATTGAAAATCTAAAGGGAGAGAGTGATGTCACACAGAGATAGTAGGTACACCTAAAGAAGTTGTAGGGGAACAGAGGAAGTATTTGGAGTCCCAAAAATCTAGAAGAAGACTTGACAAATAGCCCCCATGGGGTTCTTACTCAATCCTGAAGAGTGGAGCTGGATGAATTTAGTGCCAGATAAACTTGGCAGGGGAATGATCATTACCTGAATGGGCCTGGTATCCTCAGGGGGCCATACAGGACTACATTTGGATACATGTGCCCACTGATGATATCATAGAGCAAAAAATAAGTGATGGGTCCTTGGTCACTCCTCTTAACCTCAGGATCAAACTGCAACTCATTTTAGAGAAAAGACATCATCATATGATTGTTCCATCATAAAACCCTCCTTTTCACTATGAAAGGGTGATTTCTACCTTAGTCTTCTTCCCCCTAGCTGACACTCAGATGAGTCAACAGGTACCTGATACATGAAAATATAGCTATAACAACAGATCCAAGCCCCTGACCAGAGCAAAATTTGCCATGGTTAGAGACAGACATTTTTAAAATTAATTTTAATATAATGTATTGTCAAATTGGCTTACATATAACACCCAGTGCTCATTCCAGCAAGTGCCTTCCTCAATGCCCATCACCCACTTTTCCCTCTCCCCCACCCCTCTTCCAACCTCAGTTTATTCTCTGTATTCAAGAGTCTCTTATGGTTTGCCTCCATCCCTCTCTGTTTGTAACTATTTTTAACCCTTCCCTTCCCCCTATGGTCTTCTGTTAAGTTTCTCAAGATCCACATATAAGTGAAAACATATATCAAGAAAGACTTTTGATGCCTCATGGATGATGCATGGTGTGGGGAAGCTCTCTGGTGACATTTCAGTGCCTGTTTTCCTCTCTTTTGTTGTTTCTTATTGAATAGGATAGGCAAAGCAAATTCATAATAGTAAAGTTAACTATATAAGCCTATATAGCAAAAATATTTATGTTTAGAAATCCAATTACTCTTTTATAATATGATTTTACAACAATAGCAAAAAGTACTACTAGCAAAAAGTAGGGTCCGAGGTGGTATTTTTAACCTATGAGGCTGGGCCAGGATCAGGTTTGGGAAATAGCTGTCACTGAAATTTTGTGTAGGAAGCCCCAGAATGTAGGTGTTCAGAACGTGAGCTCCAAAGATGGATTAAGTGGACTTGAATCATAACTCTGCAGCCCATTAGGTGGGAAAAGTTACTTAACTTCACCATGCCTTGCTTTTCTCACCTATAAATGAGATTAATAACAGGAGGGCTTTGGGGGCACCTAGGTGGCTCCATCGGTTAAGAGTCCAACTTCAGCTCAGATCACGATCTCACATCTTAGAGCCTAGAGCCTGCTTCATAGTCTGTGTCTCCCTCTCTCTCTTCCCCTTCCTTGCTCACTCACTCTCTCTCTCTTTCTCATAAATAAACATTTTTCAATGTTTTTAAATAATAGGACTTTTATGAAGATTGAGTTAGTATGTACAGAATGCATTGTGTTCTTTTGTTCTCCCTTATACACACACATTCTAAATCAAAAATGAGATCATGATAATAATAAATTAATGGTCACAACCCATATAAACTGCATTTAACATGCCATTCTCTATGCTAAGTGCTTTTTACACAGTTTCAGGACAAGTCTATGAGGTAGAAACCACTAACCCAGAGTCTGATTTTTCTACAGCAGAGGAAGCTATGATTTCTTTACAGCAGAAGTAGGAATCCATATAAGGTACCAAAATACAAGTAATGGATCTGAGATTTGAAGACTAGTTTCTTGGATTCCAAAGCCTCTGTTTTTAAATCATTGTGCTCCATTGCCTAAATCTTCAATTATAGAAAAAATTTGAAGTAAATTATAGTATATCCATACAAAGGAACATTGTACTGCTACAAAGAGTAGTATTATAGAAGTAAGATTATTTGTATTAAAAGAGAGATAAGCTGTCATCTTTGAAAAAGAAACAAGTTGCAACATAGAATGTATGCTTTGATCACATTTCTCTTAAAAATGCAAATGTGTGTGTATTCAGGGGGAAAAATGAAGGTGTTTATAGAAAAGTGAATAATGATTACCTCTGACTGAAGAATTAGGGTATTTATTATCTTTTGGAGAGCTATGTTTATATTTATAAAAGTGAACATCTATTACACTGGAAATCCATTTATACTTTTTTCTTGAAATCGCTTAATTTTATAGATTGCTATAATGGAAATGCATGTAGCCATTTAGAAGAATACCTTGAATAAGTATTTCATTAAATTGGAACATATGCATGATACAATAGACATACTATACACATTCTCTTCACTATGGTCTCAGTTTTATTATTAAAAATAAATATAAGGGTATCTGGGTGGCCAACTCTTGATTTTGGCTCAGGTCATGATCTCACAGTTCGTGGGATCAAGCCCTGAGTTGAAGTCTGTGCTGACGGCATGGAACCTGGTTGGGATCCTCTCTCTGCCACACCCCCACTAAATGTGCACACACACTTTCTCTCTCTCTCAAAATAACAAACGTTTTAAATAAATAGAAATATAATTTTAAATGTTACTAAATGCAAAATAATGTGTGCTGGAAATCTGTGGATACAGAATTCCAACTGATATTTTCTTAGGCTTTTTTTTTTTTTTTATCAATTTCCAACTTTCTAGAATTAGAAAAAAAATGTGATCAGATATCTGTTCGATTTTATAACTGCTACCTTAGTTGTGCACCCAGATGAGGAATGTGTTGCCTCCAAAATCCAAACAGACCCACTATGCATGGTGCCTCTTACAGGTCATTGGAACAACCAGTAGAACTTTGGAAGGGATATCTTACCACGCTGCACATCACTGGGCCCTTAGAAATTTCAGAGGTAGAAGGCCCCTGAATATTAGCCAGATTTATTCCTCATCCTCTGACACACACAAAACTCACCAGAAACTCTAGGATGGTTGCTATTTCTTGTTCATTGGGTCCAATCAGCATGATGTCAACAACTTAATAGAACAGTGTGATTTCGTGTGGAAGGAACAGGCAGTCAAGATCCCTACACTAAATTTCAGACAGTTGACATACCTCTGAGGTAGGACAGTGAGAGTAAATTCTTGGCCTTGGCAGCTGAAGGCAAACTGCTTCTGGCGGTCCCTCCGGACAGGTCTGGAGAAGAACATGTTTGCCAGATCAATAGCTGCATTCCAGGTACTAGAGGATGTGTTAATTTGCTCAACCAGTGAAATTACATCTGGTGCAGCAGCTGTAATTCACCACCTGGTTACGCTTGTAATAACCTATTGTCATTCTCCAAGAGTTACTTGTCTTCTACACAACCCAAGTAGGAGACTTGAATGGGGATGTAGTAGGAATCACCAGTCTCACATCTTTCAAGACCTCAGTTGTGGCACTAATCCTCCAATACCTTCAAGGATGCAGTGTTATTTTTGATTTATAATTTCCCCTGGTAGAGGCAGTTCCAGTGCCTTCCACATGGCCTTTCTCACCATAATGTCCCTCACTGCACAGGCAGGGAACCAACTTGGGAATGTGCCAGCTGCCAAGTATGTCTAGTCCAGTTAGTATTCTAGAGCTGGGGAAATAACCACAGGGTGGCTTAGCGGACCCACTGGACCCACTGTGAGATGGACCTGAGCTAAACCTCCAAGGATCACCTGACCCCTCTAAGCTCCAACTCTGACTGGAAGGCCACAGTGACACGTGGAGTCTTCTGGAATCAGTGTCCGCTCAGAGTCAGTGTCCAGCAGTCCTTGGAATATCTGATTTTCTCCTTTTTCCCCATGCACACTTACCCTGGCGAAAGGCATAGGTCTCTTCAGGGAATGCTGAGAGAAAGGTTATCAATATATATACTTGACTGGGCTAAGGGATGCCCATATGACTAGTAAAACATTGTTCTTGTCTGTGAAGGTGTTCTGGAAGAGATTAGCATTTGAATTAGACTGAGTAAAATGGACCACCCTCACCAAGGCAGGTGGGCATCACCCAATCCATTAGGAGCCTAAATAGAACAAAGAGGCAGAGAGGAAGGGTGAATTTACTCTCTCCACTTAAACTGAAACATCTATCTTCTCCCAACCCTGGATATCAGCTCTCTTGGTTCTTGGGCTTTCAGACCCAGTCAGGATTTATACCATTTGTCTGTTTCTCAGGCCTTTGGACTTGGGATGAATTGTCCCACTAGCATCTCTGCTTGTCCAGTTTGCAGAGGACAGACTGTGGGACTCCTCAGCCTCCATAACTGAGTGAGCCAGTTCCTGTAATAAATGTCCCCGTATGTATACAAGTATATCCTATCGGTTCTGTATCTCTGGACAGTCCTGATGAATACACAGAGCCTGAGACATCTAAGAAAAAGGCACCTGCAGATTGGGTATCTGGTGAGCACCCATCCCATGGTTTGTAGATGGTTGTCTTTTCCTTGTCTCCTCACCTGGCAGAGAACAGAGAGTGAAAGCAAGAATATTAAGAACACAAATTACATGGAACCATCTTCTTGTGAGAACTCGCACCAGCGGCCCCACCTCCACACACCATCACACAGGGGATTAGAAGTTCTATACAGGATTCTGAGAGGGCGCAAATATTCAGTTCATAGCAGAGGTCAAGTCAGGGGAGTTAGGCTCTAGGCAGAATTCTGATGAGATCAAACAATGTGAGAGGCTGTGTATCCATATCTGTGAAATTAGTACACTCCCAAACATACTTTTTGAAAACATTTCTAAATGTTAATTTACTGTAAGAAAGAGAGAGAGTGTCAGTGAGGGAGGGGCAGAGAGAGAGAAAGAATCCCAAGCAGGCTCCACACAACCAAGTGTAGAGTCCAATGTGGGTCTCAAACTCATGAACCGTGAGATCATGACCTAAGCCAAAATCAAGAGTCAGATGCTTAACCAACTGAGCCACCCAGGCGACCTCCCCGGACCAAACACACTTTCGATGACAAATCTGTCTTTGCGAAATCAGTGGACATAGGTTGAATATAAAAATCAACTTTGAAATAGACCAGTTAACAACCACATATACATATCTGATTAGCCATGTTATTAGGACTTGCATTCCTTAATCTGTATATCCTTTTGCGTGGGTGCTAAAATTTTAGGCAAACTCTGACAAGCCTTAGCTACAGGGTTTCTCTAGTTAGTAAGCTGAAGAGTTGTCTATCAAAGAAATGCACTCCATCATCCCTTTAAAGGAGATCACATATAACAAGTGGCAGTGGATTTTTTCTTTTCTTGCATGTGAAAACTATTTAACTTAGCTCACCACACCTTAATTTCAATCCAAATTGCATATTATTTTTATATCATTTCGAAATCACACAGGTGCCATGTCTTCAAATAAGTTGGAATGCAATCAGTTACTCATCAATGACTAAGCATCAAACTTTTCTTATTCTTCCTTCCTCTAAACAGAGACTGATGTTCACTTTATTAGAGCAGAGTCTCGAGGCGTGGTGTTTAAGCTTCCTGATCGCATCTTCAGATAAATGTGATGTTTCCTGTAATTGAATAATGGAAACAGGAAAGGTTGGTTTATGTCAGAATAAGATTAAACTTCATCATTATTTTTCTATTTTTCAAGAACATGTAGGGCCAATTTATAGCAGCTGACGTGACCAATAGTACTCCAGCACTTCAATGAAAGAAAATGCTTGGCTTGAGAAACATTTGCTCATCTTACAATCCTAATTGGTCTTGATTGTTGATGAGAATCTTTCCACCTATAAAGTTCATTGCTGTTCTCAAGTCTTTTCTTAAAATCATTTCGTCCCTGGCGCATTACTTTAAACATCAGAGAAATGGACTTTTATGTCCGTGTGTGTGTGTGTGTGTGTGTGTGTGTGTGTTTTAATTAAGGCAGTATTAAGCAGTGATTAAATTGCAATATGAAAATTTATAATTGACCAGTCTAATAAATCTGTTCTTACTGATTAAATGCCTTTATTGGCACTGTTTTACTATATACTTCTCTCTAGCAGCCTTCTGGAAAAGGAAGCAGACTGATTTAAGTTCAAATCATGGCCCTGTCACTTTCCTAAACTTGGATGAGTTAATTGACTTATCTGGGCCACCATCCCTTTTCTTCATTTGCAAAGTGGACATAAAGAAGAATATACACCCCGTTGGGTTTTTAGGAGA
This sequence comes from Hyaena hyaena, assembly GCF_003009895.1. NCBI lineage: Eukaryota > Metazoa > Chordata > Mammalia > Carnivora > Hyaenidae > Hyaena > Hyaena hyaena. Next base: position 3,274,497 of record NW_024080750.1, on the reverse strand, counting down.
AGTAGAGGTTATACATAGAAACTGGAACATACAAGGGCTCAATAAATGCTCAATGTGGTTATTGCTGATGTATAATTATCAGTATCTATAACTGATTGGCAGTTTCTGATATCTAATAAGTGATCAGTGGATGCTTTCCTTAGATTCCTCCTCCTTACCTACTGTTCTCTTGAGATCCAACAAAAGATAGATTCAAACATTCTCTTTTACGCTGAATTCAGGTCAGTAACACAAGGTGAAGCCTTTACAGGGTGAAGTGTGTGGAGCTCACACATCTGGCTGTCAGACCATAGTTTTAATTGCTCACTATGATGCTTTTAGAAAAGAATTACTTTCCTGCAAACAAACTTGGCATTTGGCAAAAAAAAAGAAGAATCAATATTAAGTTCTGAATGGCCGATCCCTCCCCTACATACAGAAAATGCTCAGAATGGAAACAAAGCTATAAACAACAGCAACAGAAAATGCAGAAGCCTCGATGTGAAGCATGCAAATTCAGCACCTCTGGGAAATTAGAAACACAGCCTCCTTTTAATTTAATCTCTCTTTGACTCTAAAGATCAGCTTCATCTGCTTTGTTCTTAACAAAAATTTACGTTACAGTCAGAATTAAGTTTCCTGATACTCGTTTGAATGTCACCCTTGTCCTTGCTCTTACCAGCAACTGTAATTTTGGCCATAAATACTTGCATACAAGTGTTCAACAATGCTCTGGGGAAAAGAAGAGGCAAGGGAAGTTGACTCCAGCTGCCTAAGTAAGTCATATCGATGACCAGTTTGGGATCATGTCATTGACCTTTGAAAATCCTCATTGCCTGCACTACCAGGCACCTCCAATTAAGCCAGGTTTTGTGTAACTATGGTTGAATGTCAAGTGGATAAACAGACTTAAAGCAGGAATTGATATTGGATACTCCCATTCTAAGGTGACAATATCACAATTATTTTAATAGTCCTTTCTATGAATACTCTATATGGAAACAGAAATTCATGAAACACTTCAATCCTAGTCTGGCATCCACTCTTTAAAATAACCCATGAAATGTGTTTGTGGTATTTATTTGCTTGGAGATGGAAATAGTAGTTCAGTGAGGCTGAATTTTCTAAGTTGGTATGGCTTCACTGGCCAGACAAAAGCAAATATGGAGTGAGTTTAGTAGGATCATTAACAGAGAACGTTTGAAAGCTGGACTCCACCCATGTGGTCTGGAGAATGCCACTTAACATTCTAAGCCTCAGTTTCCATGTCCAAAAGTGGTTATAATGAGATCTGCCAAAGATTAAATGGATTCATTTGTGTAGGCATCATTCACAGTGCTTAGGTCACAGTAATGGTAATTGCAAAACAATTGCAATAAATGATACTAAGAGTATCATTTACTATTTTCATTTTCACTCTGGAATTTTTTATACCATGCATTTTTTTTCCAATTCCTGTCCTCAGTGACATACGCATAAAGTCCCTGGCATGAGCATTTTCTATAGAGAAATCAAAACAATCCTGTCTATTTTCCCAGCAAGAAATACAGTTTCTTAAATTAGTTCATGATAATAGACAAGACAGCAGAAAAAATTTGCAGCACTCATATAACTATTGCATTTGAGTCCAGGCTTTCTGGAATTATACAAGTGGATATTTGTTTAATCTCCATTGAAAACCATTTCCTTTTAGGGTGAGCATGCTGAAAATAGCCCCCTCCAAAAAAAAAAAAAATGTGTGTACAGAGTCTCTTAGATTACTGACTTAAAAAAATGTAAATGTCAAACATCCTCCTGAAAGCTTTCTGACAGCAGGACAAGTTAGATTTTTCACAAAACAGTTTGGCCTCTAAAACAATCAGTTGCAAAATGCCAAAAGTAATCAGTGGGGATGAGTCATGACTTGTACACCTGTTCCGAGGTAAAGAGAAGGAATGGTGGGTGGAAATTACACCAACCAGCCATTTGGACTCTACCTCCTTGTTGGCCAATTAACTAAAAAAGATCCTCCAAGTTGGTGAGAAAAATCACTTGGGCCTAAGTCTGGAAAATTCACAGGTGGGCATTCAGGGGTGCATCCTGAAATGTCCCATTGCTAGCCAAAGAGATAGAGACAGAGAGAAATACTGTAAATAAGTTGGCTAGAATTAAGCTGGACATTTTTCAAGAGTTGACCCAATACAGGTTTTCTCAAAGCATGGCACATAGCTGACCTTTATGGAAATCACGCAAAGTACTTCACGTAAGTTCAGCTTCTAGAGTCTTGACTTAAATATACTAAATTAGAATCTTGGAGCACCAGGCCTTGAAATCTTCATTCCTAAAGGAAACACAAAATGATACCTGTGCACATCTATTTATTTATACTCACTGGTTTTGAAGCACAAAGTGGAACAGACATCAGCAGCTGAATGGATTGAGTAAATTTGTGGGCATGTATGCAGATCTTTTCTGGTTATTCAATTTAAAAAATCCAGTGTTTGGTTGGGTTTTAATTCAGAATCACTCAGATCCTTTTCTAAGTGTTTCTCTTTTCCTTGTGTGCACAGTCCCAGATTCTATCTTAGTGCTAGCTCTCACAGAAAATCCAGGGACCATCACAGGAAGTCACTAGACAAGCAAGGTCAAAGCCTTTTACCTTTTTTCTCATTTTAGAAATGTAATGACTCTTAGGTACATCGAAAATATGTTCATTCATGAGACGGTATGCACACACAGCTTTGAGTTGTCCAGTTATAAAATTTAAAAATATATATTATATATTAGTGTATATGTATTATTAATGATATAGTATATAACTAGAGATTTTCTTCAACTTATAATGGGGATGCCTCATAATAAATGCATCATAAGTTGAAAATAAAATGAGTCAAAAATGCATTTAACCTTCCAAACATCATGGCGTAGCCTAGCCTGTCTTACAATATGCTCAGAATACCTCCGTTAGCCAACAGTTGGGCAAAGGCACCCGACAAAGCTTATTTGATAATGAAATGCTGACTGTCTCATGTAATGTATTGAATACTGTCCTGAAAATGAGAGATGAAATGGTTGTATGTGTACAAGATGGTGGCCGGTGTACCGGTTGTTGACCCTCATGATCGTGTGGCTGACTGGAGCTGCTGCTGCCCAGCAGCATGAGAGATGGTTGTCCTGAATACAACTTGCCTGGAAAAAGATCCAAATTCAAAATTAAAAGTGTGGTTTCTACCCGATGTGTATGACTTTCATACCATCATAGTCTAAAAATTGTAAGTCGAACCATGGTAAGTCAGGGACCATCTGTACACATTATATATTGTAGTTATCACATACTTATATAAAATTACATAATTATATGTTATATGCTATACTTATGGCATATAATTGTATATCTTGTATTATGTATAAATTGTATTATATATTATATAATACATATACATGTATACACATACATATATACATATATATGTGTATCTATATATATAATATAATTTTCCTCTTCTTTATATTTTAAAATCTCTTCATATTCTATGCAACTATTGTATAGGAAACCCCAATGGTTGAGACAAAATAATCGTTTTCATAGTATCAATGGGAAGGATGCTTTTCTTCATTCCTGCCTATTAGAAGCAATAATCTCTGCTCCATCCTGACAAGGAATGTAAAATGCCCTTTGCTCTCACTTAAAAACAAATTTTTTTTTTCCAAATCACTAAATTAACATAAGAGGAGAAATAAATTATACCTGTGCTCTGAAATTTAAAAAAAAAAGCTTCCTATCACTTCTCCAAAGTTAGTGAAAGGTTAAATGTGAAGCCAGGACTGTCCTCCCATCTATAAAGGAGCCCCACAGAGTTTTGAAGACATTCCCCCAAAGTCGTGGGGACCCTCTGAAGCTCCATAGGGGTTGGCACTGCCTGAAGCTTTTCTAAAATCATAATACCTTTGTCCTGTATTCCAAGACATAACTGATGCCTTACGTGGGATAGAGGGAATTAAGATTTATTGAATTCATCAGATGCACCTAGTACATAATACTATGTATTGTTTCATTTAATCCTACCGGGCAGTTATGACTATCTCCATGATAATTATGAAAATTAAGGGTAGTTGAATTTCTTTCCAGGTCATAAAGCTGGTGAGTGGCAGGGGATATTTCATCCCAGGTTGGCCTGACCCGGAGTGGGAGTTAGGGCCCCCAAGAAAGGTGATTGAAAAAATGAAGCTGTGACAAAAAAAACAAAAACAAAAACAAAAACACTTACTGCAAAGTGGTGCCCTGGTATTTCCACTTGGCAATATATGTTACTTTGCTCACTTAGATATCTTCCTTATGCCTTTTAGCTGCTGTATAATATCCCGTGATAAATTGATGGACACCCCAGTGCTCACTAAATACTTCAGGCTTCTGTTACAGTGACCCTCATGGCCATGGGAACTGAGATAATTAGAGCAGAGGCCCTGTTTATACTTAGTGGTTTTTAAGTTAGGGATGGTATGCATTTAGAGTGTAAAAAAGCAATTAATACATAAAATGTGAATATATGGTTGAATGCAGGGAAGAGCATTATTACCAGATAAAGTTGAAATAAGATTTAGTGGAAAGAGTTTAGATCATTTTCATGTGTGGGACCCCGAGATAAATCCAAAATGCTTAGCAGCAATAGAGGTTGGCAAGGAAATACTTTTCTAGCAAAATTGCAATGTATTGTTGAATTCTGGTTTTCCACCATGTTCAAAGTCCCAGTCCCCTCTATCCTTGGTAAATACCTATATTATTTGCATTGCACCCCCTTTGTTTGAGCACATGTCTGCTTCCTTTAGTCAATTTTGAGATTATTTGGAAGGCTTATCCATTTGTGTACTGCCTGCATCTTACAGAGTACCTGACACAAAGTGGGTATTCATAAAGGGCCTCGGAGTGACTGAATTAACTAATCCATAAGGTTAGAAAGAATATTTGAACCACATGACAATTTCAGGGAGGTTATTTGCCTTAGGATCAAGCAAAACTGGGTTTGAAACTGTTCTGACATTTACATCTACGTGGCTTTGGGGAATGAACCTCGCGTGACCCAATTTTCCACCTATAAAATGGGAGTAGTAATAGAGCAGTATTTTATAGGAACATGGCAAGGATTACATGAAATAATTCATCTGTATTGGTTAGCTTTTGATGCATAATGAACCACCCCAAAGCTGGCCCCTTAAAACAATAAACATTTATTAGATCTCATGAGCCTAAGTCAGTTGGTCAATGGTGGCCTCACTCACGTGTCTGACACCTGGCAAGTTGTCAGCCTGAGTGCCTGGGTTCTCCTCCATGTGGCGTTTGCAGCAGGCTGTCTCCAGCTCATCTTCCTGGTGGCCCTGGTGTCCACATTAAGCAAGAGAGCACAAACCCAGAAGTGCAAGCCCTTGTCAAGCATCCAGTTAAATCACCTTTTCTGTTTTCTCATTTGCCAAAGTGAGTCACATGAATAATCCTGGAATTAATGTAGGGGGCGGGGCAGGAGCTATCCAAGGTGTGGCTGGAGGTTGGGCCATTATGTCACCATTTTGCAAGCAATCTACCCCAGCATCATAAGTGTTTAGTACAATGTCTGGCACATTAAAAAAATAAATAAATAACAAAACAAAACAAAAACAAAAAACATGTAATTAAGATTAGCAACAATAGGGGCTCCCCTGGTGACTCAGTCAGTTAAGCGTCTGAATTAGGCTCAGGTCATGATCTTTCTGTGTGTGAGTTCAAGCCCTGCATCAGGCTCTGTGCTGACAGCTCAGAGCCTGGAGCCTGCTTCAGATTCTGTGTCTTCCTCTCTCTCTGCCCTTCCTCTTCTTGCACTGTGTCTCTCTCTGTCTCTCTCAAAAATAAATAAACATTAAAAAAATAGTAGCCAAAAAATATTAGCAACAGTAAAAAAAAGATTAGCAATGACCATCATAACACAAATATAGTTGTTATATGGAGAGAAACATTTCCTGTAAAGCAACTTGTCATCATACTCATCACTATTATTAGAGTTCCTATGGGACTTTCTTGGAATCCTTCTTGGCTTCTAACTGGTTTGCCTCCCAGCCTGCTGTCTAATCAGGAATCCATCACGTCTTTCACATTCGATCATCAGTTCCTGTCATCTGATGATGATATTTATATCTTGAGATGGAATCCAAGTTTGGATTCACCCCAAAATCAGAATCTGAGCAACAACTTGGAGGTGAGCGGTTTCTTTGGAAGGTGAAGCTGGGGAGAAGGAGTTAAAGTAGAGTGAAATGGGGAAAGGAGAAAAACCACATCTCGTTGTGGGAAAAGCAGAGTCACTTCTTCAGGACCTCTGCAAAGCAGAAATCATTCTTCCAAGTGGTGTCCAGACAGTAGATAGGAGGCTGGAGTGGGTATCCTCGAACTCTTGCCTCCCAGTGGCTGAAGGTTGCTGGTGGGTATTAGGTCTCACACTCTCTCCTTTCCCACACTCGCTGGCTATGCTTGGCCACAGGCATAGGGGAATCTCAGGTCAGCCCTACAGCGTAATCCACAAAGACTAGCAGGGCGCAGTGTAGGTGGGATGCTCTCGGAGGGAGGGAAATGGTGATCACAATTGCAGCTGCAACCAAATGTGAGCCAAAGCGATATGTCAGGGACACCACACACATCTTCCCCAGAAGGCAGAAGGTTAGAGGATTTGCAGATGAGAGCCTGGCATCATGACTCCTTCCCGTGATGAGGCCTCACTGTGCTCACAGCTTTCACTGCTATTAGTGCATTTCCACCAACATCAGAAAGACATCCAGGAGGGATGCCTGGGTATCTCAGTCAGTTAAGCATCTACTCTTGATTTTGGCTCAGGTCCTGATCTCCTTTAGTGAGTTCAAGCCCTGCGTCAGGCTCTGCACTGACAGTGTGGAGCCTGCTTGGGATCTTTCCCCAGTCTCTCTCTCTGCCCCCCCCACCCCCACTTGTGGTCGCTCAGCTGTCTCTCGCACCGCGTGCTCTCTCAAAATAAATAAATAAACTTAAACATACATTTTTTTAAAAAAAGGAAAGCCATCCAGAAAAACAATAGCAATGCTGGACCCATCAAAGAGGAAGCACAATCTGGTCAGTAAGGTTCAAAGTATTTCACAATTTATCCAAATAACATTTGTCTTACGCAAGTCTTTCTTCAAATATCTTCTGAGACACTTCACCTTTTTAATGTTACAAGTCCCAGTACCTATTTGTTCTTCTCTTTGAACAAGTGTCTTTACAAAACTTCCTCTCATGTAAAGAACCTGGGCCATCAGATTTTTCACATAAACATTAAGAAAATGTAGGGGAAAAGCTTAGAGATGTATTTATTCTAATAATTGGTACTTGAGGATTCAGCATGGTTTTCTTTTTTGCCTATTAGCAACTGCAGCAACAAAAAAACCAATTATGTTCTGGTACATCTTTCATCAAGAGAACCAATTAAAAATACTGTGTATTTATGTTTCCTTATGTTGGGATAAGACGGTTTTGAGTACAGACATCACTGACATAGAAATGATACCTTGTCCGGCCATCCTGCATGCACAAAGAACCCCATAGTTTGAAGGTTCCATTCAGATTACTCATGAGTTTTTTTTTTTTTAATCTTTTTATTTATTTCTAGGAGAGAGAGAGAGAGAGATAGCGTGAGCAGGGGAGGGTCAGAGAGAGAGGGAGACACAGACTCTGAAATAGGCTCCAGGCTCTGAGCTGTCAGCACAGAGCCCAACGCGGGGCTCGAACCCACGAACCGCGAGATCATGACCTAAATGCCCCTACTCATGAGTTTTTAAAAGGAAGAAAGAAGGGGCACCTGGGTGGCTTAGTCGGTTGAGTGTCCAACTTTCACTTAGGTCATGATCTCGCGGTTCGTGGGTTCAAGCCCCGCGACGGGCTCTATGCTGACTGCTAGCTCAGAGCCTGGAGCCTATTTCAGATTCTGTGTCTCCCTCTCTCTCTGACCCTCCCCTGCTCACGCTGTCTCTCTCTCTCTCTCTCCTAAAAATAAATAAAAATATTAAAAAAAAAAAAAAAGGAAGAAAGAAAGAAAAAGAAAAGTCAGCTTGGTCACATTGGCAATATTGAGCACATATCTTACCATCAGAACACAAAGTCCAGGCAAAGAGCCCAAGACATCAGAGGCTCTTATAACCTCTTCATAGCTTGCATGGGATGGAGCACGTGTTCTTCCATAATTAATCACAGCTTAGTCATGTAGCACTTAAGTGCCTATGACTTGCTTGGAGCCAGGAGGAACCAAGCTGGGGTGGAAGGCTGTAACTTCAAGCCTCTTGCGATTGTTCTTGGGAATTAGCTGATAAATAATGTAGGCAACATCCCACTGCTTCCAGGAGCCCTGGGTTTGAGCTTCGAAATTCACTCAGAGTTTTTGTAAACAGGCCTGAAATGATTTCTGATGTATTCCATGCTTTTCCATGAGTTTTATTTCACAAATATGCACACATGGATAGTCTGATAAAGGCATATGAGTTTTGTGTTATCTTTTTCTTTTCAATTTGCCCAAATATGTTTACTTCAAAGCAGTTTTAGCCAAAGATACATGAAAAATGTGCTTCTTGGTTGCTCTTGTGATTTAATCTGAAATAAAAATAATGATGATGCCTTGTCCTATGTAAATATGATTTTTTAACAAAGTGAAATATACTTAGATTTGAAAATCTGGCATTATGATTTCAATGGTGACATTATACACATGAAATCTCTGGTGATGTTGATGGAAAGGAAAAGTACTGTAGAAAAGAGGTTTATATGAAATTCTAAAATGATGCATGATATCATAGATAAGAACTCAATATGCCAGGGTATGAATGGGGAATAGTTAGTTCTGATTAACATGTAGATGAGATGTCATAGGTATATATTCCCAAGGCTGCAACCAACAGGTCGTTTACTGAGGTTATATTGGCATTGTTCAAATGAAGAATCAGAGTCAACTAAGGCATTTTAACACATTTCATGCAAGCAACGTTCTCCAGAAAGCATTCCTAAAGGAACATAGCATCAAGAGGGCTTTGCTCATAGGTCCTTCATGAAAGAATAAGGCTGGTTATATAAATATAACATCAGATATATGAATTCATGTGTGTGTGTGTGTGTGTGTGTGTAAATGGGAATTATAACTTTTGTTCCTAGCCACCTGCTTAAAAATATTTGAAATTCAAAAAATTATATAAATGAACGAGAGAGGATATATGTCATGACATTGTTCAAGTTTCAAGATGTGAGTCTGAGCTCCTAACACAATTTCACTCTCACTAAAGGCTTAGAGATTATGGAAAAGTTATTTTTCAAAAGAGCCAACAGAACCTTTGAAAACAATGTGTTTCCATATTTATTATGTTATTCACTATATTTTTCTGTGTACGTAAGATATCATATTAAAATTACAGAAGAAAGGGGATGAAATGAAGCTTTTGCTTGTTTTGGTAAGCAAAGGATGAACCGTTCTGATTTTTAGGCTTCAGTGGGGATTTCTCATGATCTTTTTACTATTAGTCTCTCTGACAACCATGCCATATTTCACAAACTGTCTAAGAAACACACCTGTGCTCCAACATATCTCCTATCTGCATATTGACCCAGCGTTCTCCTTATCCTCATCAGGTTGTTCAGCTTGTAATTTTCTGTGTCCTGTGACCCTGCTGTCCCATAGCGAAATTCTCATAGTGCCTAATGTTCCATCTCCAGTTATGAAAACATCCTCCAGGGCAAGTCTCTCTAGGCAAACTAAAATCAGAAGTACAAGATTGCTACCTGCACAGAAATCTGCAGATCATGGTAATCTAAGAAAACTTCCTAACAATTAATTTGTCTTGTGAATGACTTGCTGGAAACACAGTTTAACCATAATTAGTATTGCTCTAGAAAGCACTATATGTCATTGGGGTTGAGCTTTCCCAAAATGGCTATCAGAGTTTCCCAACCTCTGCGTGGTCAGCATTTTGGTCTAGATAATTCTTTGTGGTGGGGACTGTGAATTATGAGGTGTTTAGCAGCATCCTTGGCTTCTACTGAATAGATTCCAGTAGCATCCTGCCAGTTATGAAAAACAAAAACATCTACAGATATTGCCAAATATCTACTGGGAAGCAACAGGGGTGGGGGGATTTCCCTCAGTTCAGAACCAGGGATTTCAACACAAAAGGATTTCATAAAGGACATTATGTACTTGGGAAATTTCCAAGGTATACAAAACTAAGCTTGAGGGATAGTTCTGAGACTGTCTTAGGACATGGCAGGAACTGGCTTACCAAGCAAATGCTACCTGTATCCCAGTCAGGAGTGGGCAGTTAGGAAGACACTGACCTACCTCTTTGAGGATTTGGGGCTAAGGAGTTCAGTGCCATAACTGCTGCACCCAAGACCACCCTGTCTCCATCATACCCTTTGTCAACCCGATAGATCACCCTACCTTTGCTTTTAAGACCTGCACATCTAGAGACTGAACATGGTACATCTTCCTTTATGGTAAAATCGCAAGCTAGCACACATAGCTGCAGCCTGATACAACAGTTCACTTTGTGGTGGATCTACAAGCCAAGGACACAATCCATGGGCAGAATATGCCCGCCACTCAACAGAATTGAGTCACTACAAAGGAAAGATGGTGCAAACTAAGATGATTGATATAAAACTTTACTAATAACATACTTTTCATTCTGTTATTCAAACTAAATATTCAACAGTTGATGTGTGTTTTATACTCAGAGTACCTTGTAATTCAGACTAACCACATTTTAAATGCTCAATAGACACAAGAGGCTAGTATCTAGCATGGCAGATAACACAGATACAAATAAGTCTTAGTTATGATTTCTACAATAAAAGTTTCATCTGTTAAAAATACTAATATAGGGACCTGGGTGGCTCAGTCAGTTAAGCGTCCGACTCTTGATCTCAGCTCAGGTCTTGATCCTAAAGTCATGAGTTCAAGCCCTGTGTTGGGTTTCATGCTGGGTTTGGAGCCTGCTCAAAAAAAAATTAAAAATAGGGGCACCTGAGCCACTTAGTCAGTTGAGCATCCAACTCTTGATTTCAGCTCAGGTCATGATCTCAGGCTTGTGATATCAAGCCCTGCATTGGACTCTGTGCTGGGTGTGGAGCCTGCTTGGGATTCTTCCTTTTCCTCTCTCTCTCTTTCTCCCCAGCTTGTGCTTACTCTCTCTCAAAATAAATAAATAAACATTAAAAATTAGTAAATAAACAGTAATATAAGGGTAGCAGTAATAACAAGAGCTAACATTGACATGGTGCTTACTATCTGTTCTGTTCTTAGCACTTCACAGGCATGAATTCATGTACTCTTCACAAGTGTGCATTGAGGATAGCAGCATCACTACCAGATGAAGTGCATAAGGGAAGGGAGAGTTTGGGACCTGTTCACGGCCACCATGAGACTGAGATCTCAGAACATACTAACAAAACTGGGAGGGCAGAAGAGTGAAGGAAGCTAAATGCACTAATTGCCTCATTTTCTCACAAAAAGAATCCATGAATATTATTTTATTCTGAGTTGTTGAGATGTGTAGGATTAAAATATGCTAATTAAAGAAATAAAAGCAACATTAAGATACTTTCAAAATGCTAGAGGGGATACATGTGGAGAAATATTGATATTAGAGCCTAATATAGAAAGGAAAGGGAACATCAAGGATACATACCGAGTCTAAACTAATGATGGAAATAAAAACAATGAATGGCTCAACCATAATAAGTTGAATTACATATTAATTAAGGAGACTTTAGAGTTAGTCAAACAATCACAATATACCATACTACAAGATATATCCTAAAAGAAAGTAACTCAGATTGTTGTAAAATAAAAGTATGGGTGAAAATATGCCAGATATGTCTCTGTTTTGACAGAGACAAAAGCACAATCATAGCATCAGGCCTTGTGTTACTGTCTGCAGTTTAAAGAAAGAAAGCACTAGACTGGGGAATCATCCATTTATAGGGGTGATTACAAATAGAAACAAACCGTATATACTATATTAGGGAGCCCTGAAATGTATAAAACCATGCTCTCCAAATTTCAATAATCCATATTCAAGTTTCATAAGTTTTTTCTAGGTCTTCATAAAATATAAAATTTGCTTCATATGATTTTTAATTGAACTTTTTAAAATCAAATAAAAATGGTTTTGACAGAAAGTCTATATCATTATCAAAAATACAGAACCAGGGGGACCTGGGTGGCTCAGTCGGTTAAGCATCCAACTTGATTTCGACTCAGGTCATAATCTCACAGCTCATGGGATCGAGCCCCGCACTGGGCTCTGCTCTGACAGCACGGAGCCTGCTAGGGATTCTATCTCTCCCTCTCTCTCTTTGTCTCTGTCCCGCTTGCTCACTCTCTCTCTCTCTCGCTCTCTCTCCCTCAAAATAAGTAAACATTTTTTAAAAATGCAGAACCAATTCTTACTTCTGTAAATAAAAGGTTGCTACTAAAGAAGTCAGAGGAATAGCAACAGCCGGGAGCAGTTACCAGCCCTTGTGTGGAAGGAGCACAGGAATGGGGTGACATTGAGACACAGATCAGGCAACTGTAAGGGAAGGGCCAACAGATGAGAGTTGTTGCATTTGAGGAAGGAATGTAGGCAACCCAAAGCAACCCAACAGAGAGGAAGTAAAACCCCTACCTCACAGGCCCCCAGTGTCTTACCATTGCCCTGTTGAGAGGATCCAACAGAAAGCCAGAGGACCAGGAAGTCTCTCTGTTTAGAACATGGTCACCTCATGGGCAGAAATCAGAGGGAGGAAGGGTGGGGAATGTGTGTAGGAGGCCAAACGCAAGATTCTCAGAACAACTCCATGTTCTGCCAAAGAGTCTTACTTGAATCACTCTTCTCTATTACCACATGGAGTTAGCAGTTACCAAGTAATACAGATACAGTAACACCGAGTTGAGATTTTCTTCTACCATAATGTAAACTTGAAGCTAACTGGAAAGAAAATAACATCCTCACCATGTTACCCAGTGTTCATTGTATTCCCATGTACCATTTAAACCATCTAATTATCACCTTTATAAGGATCCTACATTCCAGAATACATAACAGAACCTTCCAGATATAGCAAGAACCCCAAAATTATATAAATATACGAGTTGTTGGAAGCATCATCATTAATATCCTGTCCTTGACAAATCACAAAGATATAAAGCAAAAGTTAAATACAGAGTAATCTGGGGGCTCCTGAATGGCTCAGTCATTTAATAGTCTGACTCTGGATTTCAGCTCAGGTCATGATCTCACAGTTGCTGAGATGGAGCCCCGCATCAGGCTCTGTGCTGACAGTGCAGAGCCTGCTTGGGATTCCCTCTCTCCCTCTCTCTGCCCTCCCCCGTCTCTCTCTCTCAAAAGTAAATAAATAAACATATTTTAAAAATAGAGTAATTTGAATGACACACTCCATAAGTATAGAATATAAATCTTCCTACAGAGAGATACAGAATGTAGCTTCTTTGTAAGCACACATAGGCAATTTACAAAGATTGGCCATAAGTTAAACTCAAAATAAATTCAAAATCCCAAACAGAAATAATACACACATACATACATAGTTAACTGTAGTTCTCAGAAACACCTAACAAACTAAGAAACCAAATAGTAATACAAAAGAAAATATTTTCTTTTACATATTGAAAAACTCTTAGGCCACCAAGATGATCAAAAGTAGAATCACTGAATATTAGACCATGATGATACTGAAAGCTTTCTCTGTAAAATGTGGATGATGCCAAAAGATTTGCTTAGAAAAAAAAGGAAAACTATAAACATTTTTCTTACCCTAAAACGGAAAAATAAAAACCGTGTGTTCGACATAAAAATGCAAGAAAGAGAACTCAAAAAAAAGGCTAAGAAAACAGAACAAGTTAATAAATATAAAAACAGAAATTTATTTACAGGAAAGAAGAAAAAGTAGGAATGATAAGTGCATGAAATAATTGAAAAGAAAAAAATGGAGTTAACACATAAAAAAGCATGCATTCTTGTCCTGGAAGATAGAAAAAGTAAAATTGATAAATACATAAAATAATTAGTTCTTTGAATAAAATATAAATAAAGCACCTTATAAATAAAGGAGACTACATTAACATATAAACTTAAGGATGTGAAAAGTGGAAATGATTAAAAGGATTGTAAAAGAATATTTGCTCAAAATATGCTAACAAATTTGAGAATGTGAATAGACCATTTTCTATAAATATAAAAGTGCTGTACTTCAAATTGACTCAACAAAAGATAGAATACTTGAATAGACCCAAAACCAAGGAAGAAATTGAGAAAGTTGTCAAAGATCTACTTCTCAATAAAGTTCTAGACAATTTCATGCATGAATTCATTCAAACCTTCAAGAAACAGATAATTCATGAGCTTTATAAATTGTCCTAAGGCATAAAGTTAGAATTAATGCTTCCTAATTCTTTTTGCAAAACTACTATGGCATAAAATGCCTAAGCTTGACAAGGATAACACTGAAAACAGAAACCTATAAACCGAACCCACGAATATTGATTTGAAAATCACAAAGTATCAGGAATTAGAATCCACATTACATTTCAAAAATAATACATTGAACTAGTGAATTTTAGTTCAGATATTCAAGAATAATCCAATATTAGAAAAATATCACTTTAATTCAGCAAAGCAATGGGCAGAAAAGAAAGTAATAAAATAATATGATTATATCAATAAGTGCCAAAACTTATCTGCTAGAATTCAGCAGCCAATTCTATATTTATGAATATAAAAATATATGATAAAGCAGGTATAGCTGCTGAAGTTTTGATGTCATACAAATAAATAAAATTCTCAAGCAATTAGTAAATGAATGAATCATGATGATTTGTTTCCATATCAACAGTCTCAATTTTGTCAAAAGAGAGTCACTCCTGGAAGGAAAATAGAAGCCTGAATAGGAGAGTGCGGACTTCAGAATTCGGTAAAAACAGATGCAGCCAGATACTAACAAGGTGATCATGACCAATTATATAATCTGCCCAAGTCGCCGTGTTTTTTTAAAAGTCACACAAGGGCAAGAAATCACATCTTGCAAGGCCATTCTGAGGATTATAAAAATAACATATGCAGAATACTTGGACACAGTAGGTGTCTAATAACTGCTCCCTTCAGTGTCCTTGTTGCTACCTATAGTATTAATAATTTGCACAATTTACATTTGAATCTAAGCTTACAGAGGAAATGTTTTCTTCAAACCCCTCCATCTGCTCCACTACTTTTACTAAGGGAGAAAATATACCAGGTTATAATATTTTCCTGTTATAAAATAATTCTTGCTTATTTGGAAACATTGGAGAAAACTGAAAATATGAAATACAGAATTAAACTTTCTCATCATTCTCCTTCACAGGTGTCATGGTATTTTGACATATATACTTCTATACTTGGGATCATACTTGGAATTGTACCTTTAGCATAAACTTTTAAAACAGAACTTTAAAGTCTTCAAGGAAAAAGTACTTAATTTGAAAACGCCCATTTCATGTGTAGTTTTTTACAATGACCCATCCATTTCCCTACATCAAAACTGTCAGTGTCTTTGACCAAAAGTCAAACACTACATACTCTAACCTGTCAGGATTTATAAACCTGTGTCATTGGTCAGTTGTGGCAGTTTGAGCCATTTTGGCTGTATCAGTGACATCTCTTCCCACCATGTTTCACAGACACATCAGTTGGGAGTGGATGCCTCTTCCTGGTAGCTCAGTCATAACCATTTCAAGTGGGAAGGACATGGGTGTAATGGCCAGAACAGAATCCTGTCAAATGCCGTGGGGGAAAGCTTCCTTATTTATCGATCTAACAAAAAGTGAAGTGGAAGTTGGACCAAGTTGGATTAATTTCATCAATGTAGACAACTCAGCTGTGCATTTGAGTTCCTCGGTGGCAAATAACATAAATGAATCACTGTGTCTCCTTGAACCTTGAATTGTCTAGTGGAACTGTCCACACTAATGAGATTAACCATGTAACTGCCAGCATTCCAATTTCCACTGGGCCGTGCAAAGCCTCAATACACCAATAATACTGAAACGCTTTTGCCTGTTCAAACTTTCCATGTTGCCTATGGTTAAAGTTGGCTGCAATTAAACACAAGATTATTGTCTAAAAAGCCCATTATTGTCCTTGTTTAGCTGCCTAATTTCCTCCCATTATTATGTTCTTAGAGCTGTTGCAAGCCACTTTTTCCAAGCTAATTTGGGAAACACATTTTACAAAGAGCAGGTAATTTTAAAAGCATCATTCCAGTTTTGGTCTTTCATTATTTCTTTAATAAACAACATAATTGGTAGGGGCTGAGGCCACCTACAGATCAATCGGTAGACAAACCTTGTATATTCAAGTTATAAAACTTCTCCCTGAGCCAAATCACATTATCTTATGGGAAAATGTTGAGAAAGATGAACGCTGTTAAGATTTTTTTTCTCTGCTCCCCCGCACCCCTACTCCTGTAAAACATCATTTATCTGTCCATGTCCTGGAGAATCAGACATAATTGCAAGAGCTCTAAGAAATCAAGGGAAGAATCTGTCACATCCTATTTTCATCAACCTTGTTTTGAAAGCTTTCGATGTGTAACTTCTTTTATTAAATGATTTTATGCATATGTTCTCTACAAAAGAAGAATAAGATGCGTGTATGCTGTCCGCTGTATCTAGGGGTGTCATTTGGAGAATCAACCTCAATTAAATCTAATTACACTCCCCTTCAACTAGAAAAGCGTGAAAAGGGTCCATAAACTTTATTTTAATTGTAAGTCAATTACATTGTCAAAGCGCAGGAAAAAAAATATTAAATGAGTATGACAGAGACATCCTACGTGTGCCATGGACTCTCATACAAAAAGGGTTGCTATAGCATAGTCGATTGATTTTTAAATCCACATTCAAACCATTATCCAAAATATTGTCCCACTACGGAACTAATCCCATTGTTTTCAATGGAGACACAACCTTGTGTTGAAAGATACCCTTGTTGGGTAGAATGTGGGGTCAAGTGTTCGTGCAAACCAGCCATCCAAAGGAACAGGCATGGATTTGCTTTTTTTTCCTCTTCTTTTAAGGAAAAAATAGGACTTTTATCTCTGTGTTGTGTGTCATACTGACATGAGATTTATAAGACAATGTAAAATCCATTTTGCTTATATAGCCATTATCAAGTGTATGAAAAAATAATTAGTTGATAGCTAATTCTACCATACTTACAAAAGGAGGCCATTTCATAGAGGCATTGTCTACATATACTTTTGATTTGACCTTCTAAGTTGTAAAAATAAATGAAAATGATAGATCTGATGAGGAGTTAATATCCAAAGTATATGAATCACTTATACAACTCAGTACCAAAAATATAAATAATTCAATTTAAAACTGGGCAGAGGACCTGAGTAGACATTTTTCTGAAGATACTCAATATCACTAATCATCAAGGAAATGCAAATTAAAACCGCAATGAGATATCACTTTACACCCATCAGGATGGCTAAAATACAAATCATAAGAAACAAGTGTTGGCGAGGATGTGGAGAAAAAGAACCCCTTGTGCACTATTGGTAGAAATTTAAACCGGTGCAGCCACTGTGGAAAACACCATGGAGAGTCCTCAAGACAATCAAAAATAGAATTACCATATGATCTAGGAATTCCGCTACTGGGTATTTACCCAAAGAAAATGAAAGCACTAATTTGAAAAGATAGGCACCCCTACGTTTATTGCACATTATTTACAATTGCCAACATAGGGAAGCAACTCGAATGTTTATCTATAAATGAATGGATAAAGAAGATTGCTATATATATATATTTATATATATATATATATATAATGGAATATTACTCATCCATAAAAAAGAATGAGAGCTTGCCATTTGCAACAACATAGACCTTGAAGAGTATAAAGCTAAGTGAAACAAGTCAGAGAAAGAAAATACCATATGATTTAATTCATATATAGAATTTAAGAAACAAAATAAAGAAAAAAAAAGAGACAAAAAAAACCAGACTCTTAAATACAGAGAACAAACTGGTGGTTGCCAGAGGGGATGTGTGTGGGAGGATGGGCAAAATAAAGAGGATTAAGACTACATTTATTCTTCATGAGCACTGAGAAATGCATAGAATTGTTGGACAAAAATACATGAAAATGTCTCCATAAACAGAATGAAATGATAGACTCCAGACATGGATTCTCTTAAACTCAGACAACCAGCCTGATCTATAATGGGGGCCAAAATTGGTCATGATTTTTTAATATATTCTTTGATTTTTTCATAGGTTTATAGAAAATAGCCCCATTAAATAATCCAGAGGGGACTGTGATAGTATAATTGTCCAGGCCCAAGCCATTTAATCCTTTCTACAACTAGGGGTGGAGTCAACTCCACCAGAAGCCCCTGGGCCAAGAGTCATGGAAGTGTGTCCCCAAGGAATACAGTACACTGTTAACCAAAGAAGGTTGAGTGGATCCTGGGTAACGTCAACAACAGACTTCTGCCACCACACATACGTTCAAATTGTTCCCTCAATTGAAAATATTAATGGAGATTTTAGTTCCTAGACTGTATTACTTCTCCTCCAAGGCACGTTAGCAGAACTGGTCCAATTTATAAGAGATTAAATGAAGCAGCCTTTTAGAAATAGTCCTCATGTGTTTGGTGAAACTATCGTTGAGGGCATTGGGGGGATCCGTTTCCCACATTTCCTTTTGTTTTTAGAATCCAGAACTTTCTATCTGTTCTTAGCATCCAGAATGGTTATGATTCATCTGAGAAATATGCCCAATTATATCTTCTGGAAACTGTGACTTGTGTAACTAATTATGTTTCCCTAATGTTTCCTTATTTTTAATTCTGAGAGAATATTAGGGCCTACACTTAGCAAACAGAAGCAAACAGGAGCCACCCAAGTGATGGAAGTGGGTGAAGCTTCCTGTGTGGCAACTAGATAAAGGGCATATGAGCCTCTTGTAAAGGAAGAGCCATTCTTCAGGTCCAGCCCCTTAGTTCCTTGTGGAAAAGTGACCCCAAAATGACCAGATCTGTCAAGAAGAGCCAGAACTCCATCCTAAACCCACATTGCCTTCAAAGATAGAAATTGACATTGGTGGATAATACAGAAATAATCTTTGTGGGGTGCCTAGGTGGCTCAATTGTTTAAGCCTATAACTTTGACTCTGGTTTAATCTCATGGTTCATGAATTCTAGACCCACATCATCAGGCTCTTAGCTGTCAGCACAGTGCCTGCTTGAGATCCTCTGTCTCTCCCCAACTTGCATGCTTGCTCTTTCTCTCTCAAAAATAAATAAAAATTTAAAATATCTATATATATAAAAGAAATAAATAGGGGCGCCTAGATGGCTCAGTCTGTTAAGCGTCTGACTTCAGCTCAGTTCATGATCTCATGGTTTGTGAGTTAGAGCCTCACATTGGGCTCTGCACTGACAGCTCGGAACCTGGAGCCTCCTTCAGATTCTGTGTCCCCTTCCCTCTCTGCTTCCCCCATGCTCATGCTCTCTCTCTCTGTCTCTCAATAATAAATAAAAAACATTTTAAAAAGTTTTAAAAAATAAAAACTAAAAGAAATAAACAATTTAAGTGAAACCTATTCTTACTAGTTTTGGTGTATTAAAGCAGAAAAGGAATTGGTGGAAAGGTTATTCATCTGCTCATGGAGTCAATGGGGGAGTCTGCCGGACTGGAAAAATAGACAAAAGCCAAGTGTTAGAGGTTGAGCACGAGCCTCATTACAGGATGGGGAAGACCTGGTTCTGCCACCAATGGACACTCAACCAACATGCGTCTGGCCCCTACTACCGCCATCATCCTGCCTGCTGAATACTGCAGACTGACTTCACCTTAGAAGTGATTCCCAAATGCACCCTCCCCTTTCACCAGCATTCAGTAGGCTGAGCTTGGCCAGATGCTCAAGACCAAGCTGCCAGGGATTGATGAAAAAGAGAAATGTATCTGAGCTTTTATCATCCATTGTTGGAGGATTTTCTGAACATGGCATGGGGGTACACATGTTTGGTATGCACAAGCAAAAGGTAAACAAATATTTATCATATGCCCCAAGAGCAATATCCAATTAACAGTTTCAAATGACAACAAAACAAAACAAAACAAAACAAAACAAAACAAAACAAAAAAAAACAACCACAAACCCTATTTTATGTTAAGCAATATTTCTCTTTTAAACCATCCAATTTACTATGCTTTTAATGAAGAGAAAATAAGATCAGTTTTATCTTTGGGATTACTAGTTATTATCCATTAGTGTTAAGGTTCTACCTCTGAAACTTATACATGGTTATAAAATAATAAGATATTCCTTGTTTTGGGCAATTAAATAAAAATTAATGACCTCTCTGTGGGAGATTAAAAAAAAATACCTACATGACTCAGCAAAAGCCTTACAGCCACATTAGAAAGAACCAACTCTAAACCTTGAATGACAGCCTTCAGTTGGTATCAAAGACCAGAGGCTCCACCTTATTCGATTAGAACCACCTTGGGAAGATTCAAAGGGCTTCAAAGTACTGATGCCCAGCCCATTACCAGAGACTTGAATTTAACTTGTCTGGAATGAGGCCTAGCACCGGTAGCTGTTACATGTTCCCCAGGTGTTTGCAGGACTGAGAACCACTGTCCTGAGCCCAAGCAGAAGGAATTGGTCTCATAAATAAAGACAAAGAGGGAACAAAGGTGTCTTTTTAGGCGGCGACAAGATAGCATTTTTTCAGAAACATCCGTCCTCTGGCATGAAATTAGAGCCCTTTATTTGAGTGAAGAATGAAATGATAAGTTTTTATCAATTCCAAAGGATCCTTAGGGACTGCCGGGTGCTGGTGTGAAAATAATAATTATAACTATGAGGCTGGAGTGAAGTCAAGCCGGAGAATGTACAGTGACTGATACCAAGGCCTGCCATGCACACGGGAGAGGCAGTTTTGAGCAGATAGACCATTTCCTTGCCATCCTTAAAGCATCCTTTACAAACGGACCCGCCTCATCCCATATGCAGGATCTCCAATGAACATTTGACTTAGCAGACATTCAGGCTTTGCAAGAACAAGGCAAGAGACAGGTCAACTTCTTGAGAGAGAACCAAGTCAGAAGAGAACTAAAGCAGAGTTTCTCTAAGTGTGAACCATAGACTCCTGAAGGCCTTCCTTTTAGGAAGTCCATGCCATTGATACTATACTCACAATAATATTAACATACTATTGCATTAACATTTTCAGTGATGGTGCAAAAGCAATAAATCAATGCACAGGCACTATATCAGAGCTCTTGGATCAAACTGGACTAGTAGTCACTGTGCTCTTCACCTTCATGCATTCATGGATTGTATATATGTAAAAATAGAAATATATGTTTATAGTATACTTACACACATTATATGTATGTTTATATATATATATAATATATATAATGTGTGTAAGTATATATATATATATATATCTCCAATTTCACTCAAGAATTCCTGATGCAATACGTAGTTAATATTATTCATTTTATTAAATCTGAACCCCATGTTATCTTTGAACATTGTGTGACAGAATGGGAAGTTCCCATGAAGCACCCCTGTTGTACCAAAGTATATGGCAGTTATCAGGTCTCAAGGGGATACACTTGAGCAACTAACTGTGCCCTTGCAGGTGGAACTAGCCACTTTAACCTGGAGTGCCATTTTTAACTATATGATAGATGAACCATAGTCATTCATACTTGGGTGGCTTTCAGATATATTTTTGAAAATGAATGGCATTGTCACTTTAAGGAAAATAAGTAACGCTAGTAGCGGCCAATAATAAACTCTGAGCTTTCAAGTGAGAATTTGAATTTTGAAAACGTGTATCTGTTACCATGAAGTTGCCAGCTTCCAACACGGAAAAGGCATTTCTGATGAGATTTGTGGCAGTGTTAACAAATGTGGTTTTCCTGATATTATAAAATGGATTGGGTCAGTATTTGGAAGATCTGCAGAACCCAGTGAACCAATTGTTTCCAGATTACCAATGCAAGATGCCGTGCATGGAAAAAAGAGCCACTGAGAGTGAAAGGCCAATAGATTTTATGATCACAAAGTACAAAAAAACAAAAACCAAAAGCGCACACACACAAATTGATATAATTTCGAAGTCCACATTGCAACTCACCTTAAGAAACCACCTCTCGTCAAGTTTTGGTGTAGTATAAAAAATGTGGATGATTATCTAAAAACACTCTTAAAATTCTCTTCTTTTCTATCACATATCTGTGTGAGACAACATTTTGTTTTTATACTTCAACCAAACCATTATTCTTCCCCCTGATTAAATTTGGAAACAGATGGGATTCCAACTGGATTCTGTTAAAGAAATTTATAAGTATAAACCAATGCCCTTTTTCTCACTATTTTTTGTTTTGGACAATATGGTTATTTTATAAAAATATTTATGGTTGCATATAATGGATTTAATATTTTTTTAATATTTTTATTAGAGAGAGTGAGAGCACAAGTGGGAGAGAGGGGCAGAGGGAGAGGGAGAATCTTAGACAGGCTCCAGTTTCCACAGAGACTTTTACAGGGTTTGATCCCATGGCCCTGGGATCATGACCTGAGCTAAAATCAAAAGTTGGATTCTCAACCAACTGAGCCACCCAGATGCCCCTGATATTGTTATTTTAAGGAAAAGGTAAACCTTTTAAAACTTCTGAGTTTTAATTTCTAGAACAATAAATATTGATGGGTGTAATCCATCTAAATACAACCACTTCAGTGTCCCTAAGAATTTTTAATGGTATAAAGGAATCCTGAGACCAAAAGGTTTGCCACTTAGAATGTCAGAAGCTGCTCAGAATGGCAGGTCCCAGTGAGATGTCAGAGCCTTTTGCAAAGATCATCAAGAAGCAATAGAAGGAGGATGAAAAGAAGAATGGAGGAAACTGAAAACATACTGACTTGTTTCATCATGTTAGCAAGAGAAGAGCCCTATTATAGTGAGGATCTATGTGTGTGTTTGCGTGCACACAGTCATGTTTATCTTATCACCTATCTGTCTGTATCTCTATATCTCTTTCTATCTATTTATCTCTGGGAGTGAGTTGCCCCTTAAGTTTTATACCCTAGACACCTCCCTTGCCTTACTCTTTGATCACCTTGTATTCTTCAGAGCCCTTAATAGCTATCTAAAATTATCTTGGTTATTTACTTATTTTCTCTACCTCCATTTGTGAGGTTTCAGTTATCACTTATGAGAGATAGCTTGCAAAACTGTCCCTAGTTACTCCCTTTCCTCTGCCCATATGCCTTGCAAAGTGGCTTTGTACCTCCTCCTCAAAAGGATATAGTCTATTCCCTAGCCTTTGATTTGCTTTAGGTGATAGAATGCAGAAGAACCATAGTGGGCTAGTTCTGCACATAGGCTCAAGGACTTTCTACTCTCTCTATTGGAACTCTGGCTTTATCAGGTGAAAAAGTGCTGGCTAAGTGAGGATGAAATATTGTCTGAGGCGAGGCCATCCTAGATCAGCCAACAGCCAGCCAACCCCCAAACACACGAGGGAGACCAGCCAAGATTAGCTGAGGTGCTTCCCCTGTTTCTGGCTGGCTGAGGGTATATGAGGGAGCACAGGCGAAAGCAGCAACAACCCAGATGCCCTGTTGGCTCACGAGCAATAATAAATGTGGATTATTTTAGACAGCTTTTTGTTATTGTCGATGATGATTCACAGCATTGTTGTGGCGATAAATAATAGATCTACCACTCTATTCCAAGAACCTAGAGTGGTGCTCGATGCATAGAAAAATCTTCTGATAAATCAAAGTTGGTAGATGTTTGAAAGAATGAAGAAATGGACTAAAAAATACCTTCTTTCTACTCTAGCCCAATACATTTTCCTGACTTGGTCCAGAACTAACCTAAACAATATAATAGGTTTGCTCATGCAATTAATTCAGTTCTTCTGGGCATCCACACCAATTACTGGAAAAGACAAAAACCAACATTAGAATAGACATTGCTGCTAAATAAAAGGTATTCAAATATTTATATCTACTCTCTCTCTCTGCAGAGTCTATAAATACAACAGCTCAGACAAGCTTTATTGGTGTTAGCTGAAGCAGATTGCAGCTAAGAGACGGCCGTTGTTTTCTACTTCCCTTTGAGCCACTGCTCACTCATACAGAATGAAGATTCCCTGTTTTGTTTCTCCCTAATCATTTATTGTAATGCCGAAGGGAGGAAAATAAATCTTGTAAACTTTGACCAAAATCAGTTGAGTTTTTCCATTATCACAGCAGGAGAGGAAAACATGGGGTTTTCATTTCTAAGGATAATCTTTCTTAAAGTGTATACAATAACTAGCTAAGCCTAAATACTATTAGGAACATTTGAAATGTTTTTCAGTGGATTCAGGGCTGCACTGGCTTCTGCCTTTAGATCATAAAGTCCGTTTGTCGCCAGCTTTCATTTTCTCTCAGCGGTTGGAAAGGCACTGAGCACTCTGGAAATTGTAGATGCTGTTGACTAATTTACAGAGTCCCCGGCTTAGAACTTTTACAAATGAAGTTACTCCTTAAAGATTCATTGCACTGAAAAAAACAAAGTTAATATCAGCTTTGGGTGCAATTATTGTTTTAATTAATTTCCATTCATAACATACTATCAATTAATTTGATTAAAATATTGGGCTTTTAAACATAATTAAATATTATATACTGAAATGAGTTTCTTTTATAGTGTGTACCAGCCATCTTCCCCTCTCTATCTGTAGGTTAGAAATTGATTTTCTTTTAAGTTCTTTATTTTTTATTTTATTTTGAGAGAGAAAGAGAGCATGAGCTAGGTAGAGGCAGAGAGAGAGGGAAAGAGAGAGAATCCTGAGCAAGGTCTGTACTGTCAGTGGGGAGCCCATTTCGGGGCTCAAACTCATTATCTGAACCGTGAGATCATGGCCTAAGCTGAAATCAAGAGTCAGACGCTTAACTGACTGAGCCACCCAGGTGCCAGAGGTAGGAAATTGTTGTTGTTTTTTTTAATTTTTAAAATAGTTTATTGTCAAGTTGGTTTCCATATAACAGCCAGTGCTCATCCCCACAAGTGCCCTCCTCCATGCCCATCA
>NW_024080750.1:3151635-3249106 GCF_003009895.1 Hyaena hyaena | reverse complement strand
ACACCCTCAAGGTCCAGCCAAGTTGCTACACAGGCCAGATTTCATTCTTTCTCATTGCCACGTAGTATTCCATCGTGTAGATAAACCACATCTTCTTGATCCATTCGTCCGTTGATGGACACTTAAGCTCTTTCCATGATTTGTATGGTTGAGAGTGCTGCTGTGAACATTGGGGTACATGTGCCCCTGTGCATCAGCACTCCTCTATCCCTCAGGTAAATTCCTAGCAGTGCTATTGCTGGGTCATAAGGGAGTTCTAGTGTTAATTTTTTGAGGAACCTCCACACTGTTTTCCAGAGGGGCTGTACCAGTTTGCATTCCCACCAACAGTGTAGGAGGGTGCCTGTGTCTCCACATCCTTGCCAGCATCTAGAGTCCTCTGATTTGCTCATTTTAGTCACTCTGACTGGCGTGAGGTGGTATCTCAGGGTAGTTTTGATTAGTATTTCCCTGATGAGGAGGGACGCTGAGCATCGTTTCTTCTCCCTTCTCATTGTCTCCCTTCCTGCCCCCCATTATCTCTTTCCTGCTCACCTCTCTGTTCTCCCTCTTTCCATGTACTTCCTCTTTCATTCCTCCCTCCCTCCTTCTATCCCCTTCATTCCATGTCTCTCTTGTTTTTTTT
This sequence comes from Hyaena hyaena, assembly GCF_003009895.1. Lineage (NCBI taxonomy): Eukaryota > Metazoa > Chordata > Mammalia > Carnivora > Hyaenidae > Hyaena > Hyaena hyaena. The sequence goes on along the minus strand of NW_024080750.1, from coordinate 3,248,481 downwards.
TCTTTCCTTCTCTCCTCTCTTCTCTACCTCCCTCTCTTCCTCTCCTCCTCTCTCCCTCCCACCCCATGTCCTTCAGCCACCACTTGGTAAGAATAAAGGTGAGAAAGATACTGTTTTCACAAGCGCCCTCACTCTGGTTATACACAGCATGAGCCCAGCTTGTCCAATGTATTCTTTTTCTTGAGCTGATTGTAATAGATCACAAACAGAAAATTTGGTTTGGCCAAAAAAATCCAACTTTTTCACTTTCTAAATGCAAACTTATTCCCTCCCTTACACCTTAGGTGTTAGAAAGAAATGTTACATCTTGGGCCACTCTTCCTTTCCTAATCTTGTACATTTTAAGTATTTAATTTAATAATTTCAAACTAACAATAGGGATGTGTGGATGTATATTTGATATTATAATTCTGAGAAGCGTTGTAATTTATCTTATTTAGTTTTATGAAATTCCAGCTGAATGCTAGATACTGTCATTTGATCTATTTGTGATACATACATCTTACTTGTTTCCGTTCATGTTAATCAAGACAAGTAGCTCAATGAATTGATACACTAGTTCATTAGGACTTTGGTTCCATCAATTTAATCAGTGGATTACCTCATTGAATCGATGCTTTCATTTTTCTTTTTTTTTTTTTTTTTTTAAAATAGTTTATAATGCTTTCATTTTTCTATATGACCTCAGGATTTAAAACCAGTTTGTCATTGAGAGTCTAAAATTAATTTACATTTTTAGTAAGAGAATGAGACATGGCACAATTAAGATACTTGGTAAAGTAGATTTTAAATCAGAAAGATCAAATTTAAAACAATTATAGTCATATCTTGGATATCCTGCAGGTTCAGCTCCAGGCCACTACAACAAAGCAAATACCACAATAAATTGAGTCAAGTTAATTTTTTGGTTTCCCAGTGTATGTAAAAGTTATATTTACACCATAAGTGTGCAATAGCATTATGTCTAAAAGATGTGCATACCTTAATTACAAAACACTTAATTGCTAAAAAATGCTAGCCATCATCTGAGCTTTCAGCAAGTCCTAATATTTTTGTTCATAGAGGGTCCTGCCTCGATGTTGATGACTGCTGACTGATCAGTGTGGTAGTTGCCATCTGGGTGTGGGTCATGACACCCCCAAACAATTACAATAGTAATATTAAGGATCACGGATCACCCTGACAAATATAATAATAATGAAAAAGTTTGAAAAATTGCAAAAATCACCAAAATGTGACACAGAGACACAAAGGGAGCAGATGTTATTGGGGAAATGGTGCTGATATACTTGCTCGACACAGAGTTGCCACAAACCTTCAATTTGTAAAACAAAAATAAACCACAGTGTCTGCAGAGCACAATAAAACAAGGTATGACTGTATAATCTGGCTAACGGGGTTTAAAAATTACTGTGGGGGTGCCTGAGTGACTCAGTCATTTAAGGGACCAACTCTTGATTTCGTCTTTGGTCATGATCTCACAGTTCACAGGTTCAAGCCCCGTGTCAAAGGGCTCTGGCAGCATGGAGCCTGCATTGGATTCTCTCTCATTTCCTCTCTCTCTCTCTCTCTCTCTCTCTGTCTGTCTGTCTGTCTCTGTCTGTCTCTCTCAAAATAAATGACTAAACTTAAAAAAAATTACTATGAACTTGGGGCACCTGTGTGGCTCAACCGGTTGAGCATCTGACTTCAGCTCAGGTCATGATTTCGTGGTTCATGAGTTCAAGCCTTGCATGGGGCTCATTGCTGTCAGTGCAGAGCCCATTTCAGATCATCTGTCCCCTCTCTATCTCTGTCCTCCCTCACTTGCACTCTCTTTCAAAAATAAAATAAACATTTATAAAAAAAATTACTATGAACTCTAACCGGATAGTGATGTGAGTGTTGTAAAATATCTACTCTTAAGTGTGCCTGTCAATGAAGTTCATTTGCATAAGTCTTTTTTAAGGTAATTTGAGAATATATTTTATAAAATTTGTAGAAATTTTCATAAACTTGATGATTTACTATAAGGAAATAAGGAACATCCCACCTAAAAAATTGGAAAAATATCTGAGCACAAGACATCCATCATGATGTTATTTATAATGGCAAAACTATTATAACCAACATAAACACAAGAATAAGATAAGGACCAAATAAATTACAGTAACATGAAATTGTTGGAATTTTGTACAGCCATTAAAAATAAAAACTAGTAAGGCCATGTAGGAACATGGAATCTTCCTATAAGAAAATGTTGAGCGCTGTCTGTATTATCATTCAATGTATAAGAAAATCATAGATCCGTAACTATTTATGTCACATGTACTTAGTGAGCGTACATCAGACCTTGTACTGAGAGCAGTAGCCATAATCCTCATGAAAAGTGAAACCAAATATGGTCCCTGCCTTTTGAACCTGATCTGCATGGAAGAGTGTCCCCAACTCTTTGGGAACTGTGTGCACCTTCCCAAGATACTTACCCTCTTTCTCTGTGTTTTCTTCTCACCTGCAAATGGAGATGAGATGAATAATGACCTCATACAGGGCTCTCTGAGTATTCAATAAATTATTATGTCAAATTTGTTTAATACAATGCTGGGTGTATTCATCTGCTAGGGCAACAGTAGCAAAGTACGGGAATTTATTGTTTTACCGTTCTGGAAGCTGGAAGCCCATAATCGAGGTATTGGCAGGGTGGCTTGCTTCTGAGGGCTGTGACAGAATCTGTTCTGTTCTTTTCGTCAAGTTTCTAGTAGGTGGCTGGCAACCGTTGGCATCCCTTGTCTGCTGGGATCATCACCCTGATCTCTGCCTTCATTTTATATGATGTTCTTCCTGTGTGTATTTAGTCTCCCAATGTCTGCTTTTTTGTTTTAAGGATACCAGTCACTTTGGATTAGCCCCACCCTAATGACCTCATACTGATTTGATTACCTCTGTAAAGACCTTATCTCCAAGAAGGGCCATAATCGGGGCACCTGGGTGGCTCAGTTGGTTAAGCATCCAACTTCAGTTCAGGTCATGATATTGCGGTTCATGAATTCGAGTCCCATGTCCAGCTCTGTGCTGACAGCTTAGAGCCTGGAGCCTGCTTCAGATTCTCTGTCTCCCTCTCTCTCTCTGCCCCTTCCCTGCTTGCACTCTGTCTCAAAAATAAACATTAAAAAATTAAAACAAACAAACAAACCAGAGGTCACAATCTGAGGTACAAGGGGTTGGGACTCCAACTGACCAGTTTTGAGGGGACTCAATTCAACTCATAACACTTGGTACATTTTCAGCTTTCAATAACTGTTAGCAACTATTACTACTATTATTACCAATATTGTTAACAGTAGTAGTCATATTACATTTCTAGTACATGTGCCAGGACCACACACCCTAATCAAATAGGATGAAACCAGTTGATATGTTAGGATGATAAGATTTTAAGTGATGAAGTGGCTTTTTTATTGCCTTGTGTGGTTTTTTTTTTTTCATTTCTTATAAAAAAGTAGAATGTGCATCTCCTCCATAGAGTTTGTGTTATTTAAAAGGGGGAAGACTTTGTAACGTCTCTTAAATGTAAGTAGTTGCATTCTACTGTAAATGCAGTTTCACACGCTTCCTACTGACCTCCGTCTTTAGAAGGTGGCCTGTCCACGCTCAAACAGAAGCAGCCATGAAGAAGTCCAGGTCTCTTCTGGAGAATGACAGGCTCTCCTTTCCCCTCGTTCTGTACTGTCCGTAGCCTCTAATTGTTCTGTGAGACAGCAACCTTCTCGCTTCCTTGATGTCAGTTCCTGGTATTTGATTTAAACATTTCTGCTTTTCCTAGCCAGAAAAGAAGGTATTAGTTTCAAATGTCTCTCATCTCCCCTGGCCGCTGAGTAGTGATTTACGGCATATGTATTATCGCCATAGATTCTTTACCGGAGACAGGACCTCAGGCCAAGTGACAAAATCTTTGACTTTCCTAGAGTTGTTCTTTGCTCTCACTGTCTTTTTAAATATTTACTTTCCTCTGGGTATTTTGACTGTTGGGTTTCTGTCTTCTTAGTGTATCACAATCCTTGAATTAAAGACCCAGTGTTTTGTTTTCAGACTAAAGTACATTGAAGTATGTGGTTTTCAGATTAGGGAGAAATAAGTGATAAAGGTAACTAAGTACCATCTTGGAATAAATGATGAGCCAGTTTTTAAAAAAATGTTATTCCATAGGTTACTCAGCTAAAATGGAGATGGTACATAAATTCACATTAAGAACTGTATCTATGAGGAATATTTAATTTTAAGTCATGGAAAGTCCAACTAAAAATAGATTTTTCCTCCCAAATGTTCATCAACTGATGAATGGATAAGAAGATGTGGTTTATATACACAATGGAGTATCACTCAGTGATCAAAAAGAATGAAATCTTGCCATTTGCAACAACATGGATGGAACTAAAGTATATTGTGCTAAGTGAAAGGAGTCAGTCAGAGAAAGACAAACATATGATTTCACCTATGTGGAATTTAAGAAACAAAATAGATGAGCATAGGGGAAGGAAAAGAAAAATAAGATAAAAACAGAGAGGGAGGCAAACCAAAAGAGGCTCTTAAATATAGAGACCAAACTGAGGATTGCTGGAGGGGTGTCAGGTGGGGGGATGGGCTAGATGGGGGATGGGCATGAAGGAGGACATATGTTGGGATGAGCACTAGGTGTCATATGTAAGAGATGAATCACTGAATTCTACCGACATCAATACTACACTATATTCAACTAACTTGAAACTAAACACAAAAATAATAAAAGAATAAAAATAAAAACACTTGTAACTTACTGAAAAAAAAAATAGATTTTTCCTTGCAAGGACCCTTGTGATTACCTTAGGCCCACCTTGATAATCCAGGATAGTTTCCCCATCTCAAGATCCTTAATTTAATCAGATGTGTGGACTTTTTTTGTCATCAGATTTCCATAATTAAAACATGGGTGTGTTTAGGTGAACTTTATTCTGTTGCAATGCGAAAACAATATTGTAGACATCTCCCAAATTTATTTGTAAATTTAACTTCATTCCAATCAATTTCCCATTGAGCTGTTTCTGAAATTAATGAAATACTATGTATGATATAGTTAGTTCTGAAAAAGAATAACACAGCCAACTGGCACCACCAAATACAAAAATAGAAAAAGGATTAATTACCTTACCTAATAAGGACTTTGTCCCACTACGAATAAACAGAAACATGTACCAAGGGAAATATGGGCAAGTGAAATAAATGGGAAATTCACAAAATTCAAAGATAAAAATGGTATTGGTCAGGGTCCAACCAGAAATACAGAGCCAGTAGGAGATACATGATCAGGGATTTATTACAAGGAGTTGGCATAGAAGATTGTGGGGCTGGATAGGCAGGTCCAAAATCCATGGGGCAGACTGTTGGGAAAGGCTGAAGCTCTCCAGCCTGGGTGGAGGTTGCTGGCCACAGGCAGAATTTCTTCTTCACCAGAGAGCCCCAGCCCTTCTCCTAAGGTCCTTCAACTGATTGGATTGGGCCCACCCAAGTTCCCTAGGATAATATCTCTAAAATCAAATAACTGATTATGGACTCAGCACAGCTACAAAGTACCTTCACCACAACAATTAGATGAGTGCTTGATAGAATACGTGGAAACCATAGCCTAGCCATACTGACACATCAAAGAGACCATCACAATGTTTAATCAATCACACCAATAATCTAGGAGAGAAACATCTTAACTAAAAATATATTGTTTTCACGGAATAAATTCCAAATGGTCTTAAAATACTAAAACTCTGTGTTAATATGAAGATAAGGTGGAAGACGCAATCACTGGGTACTGTGAGTTATGAACTCATCTTTTTGGCAAAGCATCCTGATATCTTGGGCCCTGGCATTTTAGAAAGAAACTTCATGTGCAAGAAAACAGAGGATCAGTTAAATAAATCATTATTCATCCCTGTGATGGAATACCAGATCATCATTAAACATTGAGTTGAGAACAATAGTTTTTGGAAAGTGTTCACAATATATCAAGTAAAAGAATAAGTTAATAAATACCACACACACTTAATTTGGGGCAACAATAACTAAAAGGACAGAAACAGATGCATAAAATTTTAACAGTAAGTATTTCTGAGTGATAGCACACTGGGTAAATTTTTATTGGTGATTTTAGAAATTTATAATTTCCTACAATAAACATGCACTGGTTTTGAAGTTAGGCATGTAACTGAGTCCAAGCTCATTCTGTTCCCTGTATGACAGGCCAATAAGTCAAGAAGTAGGATGTTGGGGGTGCCTGGGTGTTTCCGTGGGTTAAGCATTTGACTTTGGCTCAGGTCATTGTCTCACAGTTTGTGAGTTCAAGCCCCACGTCGGACTCTGTGCTGACAGTTCAGAGCCTGGAGCCTGCTTCAGATACCGTCTCCCTTTCTCTCTGCCCCTCCCCCACTTGCACTCTGTCTCTCTGTCTCTGTTTCTCTCAAAAATAAATAAGCATTAAAAAACTTTTTAAAAAAGAAGCAGGATGTTGGGTAAGCAAAGCAAGTTTATTCAGACAGCCATCAAACTGAGGACATGGAAGACCATTGTCCCAAACAACCATCTCCCCTGGGCAATTTAGTGAGCTGCTCTGATGTCAGCAAAAAGAAGAAGCATGAGGGAGTTGGAGTCAAAAGATGACTGTTGCCTGTACACATTCAAGGAAGATCATAGGACTTCTTTGTCCTCTGTCAGGGGATCTTTGCATACAGGAATCTGGTCATGATGTTCCTATAAATCTTAAACATAACTGAGTCATTTCTGTATGCCCTTCTTGATCTTCTTGGGTGAGTTACAGTTCAGGTAAAAGAGCAATTCTTTGCAAGTCTCACTGGTAAGCAAAATTCCTTTGAAGATTAACAAACCTTCGTGCGCGGGGCTAAGTAGAAATTTCTAAGCTATAGGTCACAGCCGCAAGGGAAATAGACGCAACATGGAGTCAGACATGCTAAGTTCCTGTCTATTACAGTCAAACTGAAGCTGTGGTCTGTTCTAATATTGAGGAGTTAAGGAATACCAGGGGATAGAGAATCCTGAGCTTATAATGCATTTGAGGATCAGTCTCCATTCATGTGTTTAATCAGTCAACCATTAATTCATTCAAGAAAATACATACTATCCTTCTACTCTCTGATAATCACTGTGGAGGGCAATGGAAATACAATAGTGAGTAAAGCAAACTTAGTCCCTCCCTTTATGGAGCTTAGCGGGGAAAAGGGAAAATAATCAAAAAATCATACAAATACATGTGTCATTTACAATCCATGATAAGTGCACCAAAGGAAAGGAACAGTGTGCTATGAGTGTCCATAGCAGGAATCCAAAATTTATATTAAAATTTTTCATTATTATCCTATCAAAATACAGACTGTGTGTCTCTGTGTATGTGTGTGTGTGTTGTGTACGTGTGTTTGTGTGTTGTGTGTGCCACCAGCATCAACATCTTGAATCACTACTCCAAAATGAGAATGAAATTATAGTAAAAAATATATCTAAAAATGCCTGAAAGTCTGAAAACTCTTCAAAAGAAATATTAAAAAAGAAACTGTGGCATTATGAATCCTAGATAATTGGCTGAAGGCCTGACTGATGCACCCAGAGAGCTTTACAGTTTCCCCTGTGTCCACATCATTCGTGCATTTCCCCCCAGAATCTGAAAGATAGATCTGACAAGCTCTAGATAAACACTGGCTAAGACTCTGTAGTTTCCGGGGATGGAAAGGTGACATGACTTATTCCCTTTATCATCGGTCTCCCACTAGGCAGCCTCGGCAAGGAGTCTGGATAGATCAACATGTCAGGGTGGAGGCGTGGTGATCACTCAGGCCGTGGATCGGTTTAAACCTGTGCTTAAACAATGGGGAGAACACTGCCGTGCACAGATTCCTTTAAACATGTAGGAAAAGTGAGGAGAGAAACAGGGTTTGAACTGTAACATATGAATCAGACCACACAACCGAGACTTGCCTATTAAATTAGGCCAGTTTTATTTTTTCCCTCTAAGTGAGACTAAACGGTGCTCCTTTGGATGTGTTAGAAATAGAACTGCAAAGAAGGGTTCATGCACGATCAGGAAAAACAGATCTTATGCTAAGATATTTCAGCATGCGTGGCCGCAGTGATTGCTCTCCCATTTCCTCCCAGGTGCAGTTTGCTTGCGTTATTCCTGTCCATGTGGGGATGGACCATATTCCTAGGATGAGAGAGAAACTAGGTTTATACATCAACTACAACCTTTTGCCGGTGCAGACCTCTCTGTGCACTATTTCTTGAAAACTAAGCAAATTCCTGGCAGTCCTATGGAATTTTCCACTTCCCTCTGCCTGAGAAAGAATCCTAAAATGGCCCCCAAGATTCCCATGCTTTGGTGTGCATACCCAACATAATTCCCTCTCCTTAAGGGTTGGTGTGCCTGACATAAGCAGGTGGGCCCTCTTAGAAGAGCCTCTAAAGTCGGAGAGAGGAGTCTGAGAGATCTGAAGCAGCAGAAGATTCTCCTCTGTTGGCCTTGAATAAAAACCTGCCATGTGGTGGAGTGGACCCCAGTGCCCAATCCATCCCAATCACCAGTGAGCCTCAGATGAGACCCCAGCCCTGGCTGACGCCTTGCTTGTAACATTATGAGCCCTTGAGTGGGGGAACCAGCTCAAACATATAGACCCCCGACCTCTGGAAACTGATAGATAATAAATATGTGTTGTTTGGAGCTACTAAGTAAGTGACACTTTGTTGCCCAGCAATAGAAAACCTTACACAATCCAGGCTTAATTTCTTAATTCAATATGGTGGATTATTTCTTCCTTGCTTGTCACAGATATGATCATGATGAGCCCAAAGACTGCCGATTTGAGTATAAACAACTGCAAATATCATCCCCAGTGATGTATCTGGTTTAAGAAGACTAATATTCAAAGTGGGATCATGTCTTTGGGTTGAATCTCATACCTAAAGACTAGACATTAGGCATGTTACAGAAGTTAGATTCTAGAACTTGGCTGTCCTAGTAACATAAAGATAACAACAGTACTGATTTCTTGCTCTTTGCCATTCATTGTGCTTAGCACCTCACTGCATTTTCTCGTTGAATCACCCCCAGTGACCCTGGAAGCTGGCAGATAGTGTGTGATCCTAGTTTATGGGCGACAAAACTGAAAGTTAGGAAAAGTTAAGTAACTTGCCAAGGGCCACACGGCTAGCAAGTGGTCAAGACCAAAACTAAACCCTCCACACACCTACTAATCCAGCACAGTTTCTAAGATCAGGGTGTTCCTTTTACCCTCCTAGAACCAAACACTTTTTCGCTGGAGAGTAAGTAAAACAAACACCTCTTGCCTGACTAACCAGATGTTGACAGTTCTTTATCCACCCCCCACCCCCTACCCGTGCCTTCTTTAGTAGGATCCAGATCTCTGGTTTCTTGAAAGGATTCTCTTTATGTTATCATTTTATAACATAGTTACTTAGTTGCATTTTTTTAAAAAAAAAAGGACAGAAAGAAACATCTCCAGCCCCAGCTGATGGAATTTGCAACCAGAGGCTTAGGGTCAGCTGTTTGTTTCACTTGCCTGGGTTCTAATAGTTCCGCTGCTCAGTTCAGACACATTTTCTTGACTTCCCAGTGTCTACAGGAAGCAGAGTCAGGCACTGTATCACTTTCCAACATCGATAAAGCAAGTCTAATTTTCCTAAGTTGATGAGGGGCTGATAGATCTGATGACCTTTTGTTGAGGTGTCATTTACAAGTATGATTAAATTATTCTCCATGGCTGAGTTGATACCTGCAACAGATCTATCTTCCTCCAGAGGCAGCAGGAAAATTCTACCACTTTACCCTCTCGTGCATTACAGCAAACTTTTGTAGGCAGATTATAGATTTTTCAGTGTGGTGTTTTAAAAGGTGACCCTGGAGATGATGCTTTTTTTTTTTTTTAACACTATTTTCCTCCAATCTGATTAACTATATCTGCATGACTATACCTTAAAAGGCAATTTATTTATTTACTCTGTTAGGAGAAATGGCAGGGAAAAAATTGCCAGTCAAATTTCTTGGACTACATTTGCCCCAGAAGTAAGAAAAGTCATTGACGTTTTTGAGCTTTTCCTATTTGCTACATTAAAAGTTGTATTTGTCTTATTGTGTGTAATCCTGGCAATAACATAGGAGGCATAACCTTTGTATTTAGTTCTTATTTTGAGGGACGACTGCATGTCAAATGCTGTTCAGGTATCCAGGAAAGTGCAAATCCTGCCTTCATCAAATTTACCGTTGCTTGAAGAAACTGAGACAGATAATTTAAGTGTCCACATCTTGTGCTTGGAGCATAATATGTGTTCAATAAATGTCAAATGTATAAAATAGTGTCAGGGTTAAACCAGGTCTGCATGTTTGTTCTCTAGCTCTTGAAAAACAAAGGGATGAAGACAGGCCAGAGAATCATTAAGTATGAGGTTCCACAAAACACTACAAACAGAATAGCCTAAGTATCTGTCAACAGGTGAGCAGATAAAGAAAATGTGATGGGGCGCCTGTGTCGCTCAGTCAGTTAAGCGTCTGACTTCGGCTCAGGTCATGATCTTGTGGTTCATGAGTTCTAGCCCCTCATAGGGCTTTGTGCTGACAGCTCAGATCCTGGAGCCTGTTTCAGATTCTGTGTGTGTGTGTCTCTTTCTGCCCCTCCCCTGCTCATTCTGTCTCTCTCTCGCTCTCTCACTCTCTCTCAAAAAAAAAAAAAAAAAAATTAAAAACCAAAAAGAAAAGAAAATGTGATATGTAGAGATAATGGGATACTCTTCAGCTATAAAAAAAGGAAATCCTGCCATTTCCAAGAATATACACAGACCTTGAGGGCATTATGCTAAATGAGATAAGTCAGAGAGAGAAAGACAAATACTGTAGGATCTCACTTATGTGTGGAATCTAAAAAAAAAACAAAAGACCCACCAAACTCACAGAAAAAGAGATCAGACATGCAGTTGCCAGAAGTGAGGGGTGGTGTGTGGAGGAGTTGGGTGAAGGTGTGCAGATAGTATGAACTTCATGGATTCTGATTCCTTCTCACCAAAGTACTGTTCACTGTTTCCTAGTTCCCCCAGGGTACATTTTGAGGAAGTAAACTTTCTTAACTTGAATGTATTTGAAAATTCCTTTTTGCCCATGTACCTTTTTCTTAAAAATACACTTTTATTGCTGTATAAAAACATAGAGAATTTGCACAAATCATAATTATGTAGCTCAGTGCTTTTCCCCCCCAAAAAACAGTATTAAAAAGAACCACAATAACATATGCCCATACCAAGTATTTGAAACTTAGCCTCCCTGAAGCCCCCATTGTGTATCTCTCTACTTGCCCCAAAGATAACTTTTACCCTGACTTCTTACCCTACACATTAGTTTGCCTGAGTTTGACCTTCAAATAACTAGGATAACCTCATTTTTAACATTTAGCTTTTAGATCCTTCTAAATTGTTTTAATATCTTATGTCTGATGGGGGTGCAAAATTTCCCCTTTGTTGTCTGTTGACTGTTCCTCATGGTGAAGCAAATCCTCACGCAGCTTTTTATTGTGAACTTGCTTTGGTACAGACATATATTCATTTTCCTCTTGGATTCCCAGGTGCCCTGGTTTGGGAAGAGTTCATAAAGAAGAATTTCACGTGTGGTTTGGCTTGCATTGACCACAAGGAATGGTCTTGGGTTCTCTTAGCTGCTCCTCTGGTTTTAGATTCCTAGCCTGAAGTCAGGAAAACATCAAATTCCACACCCCTGTCCATCTTGCTTGAGATAAAAACATACAGACTTCTGGTAGATCCCCAGTACTTTCTGTAAGTTGCTCCACATAAAACATTTTAAAGTTGAAGCAAATCTCTTTTTTTTTTTATATATAAATTCAAACCAGACTCTGTATGATGCAGATATGAGATCATATCATAGTTTACCTAACAATTTAAAATTTTTTAATGTTTTATTTATTTCTGAGAGAGAGAGAGAGAGACAGTGTGAGCAGGGGAGGGGCAGAGAGAGAGGGAGATACAGAATCTGAAACAGGCTCCAGACTCTGAGCCAGCTGTCAGCATAGAGCCTGACACGGGGCTCGAACCCAAAACCGTGAGATCATGACCTGAGCCGAAGTTGGACGCTTAACCAACTGGACCACCCAGGTGCCCCATACCTAACAAGTAATTTAAAGACCCCCATGTTACACAGGTTTGATCAAGGACTTATTCTCAGTGAGGACATACACTCAATGGGATCCAAGTGCCTGGAATGATGGGAGATATTCTACAAACATAAACACAAATAATAACCTATTGGGTTTCCCTTTGGGCAGGCGTACTGAAGCCAGTTTCCTTGCCTTGATTTCTTGACCCTTACTGTCCTTTACGTACTTCCTTCTGCTTCCAAAGCCACACCATTTCCTTATGTTTTGATCATTACAATTCTCCTTTCAGCACATTCTAGTCCTTTGCCTTCCCTTTGCCTCTCATCTTAGGCTCCAGCCCTACTTTTCAGGATATTGCTCAAACTTTTTTTTTTTTTGAGGAATTAGAATTTTTTTTCTCATTCTCTTCATCTATGCTAGGAACATCAATGCCTCCTGAAATGTGGTTTAATCATTTTTTTAAATATGTGGTTTAATCATTAACGTAGAGCTACACCAGCACCATCTGCTTTGCACTCTCCTAACTCAAGGTAGACCAATATGATTTTGTAAATTTGCTAAGCAAAGCTTTGGGGTCTCCTCCTCAGGATTATGTTGCATGTGCAGTGGTCTTCTTTGACCATATACTTATCTTTGTAGAGGTACTGTTATTAGGCACTTTTTATACAATGGCCATTGCTTCTGAGTCAACCATTGGGATGCTCGAGGCAAATGGAGTTGTCTCTACTCAGAGGAAGAACAGGATACTGGGCTGAAAGGAATAGGTTCCAAGAACTTAAATAGCATCCTTTACAGTAGTGTTTGGTTTGGTTTTGGTTTTGGTTCACTTGCCCAGCACCTGCTAGGTAGCAACCTTTGAACTGGGTATAGTCTTTCATCTTACAACACTCTGGGTTAATGTCCCTCTTGTCTCTCATCTCTTCTAGTTTTCCAGAACTTTCTACCTTGTACCTATTTATCCATCACGTCATCATGTACTCAATTAGATAGCCCATCGTTAGTTCACGAGTATATGACTTCAAAACTTTGGAAAATTCCAATTCCCTCTTCTTCAGGATAAGGAAATTTGGCATAATCTCTACTCTCATAAAGGAAGGAATGGTTTCAGTTTCAGAGAAGCACACTTCCATCTTTACACCTCCTTCTCTGTAGGAAATAAAATATCAATTGATTATTCATGTGCTGATATGGTCTCAGGGTATTAATAAATGCAAATATTGTCATTCTCAAGAGTATTTATTAAAGGCTTATACATACTGGGAGTTTGTTCTACACAACATTGACAAGTCAGGTGATATGTCTTCCATTTCTTTATAAGCTCCCTAAGGGTAATAATCATCTTATGGACACCTTTCAAAATCAGGATGGACCCACCGAAAGTTTGGTTCAGATGTTGAGGCTGATGATGACACGAATATACTAAGAGGGAATGAAAAGGTTTATTACTTATGTAATTGACATCTCTGAGCGAGCAGGATAAGCATCCCAATTGGGTTAGAAATGTAAACAAAGAAAGGAGGCTGGCCTGGGTTTTTACTTTGGGCCAGGGTGAGAGTTTCCTCACAGAAAGAGGCTTGAATGGTTTGAATGTCCCACTGATGCCAAAGGAGAGAGGATCAGACTCCAAAAAGAAAAAAAAAAAGGAAAAGAGTCCTCAGAACAGATCATTTATTATTATTTTTTTTTATAATTCTTTGTACCACCATTCCGCTTACCAGCATGCTAAACAATTTGTAGTCTACTCAATAAATGCTCCCAGATTCACAACCTGAGTTAGGGATCTTATTTTTTTTTCCCTCATGGCTGAAGGAAATTCTAAGATTGAGTTCTTTGTGCGATCATTATGTTCAATCACTCCATCCAAGGTCAAGGCTCTGGGAACACCCAGCTGATACTTGTTGGGTCCTTGGACTCTGCATGAGCTGCCAGTGCTCATCTTTGGTTGTCTGAAATACACCTCCTTCTGTAATTAGTCTTGCATCTCTGCTCCAAAGGGACGTTCAGTCCTGTCTCTCCATTGCCTTGTAACTCTTACTTCTTTTGGCAGGCTCTAAGATTAGGTCAGCAGTGTGTTTTCCATTGTGCTCTGTGATCTTGTCCCCTAGGACTTCAGATGAATTGTGAGGTCAGCAAACATTCTTTCCCTTTACTCCCCCATCAGCATCGCTTGGTGGATCTGTGCCACTGCCAATGACACTTTAGGTTCTGAAGGAGAAGGAGAAAATGTATCAGATGTGTCCTCCCCAGGACAAGAATGGAAAATGTACATTTTATACTTCTTTGATCTCGCCTTGATATTCACATATTATAGGCTGCATCAGCTATCTAGTAGTTCCTTAGAAACTCGGCTGACATACACTAATATTAGTTTTACCACCATACAGCATAGAAATGGGTTTTAGAATGTCAATTAAGTATTCATCATCATTATGCATTCATAAATATCTAGCTTAATAAAAATAGGACATTTATTTAGGTGTATGTAGGTGCATGCACTGCTATGATCTGAATATTTGTGTCTCCTCAAAATTCACGTATTGAAACCTAACCCCTAAGGCGATGATATTAAGAGGTGGGGGCCTTTAGCGTTAAAGCCCTTATAAAAGTAGCCCAAGAAATCTCCCTGGCCCCTTCCGCCATGTGAAGTTATAACAAAGACATGGTTGTCTAGGAGGAAGTGAGCTTTCACTAGACACTGTATCTGCCACCTACTTGAACTCCCTACCCTCCGGAGCCATGAGTAGTAAATTTCTGTTGTTTATAAACTATCCAGTCTGTGGTATTTTGTTATAGCACCTGGAGACATACATATAGCAACTTAGAGCAACTAAGAGAAGCATACATACTCGCTACAAATTGCTTTTTTTTTTTAATGTTTTATTTCTGAGAGAGGGAGAGAGAGAGAGACAGCGTGAGCGGGGGGTGGGGGGTCAGAGAGAGGAGATACAGAATCGGAAGCAGGCTCCAGGCTCTGAGCTAGCTGCCAGCACAGAGCCTGACACGGGGCTTGAACCCACAAACCGTGTGATCATGACCTGAGCCGAAGTCAGACGCTTAACCAACTGAGCCACCCAGGCGCCCCACATCTTGCTTTTATGTAAACACACTCAAAGCGATGAATCACACCTAGGGTAGAGACATGGCCCTAGCTCTTCAACAAAACCCTTATTCAAGAAAATAAATACTCCTTGACTTTTTTCTCAATCTTTAAAGCTTCAGTCAATTTTATTTAGTTATAAAAAAATAACATGAGTGATAATCTAAAAATTCTGGCCAAATAAACACAGGGATAATTACATTATTAACTCTGATATTCTCAGACATCTCTTTGGCAGGCACAACCTCTCTGAAAGGCTTGGGTAAATTTTTAAAAACCCAGTACTTTACCATTGAAAGAAATGAACTGTGCATATTTCCCAAGGTACACCTGACATTTGGATAATTTCAGTCATTGGGGTACCTGGGTGGTTCAGTTGGTTAAGTGTCCAACTTTGGCTCAGGTCATGGTCTTGTGGTTCATGGGTTTGAGCCTCACATTGGGCTCTGTGCTGTTAGCATGGAGCCTGCTTCGGATTCTCTCTCCCTCACACTCTCTCTGTCCCTCCCACTTCATTCTCTCTCTCTCAAAATAAATGAACTTAGAAAAAAAAAGAACTTCAATAACTTCGGCAGATAGTTTTTCAGAGGAAAAATAATAAAGCATTTTTTCTGGCTCCTCATACCAAAGGATCTTTGGGCATTTTAATTATTGTTTTGGTTTAGAGCTCTCTAATTGTAATTAATCACAGAATAAACTTCTAGAACATAATTTTAATTTACAAAGTCATACACTAAACATCTTTGATTTTTCATGAGTTTGCCAATAGAAGTTCTTTCTTCTCATCAGAGAACCCTCTTGTATAGAAACAATTCATCTTACCCTGGTGGCCTCTTGATCACAGCAAGCCATTGGGCTCTGAAGTTTCAAAACTCATTTTTATATAGAAAAAGAAAATACATGTGTTATTCCTAATTGACATTGTCAGCTGTCAACCAACCAATGGCTGACATGTTTCCTTTTCTCCAATTCAAGAAAGCTATTTCCTAGTGTCTAAAAATTGATGCTGAATAGTACATACAGTGTTATCCTAGTCTTTTATTCAGAGGTGGCTCTAGCTCTGTCTAGCGATGTGACTTTGTCCATATCTAAGTACATACTTACATCTATACATCTCTCTATGGACACAATTATAGGAATGGCTGATAGTGCCAGGGACAGGATTACTAGAAACTTGTTTCACGTTTTATATCTATACTGTTTGAGGAGTTCACAGTTACGTTTATGATATATGAATCTCAGTCTGCAAACTCAAGAATACAAAAAAAATCTTTTCTCCAAGTATGTCTCATCTCTACAAGGGCACATATCTCGTATTGAAGGAGCAGCTGGAGAGCAAGACAATGGTCTAGATTTCTGCACGTGCTTCCTTTTGCCTTGGTGTTCACCACACTCTTGTTCCCATCTGACTTTTATATGCTGGTCCACGGAACTCTGCTTTCTTCTCTTGCTCCTGACTGGGAGGCCTCTTCACACCCTCTGGATGTCCTTACATCAGTCAACTTGTTTTGTGCTCTCAGGCACACACAACACATCCTCCATGTCCTGCCCCGCTGTGACTGGCAGAAAACTCTACAAGGCCAAACGACTCAAACATATTATGAAGATACACAGTAAATAAGACAAGGTCAGATAGTAAGACTTGCTGGGGAAAGTATGGAAAGCAGCTTTTTTTCTTTATAATATCCATCTGAGTGCGGTGAGGCAGCTACTTCAGAAGGGACGGTCAAGGATGGTTTCTTGGAACTGGTGGCAGTTGAGCCGAAGTGGCCCCTGCTATGTCTATCATAGGATCGTAAATTTAAAGTAGGACCTGATCAAATTGATTGAAGAACTGAAGGACCTAGCTTGAAACAGGTGGGAAATGGTACACTTGATCTTACTCAAAAGGCTGAGAAGCAATGGGAAATGGTACAATAACTGTTGTCCAGGGAACACATATTAATCAATCATCACGTTTGGGCAAGGACCACTGGGCAGAATTAGTCCCATTGTTTGTTTTCTCCATCCTTGTTAGCTTCCATTCAAGACTCCATATCTGGGGAAAGAGCCTAAGAGCCCAAGCCGGGGTCATGGAAGTTTAAGGAAAATCAGGATATCTTCATTGCCAGTTATACCAATAATTCTCCAAAAGGAAGTTGCACCATAAGTGATTCCACCCAAAACTGGAAGGTGGGGGTAGTGTGTGGAAGTAGATACTGAGCAACCAGGAAACCACAAATGCTTCTAAATTGTCTAAGGGCACATGAAAAGCATTCTATTATTTTACTTGCTAAACAATCATGCGATTTCTTACCATCTTATTAGTAACCACAATTAAGATCTCACTATAGTTCCACTTATTATATTCCATTTTGAGAAGTAAATCTGCATTTTAATGTATTACTGGCTCAACACACAGGGCCATTTCTTCCCTAAAAACAGACTAATGTCAAATTATTTCCTGCCTTCCCCTAAATCTTGTTTAAGAAGGTTGATAATAGAGGCACCTGGGTGGCTCAGTTGGTTGAATGTCTGACTCTTGATTTAGGCTCAGGTCATGCTCTCATGGTTTGTGAGTTCGAGTCCCACATCAGGCTCAGCACTCTTAGTGCAGAGCCTGCTTGGGATTCCCTCTCTCCCTCTCTCTGCCCACCCTGCTCTGACTTGTACATCTTGATCCATCCCAAGGAGGTTTATCTGTGCCTCTATCCAGAGCTCTTCCAGTACTGTAGCAGATGCTCAGTGGTGTTAGTGGTGAAGCAAGAGAGTACAGAGTAGGAAGGAAAGACCCAGTTTGACTTGTGTCTTTATTCATCACTAATCATGGGGTTTGGGCTACTTATTAACACCATTAAAGCCTCTTTCCTTATCTTTTAAGCAGGAAAATAATACTACAACATTGGTTTATGCATGAACAAATAATGTTAAAGTCTGCAAGAAGTAAGTGCTTAATTAACCACATATCATCTATTGCTCGGTACTAATCCCAGTGTTCCAAAGCCAATCCTTTTCACCAGTTTAGCACTTATACCAAAGAAAATTGACCACAGTGGGGTTTAGAAGACGCTCTAAACTCTGGATTTCCCTTCAAATAAGGCGCTCTTCCTTTCCTTATAGCTGTTGCTTCTCTTTCCATAAGTTAAGTCTAAATTTTATTTGCTTGTGTTATCATACAGCTACATTTTGCCAGTTGTATCATGCTTAGATTTTTGCTTTAAGTTAGGCCTTGAAGGAGGGTGGGACATGAAGCAGAATAAGCTGGGTTTTACAACCATTCCAAACAACCCTTTTTGCCGCCAATAGTAGTGCAGGACATTTATAATCCCTGGATGGTACTTGGCCATTTGATTAAGGAATTTAGGCTTTCTAAAAATTCCTGCTTTGCATTCCCACCATCTTTACTTTGCTACCATCTCCTGTTCCAAGAGTCACCATTTGGTTTATTTATTTTCCAAAATAAACACATCATTTAAAGATTATAAAGCTCTTTAGAATTGGCAGTAAGTCTTACCATTGGAAAAGCTTTCTATGTAATTACGTTGTTGGTTTAAAACACGGGTACCTCTCCCATTTCAATGGTGTCTCATCTAAAGTATGGCGTGGAGTCCAGGGGAACATAGTTAGAGAGGAACTGAGGTCAGAGAGGATTTTCTCACATCATCATCTTTGCTCTGTGATTTACATTAATATTAAATGTTACCATGCATGTTGCATACCCTGTGGCTCTTTACTCCATTGGGGGTGGAGATTGCATTACAAGGCAGGTCTGACTCTAGATATAGAAAGGATTTTTTTTTTTAAAGAACAGTCTAAAGTCAAATCTTATTCAAGCAGTGGGTTAAGAGCTGACTGTGCTGTCTGATAAAAGTCCAGAGATCAAAGCAAGAGGCAATTGAAACTTACGAAAGAGGCAAGTGTCCACATCTGCAATTATTATATATTAATATTTTCCAGTTTTAAAGTGTATGAGAATTGAATCCCAATCAATGCTTAGCATTTCTTCTCCTGACTCTCTAAAATAAGTAAGTTCACAGAACAGATTTATAACAAGATCTCTGACAACAAAGTCCATTTCGTAACAAATACATTGAGTAGATATCAATGAAAGAGAAAGATGTCAGGCACTACCATGATGTCTTCCTGGTCTGGGAGCCAGGGGACCACCCACATCCAGCATGGCATTCCAATTTCTTCGGGAAGCCACACTGTCACCACACCAGACCCTCTGATGATCAGGTTTTGTTCATCTGGAGATGTGTGTTGCTGTGCACTTCTGTTGTTAACTGCATATCTAAAAGGATTTAGAGGATTCAAGCTTCATGAGTCAAGCAGGTACTTGACTCGAGTCAAGATGTTTTTGGGTTTTTTTTTTTTTTTTAATAAAGTAACCAGGGTCAAGGAAATTGAATATGTTCCCCATGGGTAATTCTTGCTAGTAAAGTCAGTTGCCAGGGCAAAGGGGGCTGTTTCTACACTGGTGGAGGAAACTATGAAAAATTGTCTTGACTATTATTGTCATTTTCCACCAAGAGGAAGTTAATCAAAATTCACTTATTTTTCTTCTTTGTTTTTCTTCTTCTTTACTGCTTATATTCTTTTAAGAAGATATTTTATTTTCCCTGATTCTATAAGCAGTCCTTCATAGGTCTGAATCCCCTTAAATCCTAACTACAAAGCAGACAATATATTTGAGACATTTCATATCCCTAGGAGTTAAAGCATTGTCCAACATAGGTGATGAAAGAAAGAAATGGATGTCTGAATAGAGAATGAAAGAATCTGGGGGTAACGGAAAGGAAGGAATATGTTCTGTAAAACTGAAACTAGCATTTCTAAATTATAGCAGGTGTTTCACCGTGATAACTTAGAAATGAAGGCTATGGATGAATTCTTTCCTTTAAAAATGTTAAAAATAAGCTTGAGAGAGCTACAGACCATCAAGTCTTAACTGATTAAAGATAGCAGGTTAGGGGGCATCTGGGTGGCTCAATTGGTTGGCTGTCCGACTTCAGCTCAGGTCATGATCTCACAGCTTGTGAGTTTGAGCCCCGCGTCGGGCTCTGTGCTGACAGCTGAGAGCCTGGAGCCGGCTTCAGATCTTGTGTCTCCCTCTCTCTCTGCCTCTACCCTGCCCACGCTCTGTCTCTCTCTCTCCTTCAAAAATAAAGAAACATTAAAAATTTTTTAAAAAATAGTTTATGATGCCCCAAAACACGTATATATATGATATATATATCACAATATACTGCTTTTCATTTTTAATCTTATGTTTACTTTTATATAATTTTCTTAGTAGTAGCTACCCAGTGACTGACCAATGATTAACATTACTCATGCATTTGTAATTGATCTTTATTAAAGTTATAAAAAATGGGCGAAAATTTTTAAAAGTTTCCTCCTCAAACTTAGAGGTCAAGATTAGACAAAACTCTAATTGTGGGTGGAATAGAAGGAAACAAGGTACTCCTTTGAGTTTTCAGGATACACTCCACCCTTTACCTGTACAGATGTGGAGAATCAATGTGGAATAGTGGAGAAACTGCCCTTGAAATTTAGAATAACTAGATTCCATCGTGATGAGCATCTGCAGAAGTGCAAACAGGAACTGAGCTGAAGTTCAAGGCAATGTGATCCTACAGCTGCAAGGAAAATGGAATCTGTTGAGGTGCTTTTCTCTCCTCCTTTCAGAAGTTTTCTGAGGTGACAGCCAGAGAGAAAACGGCACTTTGATGCAGTTAAGCAGTGACAGAGCTAATATTTATTGTTTCGAAGCAGCATCAGTGTCACTTTGATTGGGCTGTTTGTTTTGAAGGCCACTGTCATTTGGATTTGGATTGGCTACAGAATCACCCCTTTATTATTGACTTGTGTATTGTTATGGAGCTGATAAAAATGTTTGGGTTGGTTACAAGTTCCAAGGAGCTTCACACAGCCCTACGGCACGATTCTATGTGCTCTGTGGAGTCGTTCATTTTCTGAGTGTCAGGATGTGAAAGACTTCTCTGTATAAAATTGAAAATCATTTGTGCCTAAGGACTTGGGCAACTTTTTCTATTCCATGCTGCCACTTAAGACATTTAGTGATTTTTAATGTTATTTTTTATAAGAAAAAAAATGCTTCCGTCGCTTCAAGAAAAATAATTGATTAAAAAAACCATTTTGATGGTATCTCGAAAGCACCACGAATGACAATGGGGTTTTGACTAAGGGTCCTCCGGCTTGTTTCTTTTCCACATTAAGGTACGGAAGACCAGTTCACTTACATGGCTGGTATAATCCTCACCTTTTCTTTAATGCTTTTCAGGCAATGAAATTCAACCAATACGTACCAAGCTTCCTTTCATTATGCACTATCTATCTAGACAGTTTAAACCCAAATTTAAATTAATCTTTATCCATCCTGTGAGAGTCTCCACACTCACATTAAGACAGGTATGTTGCTAGACAGAAGGGAAATTGCTAAAATGAATCAGTGTGTGATCTTCTAAGCTTGAATTATGTGTCCTGGTAAATATCCTAGGGAATATATCATAGGTCATCAGGAGAGGCCTGAATGATATTTGTTACTTAGCATATTCAAACTCTGAAAAAAGTTTCCTATACTATTCCCAGTGGCCAAGAGTTAGCATTTATCCATAGAGATACTGACACAGATAACGTAATACTTACAGTCCTGGTGACAGTCATGGCCAGACACCTATTTATAGGTGTACATGTCTCTCTGTTAAGAGCCAAAAAGACAGCTCTTACCATATGTCGGACTCTCTACTGGATTGCCACCAAAGATCGTTTCCCTTTTATAAGAAAGTAATGTAACTGTGAAAGGGACCATCTGAAGCCCTCGATCATTTCTTTCCCAGCATGTGTTTTCAATACAATGGCCCCCAGATCAAGCTAGGAAGGTAGCATTTCATCTGTAGATCACTTCATTGTCCTGAAACCCATTCTTCCCTTGGGTTCCAGAGCTCCTTGTTGCTGTTTTCCTTCCTTCTTTCCCAGCTGCTAGTCCTCATTGTCCTTGTGGATGATGCGTTAACTCCCCACCCTCTAATATTAGTGGACTCCAGCACTCAGTCTGCAAACCCATTCCCTACAGCCATTTCCAATGAGACATCATCAAATCTCAGAGCCTTAAATATAATCTATGTATTACCTAAGTTACATTTCTGGCCTAGACTTTTTTCACCTGGAACAAATACTTCTATCTAGATGTCTACTCAAGATGTCCACTTGCTTATTTAGTAGGGATTTCAAATTTAACATGTAAAAATCAAACTCCTGCTCTTTCCCCCCAAACCTATGCTTCCTGTTGTCATCCCATATCATTAAGTGACAACCCACACTCCCAGGTACTTTGGTGCGCACACACACGCACACCATTTTTCTTATGTCCTACATTGAGTCCTGCTAGTTGTACCCTCAAATTACATCCATATTCCATCCACTCCAGCACCTTTACTGATTGCATTCTGTCCCAAACATCAGAGTCTTTCCCTTGGATGACTGAAGAAGCCTACCGACTGGCACTACCTTTGTTCCCTCCCACACAGAAGGAAACAAAAGATTCTTTTAAAATATAAATCCAATGAAGTCACTCCTTCACCCAACAGAAAGGACTTTGTGACAATGGGCTGGATATGCAATGTAGGTGGTATCTGAATGTGTATATTAGAGACACAAATATATTCTCCCTCTGTCTCTGTGTCTCACTATCTCTCCCCGTCTTCCCCTCTCCTTCATAAAAGAGAAAAACTCAAGATATTTCTGAAATTTGGAGAAGGTCATATATCAAATGCTTGAGTCTACACATAAATACCAGAGATGAATTTCCCTTGGAGTATATGAGACCCGTGGGTCAGAGCCTGCTCCCATAGAAGACAAGCAAGCATTTCCAGTTTAATTTAGAAACAGTAGAGCATGGAAGTTAAGATCCAAATTAATTGTGGTTCTGCCACTTACTAGCTGTGACTTACCTATCAGTACATGGGATAATTATGGACTTACCTCATGAGTTTGTTGGTAGATAAATGAACTGATTCGTGTTAAGAACTTGAAGATGTATTTAACATATAGTAGGCATGCAATAAATATTATCCTTTTAGAATCAGAGCTATTAACCCAGATTCCTCTGTAAGAAAGTACTCATAGTCATTTATGGTACGACTTTTAACTGCTCATTTATAAAATGCTTATGGAATGTTAAATACTGAAGATGCAAGGATAAATACTATGATCTCTTCCCTGAGGAAGAGAGGAGTGCAACACATAAATAATCATAAATATAAATGGCAATAATTACTGCAACTTTTGAAGTCTGATGTGTTTGAATTAGTTTTGAAATATGATTTGATCTATTTACTGTAAAATGGTTTATACTGACTCCATTTTATTTTTTCACATAAATAAGAAACTTAGCTAAGAACAAAATAATTAAGCTGGGGAAGATAACACACATGATTGAGGTGATTTGGAAGCAGAAACAGTAGGTAGCTCAAGAACAATCCATTGGAGACTGAGCCAGAAAGGAAATGTCAAAGTGAAGAATGAAATGTGACATTGATATATTAATTTTTAGATGACTAAGGAAATCAATAGATGGAACTAAATTGCTTTTGAAAGAAGACATCATAGTCATATTTTCTTGTTCCATGGTCGTATTTATTTCTAAACTCACGTATACATTAAAGGATAATAAGTTGCAGATCTATAACTAAGATCAGAGAATGGAATGGAGAAATATTGGTATTGAAAAAACTGAGCTGAGTGATTCATATTGAGGTTAAAATCTTTACTCAGCTTCTGCACTTCAGGAAGCAATGAAGACCCATGACTCTCCATTAAAACAGGGCCAGGCTCTCATAGGATAGGGAAGGTTGTGTACATGCTCTTGAAGCATTAAGCACAGACAGCAATTGGTGTCAGGAGTGGGACTTGCAACTGGAAGATAGCACCCACTTTTCCGGTTTCATGATGGGTATCACTGGTGTGACTCCAAAAACCTGTGTTTGCAAACCTTGTATTATGTTAACCAAGGCTTCCAGGCTGAAGAAGATATGGTGGGGTGGGGAGACGAAACTAGGTTAAAACAGAGTTAAATTGTGGCACCTGGGTGGCTCAGTCAGTTAAGTGTCTGACTCTTGGTTTCAGCTCAGGTCATGACCTCAAAGTTTCATGGGTTTGAGCCCAGCATCAGGCTCCTCTCTGATAGCATGGAACCTTTCTGGGATCTCTATTTCTCTCTCTGTCTCCCCCCTACTCATGCTTTCTCTGTCTCTCTCAAAAAAATAAATTTTAAAATAAGTAAATAAATAGAGTTCAAGTATACTAGATAAGATAAAGTAACACAAAATGAAATAAAAAAATGAGAAGTAAAAGAAAGGGAGGACAAGCAAGGGAAGAAGTCAGCAGGATGTTCAGGATACTTGGGATACAGAGGCATATCTGATGGACCATGGAGTCCTTCTCCATTGGCTCCAGCAGATGTCCTTGAATGAGCAACATCAGTATCTACTGTCCTTAGACAATGAAAAGTCATCTCCCCCAAAAATGTTGCAGACCATTTCCAACTTGGGTTATTCACATGTACAAAATTTACATGTGCAAAATACAAGACAATGTGAACATTGGAGAACTGATAATCTCAATTTCCAAATGGAACAGTTTCCCCTAAGGCACTAGATCTTAATTGTTGTCTAAAAAGATCCTCATTTATTGTTTTGTTGTTGTTAATGTTGTTTTTGATGTTGCTTTGTTTTTTGTCTTTTGGGTTTTTTTTTTTTTTTCACGTTTGTTTATTTTTGAGAAAGAGACAGAGTGCAAGACTGGGAGGAGCAGAGAGAGAGGGAGACACAGAATCCAAAGCAGGCTCCAGGCTCCGAGCTGTCAGCACAGAGTCTGATGCGGGGCTTGAGCCCCTGAACCATGAGATCATGACCTGACTGAAGTCCGGTGCTTAACCGACTGAACCCAGGCACCTGCTGTTGCTTTGTTTTGACCTGAATGTTGAGGAAGCTCAAGATGATTTAATCAGCAAATCTGCCCACTGATCCAGGAATAATATATACTCTGCTAAGCAAAAAACCAAGAAGTCACTCTTTCAAGGAAATAGTATTTCCATTCCAGGGCAGGCCTCTTTCAGTTTTGTTAAATGTCTTACTCAGGTAAAAACAGCATTTATTAGTATAAAACTGTAATACTATTTTTTACTAGGGCTGCTTAACACAGTAGAGTAGACTAGGTACAAATGATCACTTTGCAAATAAGACACTCCCATCTTGATTTGAAATTTGCCAGGAAAGTCATTTTTATAAAATGATCTATGGAACCATTCTACAAGATTATAAAAAAAATTGTAAAATATTTAGAGTGCAATAAAAATGCAATGTTTTCTTTGCCTTCCTCATACTAATTTCTACATTACTTTTATATTGAGGAAAACTCAATAGTTTTGAAATATGAAATTCTTCATGGGTGCGCTGAGGATGGCAAACCATGAAGAAGGTTGTAGAATGGTTCTGCCATTTTGGTAGCTGCCTCCTGAAATATACAAGGAGCTTGATGTGTGCCTAGGTTTGGACTCACAGACCACTAGCAAGAACAGACATTCACAATTATTCTTTAGACCCATGTCCCCTTTGATAAGTAGAAAACATTGTATACTGTTCTTTTAAAGCATTTTGAATTTTCAGGATAATCGGTTATTATTAGTAAATATGAATCAAAGAAAATGGGGGGGGGGGGAGAAGCACTGTTTATGTTCAAACTCATTTTATCTCCAAAAACTGTGATCCCTCCAGGGGCCAGAGACATGACCTGCCTACCATACTCCTACACCCTCATAAACCACTGCTCAAGATCCCACAGATGTATGCATATTCACTAGCTCTTTATGTTCTGATGTCCTCAGCAATTTGGGGGAATATCAAAACAGGTAAAAATTATTGAGGCCTGACAGCTGCAAAAGGTCACCAAATTAAATTCATGAGGGTTATCTCCAGTGCATCATAATAGTCAGAGGCAGACATTAACTGACCCTCACACTTTGGAAGGAACATCCTCCAATCCTTTTTACCATCTGGTTTCATAAAAGAGCCAGACTCCTTTGACTATTTTTTTTTATCCTTTGACTATTTTAGACTCCACAGAAATCATAACGTAGATTAACCAGTTTGTAGAACGTGCATTTTTCAAAAACCCTTGATGGTCAAAATGAAATCCAAAAAGGTTGTGAGAAAGGGGTGTGGGAGGTTGAAGGAGAGAGAGAAAGAGAGAGAGAGAGGGAGAGAGAGAGAGAGAGACGAAGCAACAGAGAAAGATACAGATACTTAAGAGTCAGATTCATTAATTGGAGGTGGAAAGCTCTATTCCTGCCCAAACATTTCTGGGATTGAATTTCCCAACACCCTAAAAACCAGGAACTCAGATGTGGGCTTCATTTAATGTAAGAATATGTGTGTGTATGTTTTTTTTAACTTGTACCTGAGGCTTCTTCAACAATGGATAGCGTTAAGTTTTTTAAAGACCACCAGTGGGGCGCCTGGGTGGCTTAGTCAGTTAAGCGTCCGACTTTCGCTTGGGTCATGATCTCGTGGTTCGTAGGTTCGAGCCCTGCGTCCGGCTCTGTGCTGACAGCCAGCTGGGAGCCTGGAGCCTGTTTCAGAGTCTGTGACTCCCTCTCTCTCTGACCCTCCCCTGCTCATGCTGTCTCTGTCTCTCTCTCTCTCTCTCCTAGAAATAAATAAAACATTAAAAAAATTAAAAAAAAAAAAGACCATCAGTGATTTAGGAATGTAGTAGACACACAAAGGAGGATATTTGGAAACAGGGAAGGGCACACGGGGAAAGGGGCCGTGGCCTCAAGGGAAACCACACAAGGAACATGGGCACCTTCAGAAGCTGGAAAAGGTGAGGAAATGGATTCTCCCAGAGCCTCCAAAAGGAACGCAGCTCTGCCAATACCTTCATTTTATCCCACAAGATCCATTTTGGACTTGTGACTGCCAGAATTGCAAGATAGTAAACTTGTGTTGCTTTCAGTCACTAGGTTGTGATAATTTGTTATAGGAGCCATAGGAGAGTATACATGTGTAGATACTCTGTCCTAATACTTTCCTTAAGTCAGCTCACCTTTTGTACTTTCACGCATACCTGCATATATTTATTTTAAAGAAAATCTGTACTATAAGTTTGGTGTGGTGGTTGTGCCCCTCCAATTAAGTATGATGTATTATTAAGACAGACACATATCTCATGAAATTTAACGGTGTACATTGTACCACCTGAGGCCATCTTGTGAGCATCACACTTTGGGACACAGCAGCACAGAAGAAGAGATGTCACAGCAGGCCTTTCAGAAATCAGTCCTAGGGGCAGGCTATGGCTTTGTTTGCTCTTCTTTCTGGCTAGGAGTACAACAGAGTTGGAAGCGATCTCTAACACCAACAAATCCTCCAGCTGAATCTGCTGGCTTAATTAGGCTTTTTAAAGTTGGAGAAAGGCTTCACTGAGTCCCAATCTGCTGAGTATGAGTAGTACTTCCCCATAGAAAGCACAATTTTTTGCCTTCATCACGAAACTGACCAAAGCTAGAATGTGCTTTGCTTTGAATGGGCTCATGTGAAGAAGGGACAGTGGTCCACTTAAAAATATGATCCAAAGATAAGTGAAATAAGCCCACCTACCTGGTAGCTTTACACTAGACCAGTGGTTTACAACTTGTGATGGTTTTGCCCTGCTGGTAATATTTGGCAATATCTGGGGATATTTTTGGTTGTCACAACTCAAGATTTTTGGTATCTAATGGATTCCAGGGATGCTGCAAAACATCCTGCCATTAACGGACCCCCTGCCCCCAATAAATAATTACTCAGCTCAACATATCATTAATGCCGAAGAATCCCTACAGTAGACAAGAATTTTAATCAATTAAATTATTACAAACTCAAGGAAGGGTAGGATCGGGCATACTGGTTCTCTGGTATTACTGTAGATTATCCTTTAAAAGCATAAAGGATTATATACAAATGGCCCGGGCAATTGCATGAGAAACAGGACAGTAGAGAGAAAGAGAAGAGTAACAGGAACTATCAGAAGTGATGACTTCTCTGTAGTATTAGATGCTAATTTATGTCCTGCCGGCCCCAAAACTGTTACCTTCACATCAAAAGCAGGGCAAGAGGGAGGGGCAGGGTTACAGGGAGTGTTCTGCTCCCAACCCCTCCCCTCCACCATCACAGCGCAAAGTCAGAGACAGAAATAAAAAATAGCTGCTCCATACATGGAGAGCACCCTGTGGAAAAAGCAACTGGTGAAGGTAACATTTAAAAATATACAAGGATACGGACACCTGGCTGGCTCCATTGGTAGAGCGTGTGACTTGACCTTGAGGTTGTAGGTTTGAGCCCCATGTTGGGTGTAGAGATTACTTAAAAATAAAATCTTAAAAAAAAAAAAAAAGAAAAAAGATAATTAAATAAGGGTAAATGTCTAGTTTAGTAAGAAACACACAAACTGTCTTGCAAAGTAGCTGCGCCATTTTTCATTCCCACCAGCAGATGAATGAGAGTTCCTGTACCTCCACATCCTCACCAGCATTTCGTGTTGTTGGTGTTCTGGATTTTGGCCATTCTAATAGCTGAGTGATGGTGTCTCACTGTTGATTTAATTTGCATTTCCCTGATGACATAGGATGTGGAGCCTCATTTCATGTGCTTATTGCCATCTGTATATCTTGTTTGGTGAGAGATCTGTTAAGGTTTTTGGTCTTCTTTTTTTTTCCTTACTAAGTTTACAAATTCTTTGTATATTCTGGATAACAATCCTTTATCAGATGCATCTTTGCAAATATTTTTCCCAGCTATGGCTTGTCTTCTCTTTCCCTTGATAGTGTCTTTCACAGAGATGTTCTTAATTTCAATGAAGTTCAGTCTATCAAATATTTCTTTCATGGATCAGGCCTTTGGTTTTGTCTCTAGAAAGGTATCACCAGACCCACAGTAATCTAGATCTTCTTGCATGTTATTGTTAAGGGGTTTACAGTTTTGCATTTTACATTTAGGTCTATTATCCATTTTGAGTTAATTTTTGTGAAGGGTATAAGGTCTGATGATGATGATGATGATTTGTATGTGAATAGTGTCCCCACACCATTGATTGAAACACTATTGATTTTGCTCCTTTGTCAAGGATCTATTGACTACATTTATGTAGGTCTATTTCTGGGCTCTATTCTGTTCCAGTGACCTATCTGTCTATTCTTTTGTCAAACTCTGTGGTCACTGTCGCCTTTTTTAAAGCATTTTTTAAAATGTTTATTTTAGAGAGAGAGTGGGGGAGGGGCAGAGAGAGAGAGGGAGAAACAGAATCTGAAGCAGACTCCAGGTTCTGAGCTGTTAGTATAGGGCCTGACACAGGGCTCGAACCCACAAACCACAAGATCATGACCTGAGGCAAAGTTGGACGCTGAACCTACTGAGCCACCCAGGTGCCCCTTGGTCACTGTAGCTTCATAATAAGTCTTCAGGTCAGGTGACGTCAGTCCCTCAACTTTGTTCTTCTCTTTCAATACTGTGTTGACCATCCTGGATCTTTTGCCTCTCCACATGAACTCTAGAATTAAGAAAATACCTTGCTTAGAATTTGTATGGGATTGCATAGCACCTGTATATCAAGTTGAGAATAGCTTGTTTCTTCGCCCAGTAATCATGCTCCTTTGTATTTATTCAAAGGGATTGTAAACATGTCCACACAGAACCTCTACATGGATATTTACAGCAGCTTTATAATTGCCAACATTTGAAAACAACCAATGTTTTTCAATAAATGAAAAACTGTAGTACATCCACACAAAGGAATATTATTTGGCCCTTATTTTTAAAAACTATCAAGTCATGAAAAGATATGGAAGAAACTCTGATGCTTGGTACCAAGTAGGAGAAGCCAATCTGAAAAGGCAGGTTGATCATATACGATCAACTCTATGAAATCCTAGGAAAGGCAAACCTGTGGAGACAGTAAATTATTAGTAGCTGCTAGTGGTTGGGTGGGGAATGAATAGGTAGAACATGGAGGATTTTTAAGTATGTGAAAAAGCTCTGTATGATACCATCATGATGGATACGTGCCATTATACATTTGTCCGAATCCATAGAAAATACACCACCAAGAGTGAACCCTAAGGTAAACTGTGGACTTTGAGTCATTATGATGCATCAGGGTAGGTTTGCTGACTGTAAATCTGTCATGCTGGTGGAGGACCTTGGTAACGGAGGATTCTGTGCATGTGTGGAGACAAACCCTAATGGTATATAGGAAACTTCTGCATCTTTCTTTCAATTTTGATGTGTACCTAAAACCAGTTTAAAGAATTCTTTTTTTTTAAATTTTTATTTATTTATTTTTATTTTTTTTTTTTAATGTGAAGCAAGGAGCTCAGTCAGCTGAGTGTCTGACTCTTGATTTTGGCTCAGGTCAGGATTTCAGGGTTTGTGCTGACTGGGTGGAGCCTGCTTAGGATTCTGTCTCTCCCTCTTTCTTTGGCCCTCCACCACCCATGTTCTCTCTCTCTCTCCCTTTTTCAATAAATAAGCTTAAAAAATAAAAATAGAAATGTGAAGCTAAAAATAGAAATGTGAAGCTTCTGGGGACGGAGAAGTCAAGAATGCTCTTCAGCAGAATAGAGCTCGAAGGAACCACAGCAGCAATGTAGACATTTTTAAGGTAGCAGAGGACACAGAGTACCCTGGGACATTTTCAGGAATTAGCAAATCATGAATGATAAGGACAATAATACATAAATGGCTTCCAACAAACCAAAAGTAACTCCTTTATTCGATAACAGATATATATTTCATTGCTTCCTTCATAAAGGGAGATTGGTAATTAATGAAAGAGCTACACTTTAAAAAGAATATTTTGTGGCAGAGATTGGCTCATTGCTCACCAACTACACTTCTTCTTCCTGCACACACAGAAAGCCCAAATTTCCCATTCTCCTTTGCAGGTTGGAGTCAAGTGAATGGTTTCCAGCCAGTGAGGTATAGAAATGTTCCTCTAGGAAGTAATGTCACCATCATAGGTCTGGCCTTAAACACCCCAGCATGACTGTTTCTTCTATGCAGTATCTAGGAATGC
This sequence comes from Hyaena hyaena, assembly GCF_003009895.1. Classification (NCBI taxonomy): domain Eukaryota; kingdom Metazoa; phylum Chordata; class Mammalia; order Carnivora; family Hyaenidae; genus Hyaena; species Hyaena hyaena. The sequence goes on along the minus strand of NW_024080750.1, from coordinate 3,217,089 downwards.
TGGCGATGATAGCCTCATACTTGGGATTCACCCTTCGAGAGGAGCCATCCAGAATCTATTGACCTTATTTGGCCATGACATGAGTGAGAAATTGTATGGTATGAAGCCACTAAGATTCAGGGTTTATCTACTGTAGATATCATATACCCTAATATAAGATCTTTGATACTTAAGACCTTAACATATCGGTTTCAACGGTTCGAGAGCATATTCATTTTCTATCATTGTTGCAACAGATTACAGCAATTTTAGCAGCTTAAAACAACACCTATTTATTGTGCATCATCCCATGGGTCAGAAGCCTGGACGCAAAGTGGCTCAGGCGGGACTTCTACTTAGGGTTTCATAAGACTAAAATGAAGGTGTCAGCCAGGGTAGACTCTTATCTAGAAGTTCTGGGGAGGGTTCACTTTCAGGCTCTTTCAGGTTATTGGCTGAATGTAGTTGTTTGTGGCTGTAGGCCGAGGTCCCTACTTCCTGCTGGCTGTCAGGTGAGGACTGCTATTTGCTCCTAGATGCTGTCACATTCCTTCTCATGCTTCCCACATGGCCCCACCTAGCAGCGCCAGGGCTGAGTCCCTCTTGCTCCAAATCTCTCTGACATCCTATCTGCACCTCTCCGCCTTGAACCAGAAAAGATCTCTACTTTTAAGGGCTCATGTGATTAGATTGAGCCTACCTGGGTAATCCCAGATAATCTTCCTCTTTTAAAATCTGCAAAGTCCTTTTTGCTATGTAACATGCATATTCATTGGTTCCCAGGGATTAGGGTATGGGCATCTTAGACATCATTCTGCCTACCACAGGGAGTGGCATTAACATTTCATAACTGAAACACACTGTGCCTTGTCAGAGGCCTGCATTTACATCATGATCACTGACCGGCAAGACCAAGTCACCTGGCTGCATGGATGACCCCAGTCACCAGCTCAGCATTCTCACACCAGTGCTACTTTGCATTGTCTCACTGCTGGTGCAGAGGTAGTGACTCTCACGAGCTGCTCCTATGGGGTTTTCACAGCAGATTTGCAAAGATCTGAGATTTATCCATTGCCAATGTCAAGAATCAGCTTTTGTTCTTTTCCATATGGTCTGTATTTATCAATCATATTTATTGCCATTTGTCTTCCGATACAGAGGGTTCAGGCATTCTCAACCAGTCTTTGTACTTTTCTTTATAAGGTTTCAAGTAAAGGAATCCCTTCAAGGGTTAATGCAAAACGTCTATGCAAATGTATGGCATATATGTTACCTGCCCTCCCTTCCTGTGCTCAAGGCAGACATTGCTAATCAATCATGGCACTCTTTCCCAGGGAACTAACAATCAGCCTCAGACTTGCTCCTAAATCAGACTTCCAGGAAGTCACTATCAATCAAGGGAAAGGAGCAGGTATATAATATGGGCAACTCACAGGGAGCTGCTCAGGGAAACAGGACCATGTGCTCTGGCCTTTTTCTGCTTCGTTTTGTTTGTTTGTTTGTTTGGTTTGTTTTATGGTAAACTTCACAGATTGCGTCCTGGGTGTTCCGATGATATTTATTTTTCTACTTCTTACTTATTTAAAAAGCAAACAAACAAATCCCTTCTTGGAAACAAGCAAGTAGGGTAAAAGAATAAAGCCAAATCCTTTTGTATATTCCAATCTCTCACTCAGACATCCTCATAAAGTTCATAGAGGCCTCAGTTCAACCACAGATCTTGAAGCTGGGTCAACCTCTGAGCTCTGCAGAGCACAAATAATCTCTTTGCTATGGGTAGGATACTTTTGCAAGGCTTTTCAGGAGCATTTGGAATAGCTCAAAGCTTTATATAATAAAGCTATATTATGAAATATCTGGCTGTATTACGATACGGGTTTTTCTTCCAGTTAAATCATATTCTCTACACTCCATTATGGTGAAATGCTGTGTAATGGCTCTCTAATTTCTCATGGAGAGTTGCAGACATGATTGCTATATTTCTTGCCCCTTCGGCAACTGTTTATTATACATCCCTTGTGACATTGCATTTATATCAATGTCTGTAGCTTTTTAAGTCTCAAGCTCTAGAGGGAAAGGGATAGCAATATTCTTACAGAGATGCCGAAGTGAAACCATTTAGCTATGTACAGATTATCTAGCAGAAGATTGAACAGAGTAGGACTCATTAGTCTACACTCACAGCAGATCATGGCCACAGTGATGGGAATTTGTCAATTACCTCGACCCGTTTAACTTCGTACTATCAAACAAATCAGCTGATAAACCATGCTATCTCTCAGTTCTATCAACAAAAAAAGCTTCCCTAATATATTAACATCAACAACTGCAGGCTGTCCTCTCTCCTGTCACTATTTATTTTATAGGGTAACGCCATAGTCTACCGTCAATGGGTCATTAAGCCACACTCATGTAAGCCAGTGTGAGTTTGAGGACCATTGAGCATGGTAAATTTGCCCTTCTGCACCAGAATTAAATAAACATCGACACTAAATAACACTGCAGTGATCTTCCAAGATCTCTGGTGGAGTAGTTAATAGCCCTTGGAATGTCTCATTTCCTTCTTGACATGGTGTGTTCTGAACAGCTACCCATTTGGAAAGCTGCATAAAACAGAATTCAAGACAGTTTAACACTTAACAGTAAGCGTTGGTCTTCTTTGATCCTTCAGTTTATCAGTATCATGTTTTTAAAAATTACTATTTTATACAAAAGGAGTCACAGAAGGGCTCAGTGAATAGATGAGGCATAAAAGACTCACCAATCAGAGGTTAAACAATGGCAGTCATTTTTAAAATCTGGTTTGATTTGTTTCACTGGTTGTTTTTGAATTTTGTGAATCAGTGGCCAATACTGATAAATACAGAGGTTTTACAGAAAAATACAGGGTCTTTTTGTAAAGTCAGAAGTTTGGCAACATTATACTTGAATTTTGTAAGGAGGCCAAAAAGAAGGCATGTGGTCCCTTCCGTTCTCTGCAGAACCGAAGATTCTGCCCCCTCGCAATGTATTCCAAGTCGGATTGATAGCTTTTACACCTTCTTGCCCAGCCTACGCCCTTGCTACTTAGAGTGTGGTCCTTGGAAAACAGTATCAACACCACCTGGTGGCTTATTAGCCATGCAGATGCTCCAGTCCCATCCCACGTGATCCCTGTGCCTTTTAGAGAAGCGCCTGCATAGACACTGACTCAGGTGGAAGCAAATACTCAGTTTCTTTAAGGGCTATCTTTGGCTCTTAGTGTCAACTCCATCTTCCTCCTTTACTTACCTTTGTTTCTCCAATTTAACAGTTACATTCATATCTTCTAGTCCTCACCAGTCTCCTCTTGTCCTCTACGACATTCACAAAGCATCAGTACCTAAGAGAGCAAAAGCATCTGCATTTAGACATTAAGAGTGCAGTTTTCAAGAAGAAATCTTGCCATTTGCAAAACATGGATACACCTGGAGGGCATTATACTACGTGAAAAAAGTCAGAAAGAGAAAGAAAGACAAACACCATATGACCTATATGTAGAATCTAAAAAACAAAATAAGTGAATAAATCAAACAGATTCATAGATTCAGGAAATAAGCTGTTTGTTTCCAGCAGGGGAAGGGGGGGGTGGGCAGGCAAAACAGGTGAAGGGAATTAAGAGGATGAACAGACTTCCAGTTGTAGAATAAATAAGTCATAAGGATGTAATGTACAACATAGGGAATATGGTCAATAATACTGTAACAACTCTGTATGGGTATAGGTGGTAACCAGACATCATGGAATCATTTCATAATGTATAAAAATAATCACTATGATGTACACCTGAAACTAACAGAATGTTGTATGTCAATTATACTTTAATTTTTTTTAATGAACTATTTTCCTATTTAGAATTGTAGGATTTCTGGCTTGGTTGAGACATTGCAAAGGTCATCTAGTCATGTAGCTACTATGGTAGGCTGAATGGTGGCCCCTCCAAAACATATGACCATGTCCTAACCTCCCAGCATCTGTTAATGTGAACTTAAATGGGAAAAGGGTCTTTGTTGATGTAATTAGAAAAGATAGATAGAGAGCTAGATGACAGATTTATATCCTATTGGTTTTGTTTAGCTAAAGAACCCTCCTACTGCCCCAAATCCAATGACCAGTGTCCCTAAAAGAAACATGTCGAGGGCAGGCATGCAGAGGAAGAGAAGGCCATGTGAAGACAGACACAGAGAGTGGGGTGAACAGTCAAAAGCCAAGCAATGCTCACAACCATTAGAAGCATGGAAAGGCAAGAAATGGAATCTCTTTTTGATCTTCTGGAGAGAACACAGTCCTGCCGAGACTTTCATTGTGATCTTCTGGCCTCCAAAACTTTTAGAGAACACATTTCTGTTGTGATAAGTCACCTAGTTCATGGTTATTTGTTATGGCAATTCTAGGACACTAATCCAGTTCCCAAACCTGGACATCTACCGGGTGGCATAATGACAGTGAGAATCATGACAAGTGGAAAGGAAACCTGGGGGGGGGGGGGGGGGGGGGGGGGGGGGGAAGGGGCGCGCATCTTTACAGCTGCGCAGCGAGAGCCAGACACCAGCAGCACCGACACCACCAGGGAGCATCTTAACACGCGTTAGACTTGAAGAATCTGAGGCCCCAGACCCACCGAGTCAGAAACTGAATATTAACAAGATCTCTAAGCGATTCATGTACAGATTAAAGTTTGAGAAATCCTTCCCTAGACAATTTCAATTAGCAACCTTGACAGAGTTTCTCCTTGATACCATGGTTGTGTTTACCAGGATATAAAATGCGCTCCTTCCCTCCTGTCTCTGAGATAATATTAGCAGGAACACCAATTCCAGGAGAATTCAGAACAAAAAGACACCCAAGTTCTAACTCAGAGGGTGAGCCCTTCCAACTCCTTCATATGACACTGTGAGAACAAAGCTAAATCAGTGCACCAAATGAGCTGTTTGAGTCCCAAGAACAGAGGCAAGGCTGCTGATGCATTCACTCCAACTTAGTACCACCCAGACGAAGAGTGTGTTTATTAAGATGTTTACCTTAAAAGGAGTTTCATCTGACAAGTGAAACCAACAACAGCGCATAAAATTGCTTTTGGAAATTTGAATGTAAGAAATTCTTACCTAGGACTCAAAATAATAGCCTATTAAAATTACACTGGGAGAGTGGAGATTCGTACAAAGCGGATGATTAAAGAAAATGCAGAGCCATTGGGGTGGAGGGTGGAGGTTGAAAAAGCAATGGATGCATCTGTTCATCTTTAATTCAGAAATGCCAACCCTACAAAGCAGTGCCCGGAACAAAAGCCTTTATTGCTTCCAGCTAGCCACCAAGCCGGCCCTACCCAGTTTCTCGCGAAGACCGTGCATCTGATGTAATAGGAGAATGAAAGAGCTCTGTACCATCTGCAGATTTGCATGCAGCGTGGAAAAGAGGTAACCATGGATGGGTTAGAAAAATTAGAGAAATTTGAATTGCCCTCCTCTTATGGGAAAATTTAGGGGACACCTTTGGGCACATCCATTCATGATGCACGGAGGTAGGCCTTCTGACTTTATCTAGAGGCATTAAAGGCAAAATCTGAGCAAATACTGGAATCAGTTCAGTAACACAAGTTAAAAGAACTGAAAAGGGGACCGAGCCAGTTAAATAAGCCATGGCATGAGGGGGATGTTAGAAACAAAAAGCAACAATAAAAAGGTGGAAGTGTAAATACATAGATTAAAAATAGATTTAATACCTCCTATACGATGAACATACTTCATATTTTCTCATTTACTCTTACAAAACCAGGCAAAATAGATAAATAGTATCTGTTTTATAGATAAGGAAATTGAGTCCCAGAGAGGTTTCAGCCGGGTCATATGAAGAGCATGTTGTGAAGGAAAATCCAAACAAATAACACATTTCAGGAGTCCAATGTATGAGACACTGTGGATTAGAGTCATTGTTAATTTATCATTGAGCTAACACCTACAGCAGAATTCAAGTGCATTTGTGTTATTCAAGACATTTATAGTCGCCTATATATTTTATGTAAGAAACAGTATTGGCTCAAATGAACAATAGCATTATTATAGAAGGTTTTTAGTTCCTAAGGAGCCTGGGAATTAGCGTCAGTCTAGAAACATGTAAATTACGAGAGCTGCTAAAATTGGCAGGGGAAAACACTCTGTTCCACGTAATTGAGTCTCATTCATGTAGTCAACAACTTGTATTGAATGACTATTTTTAGTTGGCAGTTTTGGGCAGTGGGATGCAAAGGTAAATAAGACAAAGTCTTCATTCTCAAGGGGTCCTTTCTAGCTGGGAAGGCAGACGTTACAATTCAACATGGAAAGTGCTATTCTGGAGATAAGCACAAAGCACGCTTGCATGGAGAGCACAAACAGAATCAATCACGGCATCAGGTTCGAACATGTTGGGAATTCAGGCACCCAGAACAATGGAAGTTTATTCTACCCGCTAATAAGTCTGAACACTGAAGGACGTAAATGAAAGAACAAGCCAGAGAAAGGGACCAAGATTTCCTTCAGAAATAATCATGTCCATACCCTATACTCTCCCACATCCAGTCTGAATAACAAGTTCTTATCATTATTTGGCTAGCTGATTCCTTTGGGCATATAATAATCTTTGCTGTTAGATATCAGCATCTTTCTAACTGGTCTCCCACATCTATTCTGCTCCAATTCCAATCCACTCCTCACTCTGCAGCCCAAAGGCTCTTTTCAAAATGTAAATCAGATCAGCTCACTCCCCTCTCTCATCATTTGTAAAACTTCAATATCTTCACATTGCTCTTAGAATAATGTTAAATCCTTAGTACAGCCTGCAAAGCCTACAAACCTTACCTGGTCCTTAGCCCCACCCCCCCCTGCCCCCCGACTCCTTCCATTCTCCAGCTGTCACTCTTCTTCCACTTCTGGGTTCTGTGGTAGGACCCTTCCAGCTAGATGTCCTTTGGATGTGTCGTTTCATTTTGTACATGTCTCTACAGAACTCAATCAGCTACTTGACTTCTCTTCCAGTGTCTCCTAATTAAGGACCATGTGTTACCCTTTAAAAGATCTATTTTTTTTTTTTAACGTTTCTTTATTTTGAGAAAACAGAGCATGGGCAGGGGGAGGGTCAGAGAGAGAGAGAGAGAGAAAGAGACAGACAGAATCTGAGAAGCAGGCTCCAGGCTCTGAGCTGTCAGCACAGAGCCCGACATGGGGCTTGAACCCACAAACCACGAGATCATGACCTGAGCCCAAGTCGGACGTTTAACTGACTGAGCCTCCCAGATGCCCCATAAAAAACCTATTTCTTTATAATAACAAAGTAGCCAAACACAGGGGCCAAAGGCTCAATGTTTCTTGAGCTAGAAGACCAAGGTTCTTTTTACCAATTACTAGCTGTGTGACTCTGATCTCAATCTGTTCATTGCTAAAAACTGGTAGCAGCATCAGTATCTGCTTCTAGAATAGTTATAAAAATCAGATCAGATAACACATATAAAATACTTTTCCGTTATATTTCTAATTCAAAATTTATCCACTCTCGTTTACTTTTTTTTTTCTTTACCACTCTTAATTTTTTGGCTGCCTCTGTTAATGTTTGCAGTTTTTTCTACTATGCCTGTGTAAACCTAATTTTATGTATCTGTTCTCTGAGTGAAATATTGGTTTAAGGACTCATGTCTTATTTCAGTTCTAGAAAAAGGAAGTCAATTCTTCTTAATTATTGCTTCTTTACCATCCTTTTCTTTGAGAACTCTATCATTCATGCTGAGACAGTGTGCTTCATTGGCAAACTGCACTGCTCAGAACAGAGATTGGTTCACTTTCTGTAAAGGTCCAGAGGTATTTTTTAACCTCTGTGGGTTGTAAGGTCTCTTTGCAACTCCTCACTTCCACCACTGTAGCCTGCAAGCCACAGGAATCAGCATGCAGAAACAGGTGGGCACAGCTGAGTCCCAGTCAAACTGAAGGCTGCCTTTGGCCCAAGAGATAGTTTGTGGACCCCTGGCTTTGAGCATTCTCTTCTGAGTTGTCTGATTCTAGCCTTTCGTTTCCTTCGAGCTGTTTTCACAACTTTATAAGCTGTAAACAATGAACAGCAATGTAAAAGAATTCTTGTGCACAGCCAGGAAAATTCTGACCCACGGAGGTTCAATTCATTTGCACCTCAACTCTTCAAGGAAAAAGCCTGTTTTGCATCATCTGTTTGTAAATTAATTTCAACATTCCTTTACCCAATATAAAGGTGTCCTTTGATTTCTTCTTTAAGCCAGTCATAACTTTTTACAGATTACCTCATTAATCATGAATTAAATCTAGAACACGTGTTAATTTTACGTCTCTATGAAGGCAATGATTTCAGTCTTTTTACAAAATTATCCTTTAATGCACACATTTGGAACCACTCCATCTTTGTAACGTCTAATTGGTCATTCATAGTTTTAAACCCTTTTGCTCGGTATCGGTGAATATCAGTACAGTTTTCGCAAAACAAATTCTCTTTGACTATATCTATTCTAGAATTTCACCATTTACTGAATGCCTTATTTGAATGATGATCCTTCCCATTTCTAAGATTTCTATTTGATTTCCATATTTCTTATTTCACTGCTGATTGTTTTTGTTTTGAAGTTTCTTATTCTTCCTGTAGATGCAGTTTCTTATTTGAGTTTCTTAAACATGCCATCATGTGGTAGGGTCCCCTCCCTAAGGAAAGAAAAACAAACCTCAAGGCAATCTGGCTATTCCCGTACCTGACACCATCCATCACGACATTGTAACATGAGACCACTCAATCAGACTACATGTTTGTGTGTTACCATCTATGGGCGCAAAGGAGTAGAAAATGTATTAAAAAACTACGCCACGTGGCATTCGGAAAACTCAGTTTTTCAGGTACAAACCCAACTGAGCTGTGCTGGCACAAATAAAGTTGCTTCCTCAAAAGAAAAGCCTAGGTGTCATGACTCTGTGCAAGAATCCTACTACAATCAGAACATAAACTCCATAAGTTCAAGGCATCATGAATAGTGCATATTACACACCAGGGGTAATTGTTGCCTTACACTAGGTTTTTCCAGATGGATTTAATTGTTCTAATGATTTATCTTATAGTTTCCTTGGCACTAGACTCCTTCATGTGCTTGGTTTGGGAACCCAGTCTGATTTAGCATATCTGCACTTACTGGACATGCACACACAATCTTTGAATGGAACGCATTTTTTTTCACTCTCTGTGATATCACACACACACACACTTTTTGTATGTGTCCTTACCTAATCATCTGAGTGTCCAATCTAGTATCAGTCTTTTAAAGGCAATTTGAGATTCCATGTCTTATAGACAAAGATGATATCCCATATCCAGCTATTCAGTCAGGGGTAATTTTGTTCAGTTCTTGAATTCAAGGCTGAGACTGTGACCTCATATTTTTCTAGGTCTTTAGCTCTCTGAAGGTCATAGCTCCTGGCATCCATCTCTGAAGTTCCCTTCTTAGTTCTTTTCCAGCGCTTGCCTCCAAGCAACAAATGTGGCTCTGGCCACCTCACTTACTGTGTTTGACTCAGTTACCTGCACCAATGTCCTACTGGCCAGGGGTACTCCTTTCCGGACCAGGAGGCCAGCTTGAGGAGATATATATCCTATTCCCAACAGTAGCCATGGTAATTCCTACTGTTGCTAGACTCTTACTGCCTGAGAGACTAAGTCAAAGTTTGAAAACACCATACCATCTTGACTAAAATTGTGTCCATTATTCACATTGCATAAAATGTTCATTTGAACACTGAAAAACAGAAGAAAATAAAATTCTGCATCTCTATCTGTTGAACTTGATGGAAGAGTCAATTAGATACTTGGAAAGATGTGAATACATAGGGATAATTTAAACTATATTTAAACCATTTGATGAATGTGAGCTTTTTGAAACCTCTAGAAAAGGCTAATGAATGCTATGCTAATATTCACAAATTGATAAGGGCTTTGCTGCCACTTCCAAAATGCAATATCAAAACATTAAAAAATTCAAAATCACTCCAAAAGTAGTTTTAACCCTTGCATCTACCTCCCCCCCCCCCCAGGACCTTCCAGTCCTAAAGAAAACCCACTAGTCTGGTGTACACACCTGGGCTCCCCTCTCCACCACCTATTAAAAAGCTAATATCTTAATGTAACGGAGGTTCATATAAAGAGACAGGAAATTGAGTGCTTAATGAGTTTGCAGTGATTCCTTTCAAATAAATTTAGCACATCTGCATGTACAGGGCATACTTACAAAGAGTGAAGTTTGAATTTGTTCCTCGAGGCCTAAATACAAACAGAACAAGCAGACATTTTTGCACTGTGATGCCCGAAGATGCCAGTGTATATTCTTTGCTTTTTCCTCATCAGAATTTAGGATTGCCTAAGCTGGAGATTTTAAAGATGGCCCAAGATCAGTAACCCTGGTGGTAACAGAGGTGATTTTGATTCCCAAGGCACATTTGGCAATATCTGGAAATACTTCTGCCTAGCATAATAGGAGATGAATATGCTACTGGCATCTAGTGCGTAGAGGCCAGGGATGTTCTAAACACCCTACAGGGCACAGAATAGACCACGACAAAATTTACAGTCCCCAGTGGAAAGGTGTTGAATTCACTGTATGTTATTTATATATATAACATACACCATTTTATAATTATATATGCATATATTTTTAAACTTCTGTAGATTACATCACTGTGTGGGTATGTGTGGAAAAGCTTTATCTTGTAGGAAAACATGATAGAATGTTATTACATTTGGGGGAATTTCCCACCATAGGTCCTGGTTCAAGATACTGTCCTGAGTGCTTTCTCTTTTTTTAAATGTTTGTTTATTTTTGAGAGGGAGGGTGGGAGAGGGAGAGAGAGCAGGAGCAAGGGCCGGGCAGAGACAGAGACACAGGATCTGAAGCAGGCTCCAGGCTCTGAGCTGTCTGCACCGTGCACCCAATGTGGGGCTCCAGCCCACGAACTGAGAGATCATGACCTGAGCTGAAGTCGGAGGCTTAACTGACAGAGGCACCCAGGTCCCCCCAGTCCTGAGCACTTTCTACTTAACTCACTGAACCTCATAACAACACTTCCAGGTGGGTAATATTATTCCCATATTATGAATAAGAGAACTAAGGCCCAGAGAGGTTAAGTAGTTTGCCTGATGTCACAGAGCTAGCAAGCAGAACATCCAGGACCTTCCCCCAGATAGTCTGACTGATCTTAGCCCCTTTGCTATATGATCTAACTGTTGATCCAGAAAGATCTTTAGAGCCAAACTTTCCACTGGAAACTCCACTAGCCAGCCCGTCTGTCTATAAATGGGAAGCTCCTACACTGATTTGCATATAAGCAGCAGTGAAGTCTGAATCATTAAGAAAACTTCAGCAGGGGGAGAAGGCACACATCAAAGCCACAGAGGTGAATGCTAATGAGAAGAGTAAACATATAAAACCGTTTTTTTTCCCCCAAAAACGATTTGCACATCCCTAACAGGTGCTGCTGCAGATAAAGCGGGTCGCAGAAATAGTTCTCTGCATAGGATAAACAGGAGGTGCACTGAGCCACAGTCTTAGCCTAGGGTGTTTCTTATAGCTAAGTCAAGCATTACGCTTGATTCATATTGGCTGGATTTCATCGCAGGATCCTGGAATGCCCAGAAAACACCCAACCAGGCAGACTCAGGCCGCGATCAGAAGAATTTTATTATCCAAGTTGCAACATGCAAATGCCCTCTTTGCATTCTGCTTTTTGCAAACACAGAGTGAAAAAATAAGCAGGAAAAAATGAGGAATAAAAGCGGCACGATCCATGCTTCACAAAGTCCTGTAGGTTATTACCATGTCTTAAATTGTGAGTTGCAAACACAAGCTGTTCTTAAACAAGAACAAAAAGAAAAAGCAGATGGTTTCCTTTTACATCCTGTGAAACTTTTCCTGAATGCAAGCGTATGTTCCCTTCTCCCCAGCTGGCATTCCCATGCAAATGATCCGTTTTCTGTCATTTTGAGAAAATTTTTGATCTCCATCCCCTACTCCATCTTAAATGCCAAAATACCTAGAAATGAGAGGAGGGAAAGGGATCAAAATATTTTTATCGAAAGTCTCTGAGGCTCCATCACTGCAAATCTGCTCAGAAACATGACTGGACAGATGTCACCATGACCTTATAATTATTATAACCGTTATCTCGTATGCTATGTAGGTTTCTTCCAACAAACACCTTTACTGATAGTCAGTTGCTTTTGCTGTAGGTGACATGGTGAAAGAAGGGAGATGTGCTGTTATGTAAGTTCTGGATTATGTAGATTCTTGGATTCAGATTCTAGCTCAGTGGGCTATTAAATAACTATACACCCTAGAGAGAACTATTTAAAATTACTTATTCCGTGTGACTCTCAGTTTGCTCACTTGTAAAATGGAGACAGTGACATCTGCCTTTGCAGGGAGATTTGGAAGATCAATTTCTGTTTGAGAGGCACTGCACGGAATCTTGTTTGCCACACTCATATGAATAATGAGCGCAATGGCACCTATTTCATAGGATTATGTGAGGATGAAATAAGACGGTGCATTATTTGTAAAGCATTCCTGAAGTGCCTAGAACATACAAAGTTCTAAATAAATGGGAGCTATTACTGAGTGGTTATTGTCTTATTGGTATTGCTCACCTGGAAGAGTATATGGGGACCTGAAGGCTCCAAAGGTTCCTCAATCCCCCTCAATTATCTGCATTGTTTTTTTTTTTAATTTTTAATAGTTTATTTATTTTTGAGACAGAGCATGAGTGGGGGAGGGACAGAGAGGGAGACACAGAATCTGAAACAGGCTCCAGGCTCTGAGATGTCAGCATAGAGCCCAAGGCAGGGCTCGAATCCATGAGCTGTGAGATCTGACCTGAGCCGAAGTCAGATGCTTAACCGACTGAGCCACCCGGGCGCCCCATCTGCATTGTTTTAAAATAATTTCCCACAACTGGAGCCTAGGCAAGACCAACATGGACACACTGCCCTAATTACTTCTGGTCACTGTCTTGCTTAAACAGTCACATTTAATCCATTCTCTAGATGGAAATTCTACACCTCCACCACTCCCTTTTTGTCTCTCCCTCTGTCTATGGAGTAATCAGACTATATGGTTTCTCTGAGTAGCAGTATCATCATTTCTTTTGCCTCCTCTCCAACCACATTCCCCGGTTTCTCTCTGAATTAAGCCTCTTACTCTCTCTGCCTGCTCATTTCATTTCAAATTTCACTTCTTCCCCGCCCTGTCATTTCTCTCTCTGTATATGCTCTTCCACTAGCACTGCATACACCCGACTCTTTGTTTGTAGCTGGGGATTCTGGTTCTATGCTTTACACTGTCCTTTGTCTATCGGGTTTTTTCTTTCTTTTTTCTTTTTTATGTATTTTATTTTTATTATTCGTCTTCCCTCCTTCCTCTTTTTTTTATGTGTCTTTCCTTTTTTTCTTTTTCCCTTTCGATTTGCATGTTTGTTGGATTTGTCTGTGCACTTGTGTGCCTTTGTTCCCTGTGTGTTTGTCTGTCTGTTTTTTTCCCCCAGGGCTACCTCAAGAAACAAGCCAAAGTACACATGGTGGAGAGCCCCAAATACCACTATGAGTAGGGAAATAAAATAACCAAGGTCTCAACAAGAGAGACCAAGAGACACCATTCAAAGAACATTTTCTGAACAGACAGGCTCTGGACAGTTAAAAAGCCTTTTTTGGTACAGCAGAACTCACAGGTGCAGACTGCATAACAAGCTTTTAAACCTAACAAGAGATAGAAAGCTAACCAAAATGACGAAACAGAAGAACAGTCCTCCAAAGAAATTCCAGGAAGAAATGACAGCTAAAGAACCACTCAAAACAGATATAAGCAACATAACTAAAACAAGAATTTAGAACAATAGTCATAAAATTAATTTCTGGGCTTGAAAAAGGCATGGAAGACATCAGAGAAACTATTGTTACAAAGACTGTGGAACTTAAAAATAGTTGTGATGAATTACAAAATGCTATAAATGGGATACATAATAAAATGGAGGCACCCACTGCACAGATTGAAGAGGCAGAAAGGAGTATAAGTGATTTAGAAGACACAATTATAAAAAAATAGGAAGCTGAGAAAAAGAGAGATAAACTGATCCGGGAACACGAAAGGAGAGTTCGAGAGCTCAGCGATAAAATCAAATGGAATAATATCCACAACATAGGAATTCCAGAAGAGGAAGGGAGAGGGAAAGGCACAGGAGTCCTTGAACAAATTGTAGCAAAGAACTTCCCCAGTCTGGGGAAGAAAACAGACGTTGAAATCCAAGAGGCACAGAGAACTCCCATCAGATATAACTTGAATCAATCTTCTGAACAACATATCATAGTGAAACTGGCAAAATATAAGGACAAAGAGAGAATTCTGAGAGCAGCTAGGGAGAAAAGGGCCCTAAGATACAAAGGGAAACCTATCAGAGTGGTGACAGACCTATCTGCTGAAACTTGGCAGGCCAGAAAGGAATGGCAGGAAATCTTCAATGTGATGAACAGAAAACATATGCAGCCAAGAATTCTCCATCAGCAAGCCTGTCATTCAGAATAGAAGGAGAGATAAAAGTCTTCCCAAATAAACCAAACTTGAAAGAATTTGTCACCACTAAACCAGCCCTACAAGAAACCCTGAGGGGGACTCTCTGAGGGAAATGTTGCAAGGAACGCAAGATACCAGAGATACCACCACAAGTATAAATCCAACAAAGGACACAATGACTCTAAACCCATATTTTTCAATAATAACACTGAATGTAAATGGACCAAATGCTCCAATCAAAAGACATAGGGTAGCAGAATGGATAAAAAAACAAAATCCATCTATTTGCTGTCTACAAGACACTCATTTTAGACCTGAGGACACCTTCAGATTGAAAGTAAGGAGATACAGGAATATCTATCATGCTACTGGCAGTCAAAAGAGAGCTGGAGTATCTAGACTTATATCAGACAAACTGGATTTTAGAGTAAAGACAGTAACAAGAGATGAAGAAGGAATTATATAATAATTATAGGGTCTATCCATCAGGAAGAGCTAACAATTATAAATGTCTACGCACCAAATATGGGAACACCTAAATATATAAAACAATTAATCACACACAGAAACAATGTTATGGATAAGAATGTGCTAATAGTAGGGGACGTTATACTCCGGTTACAGCAATGGATAGATCAACTAGACAGAATCATAAAGACACAATGGACTTGAATGACACATTGGACCAGATGGATCTGACTGATATATTTAGAACTCTACATCCTGAGGCCATGGAATTCACTTTCTTCTCAAGTGCGCATGGCACATTCTCCAAGAAAGATCACATACTGGGACATAAAGCAGCTCTCAATAAATATAAGGGAATTGAGATCATACCATGCACTTTCAGATCACAATGCTATAAAACTTGAAATCAATCACAGGAAGAAGTCTGGAAAATCTCCAAAAACATGGAGGTTAAAAAACACCCTAGTAAAGAATAAATGGGCCAATCCTGCAATTAGAGAAGAAATTTAAAAATATATGGAAACAAATGAAAAAGAAAATACAACAATCCAAACTCTATGAGATGTGGTAAAGGCAGCCCTAAGAGGAAAGTAAACTGCACTCCAGGCCTATTTCAAGAAATTAGAAAAAGCACAAGTGCAAAATCTAACAGTTCACCTAAAGGAACTAGAAGCAGAGCAACAAGAGCACCCCAAACCCAGTAGGAAAAGAGAAATAATAAAAATCAGGGCAGAAATAAATATAGAAACCAAAGAAACAGTTGAACAGATCAATGAAACCAAGAGTTAGTTTTTGAAAAAATAAACAAAATTGACAAACCTCTAGCCAGGCTTCTCAAAAAGAAAAGAGAGAGCACTCAAATAGACAAAATCATGAATGAAAATGGATTTTATAACCAATCCCTCTGAAAAACAAGCAATCATCAGGGGAATACTATGAAAAATTATATGCCAACAAACTAGACAACTTAGAAGAAATGGACAAATTCCCAAACACACACTCACTACCAAAATTCCCACAGGAAGAGAGAGAAAATCTGAACATACCCATAACTAGTGAAGAAATTAAATCACTTATCAAAAATCTCCCAACAAATAAGAGCCCTGGGCCAGATTTCTTCCCTGGGGAATTCTACCAGACATTTAAAACAGAATTAATACCCATTCTTCTCAAGCTATTCCAAAAAATAGAAATCAAAGGAAAACTTCCAGACTCATTTTAGGAAGCCAGCACCCCTTTGATTCCCAAGCCAGACAGAGACCCAGCAAAAAAGAGAACTACAGGCCAATATCCTTGATGAATACAGATGCAAAAATCCTCAACAAGATACTTGCAAATCAAACCCAACAGCACATAAAAAGAATTATCCACCAAGATCAAGTGGGATTCATTCTTGGGTTACAGGGCTGGTTCAATATTCGGAAATCAATCAATGTGATACATCACATTAACAAAAGAAAATATAAAAACCATATGATCCTGTTGATAGATGCAGAAAAGCTTTTGACAAAATACAGCATCCCTTCTTAATTAAGACCCTCAAGAAAGTCAGGATAGAAGGAACTTACTTAAACATCATAAAAGCCATTTATGAGAAGCCCTCAGCTAACATCATCCTCAACGGGGAAACACTGAGAGCTTTCCCCCTGAGATCAGGAACGCGACAGGGATGTCCACTCTCGCCACTGCTGTTTAACATAGTGCTGGAAGTCCTAGCACCAGCCATCAGACAACAAAAGGAAATAAAAGGCATCAGAACTGGCAAAGAAGTCAAACTTCCACTTTTCACAGATAACATGATACTCTGCACAGAAAACCCGACAGACTCCACCAGAAGCCTACTAAAACTGATCCATGAATTCAGCAAAGTCATAGGATACAAAATCAATGTACAGATATTGGTTGCATTTTTATACATCAACAATGAAGCAATAGAAAGAGAAATCAAGAAAGTGATCCCATTCACAATTGCACAAAAACCCATAAAATACCTAGGAATAAACCTAACCAAAGATGTAAGAGATCTGTATGATGAAAACTATAGAAACTTATGAAAGAAACCGAAGACACAAAGAAATGGAAAAACATTCCATGCTCATGGATTGGAAGAATAAATATTGTTAAAATGTCATTACTACCCAAAGTAATCTACACATTCATTGCAATCCCAACTAAAATTGCACCAGTATTCTTCTCAAAACTAGAACAAACTCTCTTAAAATTTGTATGGAACCACAAAGACCCCAAATAGCCAAAGTAATATTGAAGAAGAAAACCAAAATGGGAGGCATCACCATCCCAGATTTTAGCCTCTACTACAAAGCTGTCATCATCAAGACAGTATGGTATCTGCACAAAAACAGACACATTGACCAATGGAACAGAATAGAGAACTCAGAATTGGACCCACAAAGGTATGGCCAACTAATCTTTGACAAAGCAGGAAAGACCATCCAATGGAATGACAGCGTCTTTAACAGATGGTGCCGGGTGAACTGGACAGCAATATGCAGAAGAATAAAACTAGATCACTTTCTCACACCATACACAAAACTAAACTCGAAATGGATAAAGGACCTGAATGTGAGACAGGAAACCATCAAAACCCTAGAGGAGAAAGCAGGAAACAAGCTCCTTGACCTCCACCACAGAAATTTCTTACTTGACACATCCCCAAAGGCAAGGGAATCAAGAGCAAAAATGAACTACTGGGAACTCATCAAGGTTAAAAGCTTCTGCACAGCAAAGGAAACAATCCATAAAACTAATAGGCAACAGACGGAATGGGAAAAAATAGTTGCAAATGACATATCAGATAAAGGGCTAGTATCTAAAATCTCTAAGGAACTCACCAAACTCCACACCTGAAAAACAAACAATCCAGTGAAGAAATGGGCAGAAGACATGAACAGACACTTCTCCAGAGAAGACATCCAGATGGCCAACAGACACATGACACGGTGCTCTGCATCCCTCATCATCAGGGAAATACTAATCAAAACTACCCTGAGATACCACCTCACACCGGTCAGATTGGCTAAAATGAGCAACTCAGAGGAATCTAGATGCTGGCGAGGATGTGGAGAAATGGGCACCCTCCTACACTGTTGGTGGGAATGTAAACTGGTGCAGCCCCTCTGGAACACAGTGTGAAGGCTCCTCACAAAATGAACGCTAGAACTCCCCTATGACCCAGGAATAGCACTGCTAGGAATTTACCCAAGGGATATAGGAATGCTGATGCATAGGGGCACATGCACCCCAATATTCACAGCAGCACTCTCAACAACAGTTAAAACATGGAAAGAGCCTAAGTGTCCATCAACAGACGAATGGATCAAGAAGATGTGGTTTATCTATACACTAGAATACTACATGGCAATGAGAAAGAATGAAATCTGGTCATGTGTAGCAACGTGGATGGAACTTGAGAGTGTTATGCTGAGCGAAATAAGTCAGACAGAGAAGGACAGCTACCATATGTTTGCACGTATAGGAGGATTAGGAGGAACTTAACAGATGACCATGGGGGAGAAGAAGGGGAAAAATAGTTGGGGAGAGGGAGGGAGGCAAACCCATGAGAGACTCTTGAATGCGGAGAACAAACTGAGGGCTGATGGTGGTGGGGGGAAGGGAAGGGGGTTGATGGGCATGGGGGAGGGCACTTGTGGGGAGGAGCACTGGGTGTTATATGGAAACCAACTTGACAATAAACTATTTTTTAAAAAATAAATAAATAAAACAATTTCCCACAGATGTTCTTTGACATCCAGCTAAGGTGGACAGCAGAGGCTTTACCTCCACTGTGGATCTTAGTAGCCAACAAAGTGTCTTTCTAGTTAATACTTAAAGTCTTCTTGTGCCTTAAAAGCTTTCAGAAGAGGATTTTGACATTTTTCTGATCAGTTTTGTATTATAGCTGGACACATCTGTTGACATCAAAAGCTACCTTCAGTTTAGTATTAGTTATTTATATCTGTGCAAAAAACTATCCCAAATTTAATGGCTTAAAACAAAAACAAACAAACCAAAAACGTTTCAGTCACACAATTTCTGGGGTCAGGTGTCCAGAAGCTGCATAGCTGGGTGGTTCTGGTGTGGGGTATTCATGGGATTGCAGCCAATTTGTCACCCTGGGCTGCAGTCATCAGAAGGCTTACATGGCAATTGGCTTGAACAAGCAATGAGAGAGAGGGAGAGGGAGAGAAAGAGGAAGAAGAGAGAGAGGAGAGAGAGGGAGAGGCCACAGAGTCTTTTATAACCTAATCTCAGATGTGACACACCATTATTTCCTTTGAAGCAACTGGTCACGTAGACCAACCTGGTATAATGTGGAGGTGTCTAGACAAAGGGTATGAATGTCAGAAAGTAGGGACCACTGGGGGACATTTTGGGGGTTGGCTACCACAGTCCCTGGCCCAGTAATTTATACTAAAGTAATAAGTATGATAAGTGAAGATGGAGAGCAATACTACCTCCCACACGAATTCAGCCTCCCCATTAATTGAACATTCTGCTCAGCTTCTCTATCTCCCAAGGAGCTTCTCTCACAAGATGTATTTTCAGTCATCTCCTTCCTATGAGCAGAGGTATGGCTCTCTTCTTTAGCAATGCCATTTTACACAGTGTTTGTTTCACAAAAGCTGGTCTAGTCATCTCGAGGGCAAGGGTTATGTCAAATTCTTCTTTGTATTCCTTAAAATTCCTCCATGTGCTAAGTACATGGAATCAGTAACAGTTCAACCCCAGCTCTGTGACCTTTCAAATACAAAGGTCTGAACAAGGAGCATTCCTGTTTGAATGGCCTTGAAGCTCTCTAAAGCCCTTGGTCATTAAATTACAGTTTCTGTCTTGGCCATTACATGCAATATAATAAAAATAAGCCCATGCACACTTACATTTAAAATTTTGGCCTTGTCTCTCCTTTTGCTAGAGCATTCTTCCCTAGAATATCTATCTGCATAGCTTACTCCTTCACCTTTCTTTTTAAAATTTTTAATGTTTATTATATTTGAGAGAGAGAGAGTGGGGGGAAGGGCAGAGAGAGAGATGGAGACACAGAATCCAAAGCAGGCTCCAGGCTCTGATCTGTCAGCACAGATCCCGATGTGGGGCTCAAAACCATGAACCGAGAGATCATGACCTGAGCCAACACTGGATGCTGGACTGAGACACCCAGGCACCCTTGCTCCTTCACCTCTGCAAAGAAATATTTTGCTCAGATGGTGTCTCCTCATTGAGACTTACCCCAACCCAACCACAATATTTAATAGAGCAATCTGCTCATGCCTGGCCTCACCACTCACAAGCCTTTTACCATGCCCCAAACCTTCTTTTTGTTCTAGAACCCATCACCTTCTTAAGCAAATGTAATTCACTAATTTGTTATATTTATTGTCTGCCTTCCTTTCCAGAGTATCAGCCCTTTGAGGACACAACTCTTCTCTCTTTTGTTTTGCAGTATATCCTCAGTGCCTGGCTCCATATCTACAATATACCAGATGCTTGGTATGGAATTCTTGAATAAATGGAGTAATATTTTTCACAACAAAATTTGAAATAAAAGAGTTTTGGGGCACCTGGGTGGCTCAGTCAGTTGAGCGTCCAACTTGGGCTCAGGTCATGATCTTATGGTTCCTGGGTTTGAGTCTCACGTGGGGCTCTGTGCTGACAACCTAGAGCCTGGAGCCTGCTTCAAGTTCTGTGACTCCCTCTCTCTCTGCCCTTCCCCTGCTCATGTGCACTCACTCTCTCTCTCACTCTCTCTAAAGTAAATAAATAAACATTAAAATAAATAAAATTAAAAAGTCTCCACTTGTGAGGCTTGAACTGAGTAGATATTTGTTAACAATGAAGACTACTTTCTCAAGAATTCTGACTGGTTGGTTTATCTTACATAAGTAGTTTGTAAACCACTATACAAAGCAAATATAAATAAGAGATCAGAATCTAATGTAAAAATTTCTTTTGGTAAAATTCACCGAAGCTGCAATACCGAAGTTGGTAGACTTTACTTATCAATTCAGGTAAAATCACATTCAACTCATTCAAGCAACTAGTCTGAGTGACCTGAGCTCAAGGAGTAAAATATTTAACAGAATCAATGCACAAATGTTTTTGTTCATTATAAAAGTACATGTATTGTTCCAAAGCTCTAAATAATCACAGTGGGTTTTTTTTTCATTTTAGCTTTATTTCTAATGCTCTATGACTGGTATCTGCTTTCTAGATGAGGACATATGCTGAGAATTTACTCCTCCTTTTGTTCTCAAAATGGTAATTCTATGAGAAGTTAAAGCCAATATATTTTGAAAAGAAATGACATAATAATACTAATAAAACTTGGTAATCAAATATTAATGTTTTTCTACATGTTTATGGTGCCGTGCAATTAAATGATTTCTGTGCATTGGCAAAATAAACCACAAATATTCTGCCACAAAAGAAGTGGTAAATCAAATATCTGGCTATTTAACAATATTTTCACTATTTTCAACACTTGCAATGTCCTCATTCCTGAATTAATCCCTAGAAGAAAGTTTGAACCACAGAGCAAAAATGGAAGAAAACATCCTTCTGACAAGAAGGCTTCCGTTCTGTGTAATTATCAGCGTTCGGAATTCACAAATTTACATCTTGTAGTGGTGTTTAACTTGTTTCACTAATTTTTCCTTTGTATCAAAGCTTAATTAATTATCCCTGAGTGACTGTGTTTTCTTTGGAAGATGGTGTTTAACCTCATGCATTAAAATTCTATACTCCTTTCATCTAATACAAGCAACATACAATCAATTAAGGCACCTACATAAAAGACCTGTGATCTCAAGACTTGACATTGTCCTAACAATTTGTGACAAACTGGTGTGGAACGTGCTTGACTGTCACTTCCTGAATGGCCCCTTATTTTGCCTATCACTAAGAAAGAAGATTAGGTGGCATTCTGAAATACACATTAAAAAACAAACAAACAAACAAAGATGATTTAGTAGACAAAAGACCCAAAGAATCTATTACTGATAGCAGGTCCCTGAAAACATCTGGATGGTAGAAAAAAATGCAATCATGGAAGGTAGAACCAATTGTCTAGAATTCTTCCACCATTAGTTCAGTTCAGCATATATTTTCTTAAATCTCATAGTCTGAAAGTATTTTCTTATTGAACTGATGTTGTGACCTTGTTAACAAGCATTAACAACTGATGCTGTGACCTTGTTAACAAGCATTCTGTCCTTAGCAGAAATTGTAAATCTGTTACACATGAGATTAGTTCTGATATGACCACGATCTCCACACCCCTCTGTGACATATGGAATAGTGGTGGATGTTGAAAGAAAAACACCAACGGAGGAAGCAAGGTTGAGTGTGGCAGCCAGACTTCTGAGATGGCCACACTCTTGTACAAAGGCCTTCTCTTCAGTGTGTGGGACCTATCACTTGCTTCTAACCAACAGAATATAGCAAAGATGCGGGGGAAATCACTCCCATGATTAGGTTACAAATGACAGTAACTTTCATTCTGCCAACAGACTATTCTTCATTGCTGACTCTCAAGAAGGCAGCTGCCATGACAGAGAAGCCCATGGGGCAAGGAACAGAAGGTGATCTCCAGTCAGCACTCAGGGCATGATGTGCTCAGTCCAACCACCTGAGAGAACTGAATCATGCCAACAACCCCTGAGAGAGCTTGGAAGTGGATCCTTCCCCAGTTGATGACTTCAGATGAAACCCCAGTCCTGGCCAACACTTTGGTGGAAGGGTTGTGAGAGAGGCTGAATCACAGACACTGCAAGGCAATATATACGTGCTCTTTCAAGCTGCTAAGTTGTAAGGTAACTTGTTCAACAGTCATAGATAACCAGTCCAGCTTGACCTTTGAAAGAAATCCTTGAAAAACATATCCTAGGTTACTAGAAACCAAACCATAACTACCTCACTTCTTTGTGAAAGAAAGAAGGCTCTTAGGTGAGTCGAGTACAAATGGAATCTGTAAGTACGCTCGGGAATGGCATTTTCAGTGAAGGGAAAAACAGGATTATAAGTAGAAAGGAACACGCTCATCAGATGTGGTAACATAGAACTCTGCCTTCTCAAGGGCAGCTTTCCCTGGGAAGCTCACAAATAACTTAGTAGGCAATATTCTAGACTTCGGTCTACTTAATATAACCATGTCACCTATTTTGGTAAAACTTTTTAAATTTAATCCAGCAGTTTGAATTTTATGATTCTAAGACCGATTTTAAAAAAATGGATTGGGATTGACACAATGCTGCCATTCACCAAAGCGACAATATCATACTGGAGGTGGCTGTCCTTTTATGAATAGTTTTTAGAAATGATAAAGGAAAAGAATCTCATAATAAATGATCATTATTTAAAATTGAAGGTTCAGTGTTATAAGAAATTTAAGACATATATTTTTTTTAATCCTGCCATGAAGTAGTGTAAATTTTGCTGCTTATGGGGGCTAATTTTAGGAACCATTGATTTAGTCTATATAACTTAGCAACAAGAAGCAATAAGAAACTTCTAGTCCTTCCATTTGACAGCCCCAATACCAGATCAGAATAAGAGTCACCTCATCTTTGGTTATATCTATATCAGACGAAATATATCTGATTTTATCTTTGCTGCATAAAGTGAGGTTGGGGTCATCGGATAAAATAAAAGATGCCCAGTTCACTGGAATTTCAGATGAATACAAATAACTTTTTAGTATAAACATGTCCCATACTTGGAACAAATATTGCACAGGACATACTTCTATTTTAAAAATATATTTAAGGGTACCTGGGTGGCTCAGTTAAGAATCCAACTTCAGCTCAAGTCACTATCAGTTTGGTTTGTGAGTTTGAGCCCCGCTTTGGGCTCTGTGCTGACAGCTCAGAGCCTGGAACCTGCTTCGGATTCTGTATCTCCCAATCTCTCTGACCCTCCCCTGCTCTATCTCTCTCTCTCTCTCAAAAATAAATGAACACTAAAAAGTTTCTAAATAAATAAAAATGAAAAATATATTTAAAAATAAACTTTAGTATTCAAATTCTGTACTATTTGCTACTTCTAGTCATCCTGGCTGTGGAGGGAGTTATTCTGGAAAAGTAAGACTAACCTGAATACTTATTACTTCACCTTAAGCTTGTGTTTAAAATAAGTAAAATTGTGTGTGTAGAAGGAGGGAGGATTTTTCCCCTTGGAGCTCACATTCACAGTGACAGGAATTGCTTCTACATAACTCTACTCAGAACTCACTTAATGAGAATCATATCTCTAGTGTAGATGTCTGATGCCTCAGCAGTCTACTTTTTCACATGGGCCACTGAGGTCATGAAATACAGTGACCTCACCTCACCTCACCTTTCTTGCCGATGGACCAATGTCTGAATCAGTTGAATGAAAGCTTCACTGTGATTTTTCCTCCTGGCATCCTTTTAAATCCTTTCCCTCATCAAAGGACACACTACAGGGTTCTTCCTCGCTAATTCAACTACACACATACTTTCTTTTAGAGACTCAAATGTCCCTCCTGTGTATTATAAGGCTCCCCCCCTTTCATGGGGAAAAAATGGTAGGTATCAACTGGAAATTCTTAAACATCAGAAGATACAGGTATATAAAACCCCAAACATGCAGTTAGTCCTCTTTGTAAAAAGAAAAAAAAAATCATCGTTTTCAGTCATAAAGATGTTCTAGCCACAATAAGTCCAAGGTAAACCTTTGGTTATCTGAAAATATTGAAAAAGATTCTCAAAGAGTGTCATCATTTTTAGGTACAACTCAACTTTCTCACCGTGTCCTCTAACCATCTAATCTTATCTCAGATTCATGCTCTAACCCTTTGATAAACAGAGATCTAGCCCCAAACCTCCATTCTACAGAGGAGGAAACACAGGCTGGAAGGGAATGAGAACATGGCCCAAGTTCTAATATAAAATTACCACTTTTGAGGAAGCATTTCCTCATCAATATCCTAACAACCATTGCCTCTGGGGAGCAAGGGGCTCAAGTGATATTGCTACATTACCTCCACAAAACTTACAGTATGGGAAAGGTAAGCATGTTTCCTAAAATTACCAAGCAAGTCACACAAGGTCTGGGCTAGAAGCAGCAGCTTGGATCATCAACCCCTCTCAAATTATGCACATCAGAACCAACAATGCCCACCAAAGGGAAAATGGCTTCCCCAAATCTATACATTGGGTTGCAAGACTGGACCCCTAGACCCCGCTTCTGCCAGATCACACCCCCTCGTGAAGGATGGCACGTTGGGTGATTTTCAAACCTTCTGTCTATGCTTTTCCAGCAAGCTCTTCTGCCAAATCCAAGCGTATTGAAGCATGGCCCTCAGTTTGCCTGGATCCTGGATCACTGGTGCTTATTAAAAGTGCAGGATCCCAGGGGGTAGCTCCCTTCTATCTGCATTCTAGCAAGGCTGCTTCTGATGCATTCTCAAACTTGATAACCATTCCCCTGAAACATAACTGGGTCCCTTATTCATTCTTCCATTAACTATTTTCTGAAGACTTGGTGAGCAGTGAAGCATACTAAGCACTACAGTGAACATGAAGATAGAAAAGGTATCTGTAGGCACTACAAATATGTTTTCCAAATTCAGATTGTAGACGCATCATCCGCCAAGAGTATTACTCTGACTTTTAAAATCTTGGGGAAAAATTAAGTGTGTGTGTGTGTGTGTATACCAGCACACACAAGTTGTGTTACAGCTCTCTTGGTAACAAGTCACAGAATTCTAACCAGAGCAGGGACTTACTGTAAAGGGTAGTGGATACTTACAGACCCAAGGCAGGAAGTCATCTGGTTCTCAAAGGCATCCAGAATGAGGGGGCTCATATGCTGTGTTACCTCTCCCTCGATCATTTATCCAGGTCTTTCTACCTTTCTATGGGCATCTGGATCATTCCCCTCTTCTCTTCCCCTCTCCCAATCCAGAATGCACTTCTCTACTTCTCTGATCCATGAGGAACCAGAGTTCTGGTGACTGGAACACATTTTACGCAGCAAATTCCTTCTCCATCATCATAACTGAGTTCAACCACTGATCCCTAAGAGAGGACTTCTATAGCCAATACTTACTGGGTACTTACTATATGCAATTGTGGCTCACAAAATCCCTGAATGTTTGACAATCAGCATTCATTGAATTGTTCATGTCTTATTCTATTGCAGATTTACTTTATAACATTAATTCAAATCAGAAAGTATCATGCCTGTGTGCTAGTTTACTCATGTAACTTCTGTCTTATGCTAAAATGTGGGCTCCATGCAGCGGTGAGCTGGGGCTAGCTCACACAGGTTCATGACAGCTGACTGTCAAATAATCAGGAATTTTGTGAGTTGGTTATTAAAACTGCTGGTAGCTTGAAATCGGTCATGGCAGGAATATTTACACTATAAAAGTTGACAAATGCTTAAAAATTTTTTTCACAGCAAGTCAGCTCACCAGCACACCAGGGGTTACCCTTTCTCTTTGCACTGCTGATACCTGATGCATCCGACATTGAATGTGCATGGAGTCAACAGATGCATGATTTTTGTCATTTCAAACCCTTCAGTTTTGTCTTAAATCCAAAATTCTTGGGAAAATGAGTCATTTTCCCAAGTAGAATAAGGTACTCATGCCTAAACAATTAACTATGGAAGAGTTAGCAGGGTCACTTTGCAACTGGGGCTGGTCCACAGATGGCCAGCTGCACTGGGTAGGGGTAGAGGGACCCTTTTTGGAAAAGGCACCAAGGAAACAAACAAAAGTGAAGGAAAAAAAAATGTTTATCAAGTTTATCTCTCCCATTGGACTAGGACCTTTGGGAGACTGACCTGATATCTTATTCAACTCTGTAGCCTCCCCCACCCCCCAACACCCCTGCTCATCAGCACATTCAGGAATGAAGAAGATATATTTGTATTAAAATGTAATTTTGTTCCTCATTATGGAGGTTTTTTTAAAAATGTTTTTATTTATTTCTGAGATAGAGAGACAGTGCGAGCAGGGTCGGGTCAGAGAGAGAGAGGGAGACACAGAATCTGAAACAGGCTCCAGGCTCTGACCTCGCAGTCATCACAGAGCCCGATGCGGGGCTCGAACCCACGAACCGCGAGATCATGACCTGAGCCGAAGTCGGACGCTTAACTGACTGAGCCACCCAGGCGCCCCCCTCATTATGGAGTTTTAACCAACTATACTATGGACGCAGTAAGTTCAGAAAGTTATTCAAAGGCTTTCCCCACTGACCAGCAAAGCTCTTTCATAAAAATGAGTTGAGTCCATTTGAAGCTTTTCTTCTAAAATTCACTTGCTTTATTCGAGGAAACCAATAGAAGGAGGAAATGCAGAGACACCCCTCTAGATGCCTAAACCATTAGAAGAACACCTCAGGCCAAATCGGATGAACATGCCCACTGGACTGTGCTCTGTGTTAACAAACCACAGACTGCATGCCCTAATGAAAATAATGAGCCATTTGTGATGAACAACCCAATTTTTAATTTTGCCCTTGTCCAAATATACAGTAATAACAAGGGTGATGCAGAGCCCTTTTAGAATTCTACCCCTTAGGTGAGGGATTCAGAATAGTCGTTAAAATCCAATTCCCTCTTTCTTTCAAATTGTTTAATCAAAGGGCTGTGTGTCTAAGTGGCTGGTTTGCTGCCTAACAGAATACATTATATACCTTTTTCTCCAAAAAGGCTTTCCAGCAAGTGCTGTTGGTAAAATGATCTGGACCAAGTTTTGGAGGGGAGAGTGATACTTGAACATAAAACAGTGTGAAATTAAGCAGCCGTGCCACATCCTCAGTGGCCGTCCCCATTTGTCACAGACCCACAGCTAATTAAATAGAGGCAACTTTTCTCCTCCTTGTCCCATTGATCGTGATCCAGGCTTGGTCTGTAAGTAGGTTTTTCTGTGAAAAGTGGTCCACTAGAAAAATCTGTTAACATAAAGGTATTTGAAAGTTTTCTCTCCCATCGCCCCAGAGCAGGACAAAGCACTTCACAGCAATGACAACAATCTAGGAAGGATAGTTTTCTGAAATTCCCCTGTAATATACCACCTGCTTAAGATGGAAGGCCAGGTGGGCACGACTTGTGGCCACCCCCACTACCTCTCAGGTCCCTAATGATTAGCTGTCTCTTTCCCAGTCCCGAGGCCCCCGGGGACTTATCTCTAGCTACATTTTCAGGTGCATATCTGACAGTCAGAGGTCATTTGAGGAGGCTGCTATAAATTTCAACTCAGAGAGAAAAGAGAATCACAATGTTCAATCACTGGTAAAGTTTGTTGAGTGATAGCAAGATTGAAAGCAAACTCACTCTAAATAAAGGCTTTCAAATCCAGTCCCAAATCAAAAGCAAAAGTAACGATGCCCAAAAGTCTGGTTCTTTAATGCCCCCATTAGACAGAGGAGAGTGTCTTCTGGTCAGGAACTGGCTGTGCCAGCCAATTTCCTTCCCTACTCTTGTGCTTCATATCCTTATTGTTCCAATAAAGACAAAAACAGGCCAAGAGAAAGTGCAATTGGCTGGAGCTGCTGGCTCCCCCTGACATTGGGAAAGCTAGGGATGGCTCCCTCTCCCTCACCGAAGTCCTCTTAGGCTTTGCTCTCAGGCCAAGTCCACCCCAGTCCAGCCTAAATGAATTATGCTCCCCCCTGCAATGGGAATCAGCAAAGAACACTTTCAGACCAAGCTCTCAATCCTGGCTACACATTTAGAATGGTCTGAGAAACTTAAAGAATGACCAGTGATGAGCCTGGCTCCTAGGAGGATTGGGGCATGGCGGGGTGGGGGTGGGGGTTATTCAGTTGGTCTTGGGTTAGACCCGGGCAGCAGTCATTTTCAGAACTGACACAGAGCAAGTGGTTTCAAGCCCATCAGAAACCGGAAGAAAATTTAGACTCACGGGGCTCCCTTTGAGACACACCAGCTATGCATGTTCAAGGCAGGTGCATCTACCCCTGCTGACACTAAATGTGGGCACATGTCCTCAGATCGAGGTGAGAGACTGCAGCTCAGGTGCAAACGAGTCTGGGACACATTAAATCAAGGTCTGACGACCTGAGACCACAGGTCCATAGAAGTGGGTGAAGAGGTTCGGCGGGGGGGGGGGGGGGGGGGGGGGGGGGGGGGGGGGGGGGGTGACGGGGATGTCCAAAGGCGCCAGGTCAGGCTCAGCTCCAGACGCTGGCACCAGCAGGAAGCATGCCGGATTATCCAATTTCTCAGGGAAACCTCCAAACTGCATTTCTCTGTAAAATCTCTTGGTTTTCAGTGTTGGTTCTTTCCCCTCTTAAACCCAGGAGCCCTGCAGTTTGGGGGATAGCTCCTGGCCTGTAGACCCAGGGTGGAGTAATCTAAACACTCCTGAAAAGCCTTCCCTTTGACCAGCTCCTCAATGCCCCTTCTTCGGCGTCTGCTGCAAACATAAAACTTGTGTAATATTCCACTGATCAGAAATGCGTTTGGATCTAATAAGGACTTGTTGTGAAAGTACATACAGTAAAACCTTGGTTAGCGAGCATAATTCATTCGGGAAACTCCTAACTTGTGTATCAAAGCAAATTTCCCCATAAGAAATAATAGAAACTCAGATGATTCATTCCACAACCCCAAAGTATTCGTATAAAAATGATTACAATACTGTAATATAATACAAAATAATAAAATTCAAAGAAAAAAACCAAATTAACCTGCACTTCCCCTTGAAAACCTATGTGGCTGGTGTGAGGGAGACAAGAGAGGAGGGTTATCGATCACAGACGGAATCACTATCTACTGGTTCAGCAGAAGCTTCTTCTGCACGACGGCCATTGTATACATTCACCCGGATGTAGACTACCACACAGTATCAATAAACTCTCGTCATAGACAGTATTTAATGTAACTGGCAATAAGGCATCAGAGGAAAGGGTCTAGATCTGCAGGCAGCCTGACCTAGAATGAAGCAAAGCATTCCGAGGCTCACTCTTGTCTGGAGTGTCCACAGGTGCTTTGAAGTAACAAAACATACACTAGTGCAGGTGTGGGCACCTTCCAATGTCCTGAAGAATCACTGATTTCTGCCAAACATCGTGGCTTGAGACCGAGCATCCAAGCATGGGAGATGATCACCCACTATCCCGCAGAAAGAAGGGGGGGGGGGGAACCATTGTCTCGGTTGTGATCATGTGACGCTCAGCGGCACGTACTACTCATGTGTAAGGCATTGCTTGTTGATCAAGTTAAAATTTATTAGAAATATGTGTTTGTCTAGCAGAACACTCACAGAACAAGTTACTTGCAATCCAGGGTTTTACTGCACTGTCAAATCTTAGGGTGAAGGGGTTCACTGCTATGAGCGCTGAGGGAAACAGAAATCCGTGGGATTATCATAGTAAAAGGTAGGCTCCTTTGCCACCTGTAGCCCCGTGAGAGGGGGGTGAGGAGCCTGAAATTAAGTCCTCCATTAGAAACAACCCCAGGCTGCACGTAGTGCCGTTCCAGGAAAAGCTTCAGCTGAAGCCACCCTTGGACCGCCCTCGGATCTGCCAATCAAAAGAAATGTGTAACATTCCTGTGGTCTTGGAGACAAGTCAGGGCTGGGAGCTGCAGGTAGTTACTTTGTACAAACCTGCCAATCAATCACCGCTTGCAGAAGCCCCAAGTAGATTCTCTGAGCTCACCTCATAACTGGTCATTTTAAAAGACTCTCAAAGGTCATGATAGGATCCCGCCAAATGTAACTGACACCTCGCAGATACTGAATGGTCAAAACTGTTACTATGCTGTTACTATGGGCATTGTACAATTATGATTGGTGCTTATGTAATGATGCAAAACGTACAACGTGTGCACGGTAACACCCCCGCCCTTCCCCCATAAAAACCCTGCTCGCCACTGTTCGGGGCTTCACTTGGCTGCTGCTGCGCTGGGAGACGGGCGAGCCCATGCTCAAGCTTGTAATAAAGACCCTTTTGTTCTTGCATCGGTGCCGGCTCCTTGGAGGTCTCTGGGGATTCATGATTCGGACATAACAGGGGCAGAGGCAGGGAGGCCCCGCGGAGCCGGGCGCGTGCACGCTGGGCACCTGAAGATAGTGGCAGATGTGACATTAACAGAAGTAGGACAGAAGGAAGTAATAGCCTCACCGGCCTTCTAAATAAGCATGAATACACCCCTGCCTTTCTGGAATTTACATCTTTGAGGAGGAGACAGACAATGAACAAAAACCGTGTCAGGAGTAACAGGACGTCAACTGAGGAGGGTGAGTGGGGGTGAGAGCATGCAGGACTCCAGGCCGCTGCACAGACCCTGGCCTCAACCCTGAGTGAGACAGGCAGGTGGGAGCAGCTTTGCAGCCCAGGAATCCCAGGACCCGACCGTATTTTACAAGGATCGCTCTGCACGGAGAACTGCTGGATTAAGAATATGCTATAAGAGACGATGGTAAAATCTGGAAGCCCAGCTAGGAGGATCGCGCAATCATCCAAACAACAGAAAACATCTCCAAAGCCAAAGCAGAAGTCAGCTCGCGGAATGTTGGGAAATGCAGATGAGGGAGGTAAAAGACAGCAGATGCCTAACACAGGGGTTTAACGATCTTCCATTCAACTGACCAATTAATGCCCGCCTCCAGCCACATCCTGAAACTAAAGACTGAAGACTGTCATGTGCTCACCAACCCCATCTTAAGGAAAAGAAATTCCCTCGCACGTGATGCAAGGGCCCTACGGTTGTGGAAGTCAGGACGGGGGGAAAAGAGAATGATGGTTTTTACTCTATAAGCAGCCAGCAAACGTTTGAGTTATGGATAACAATTAAGTTCTAATTGGCAATAATGTAAATCTCTTCTGAATGGTTGTGGTAAATATTGAAACAAACGAGCTGCTATTTTTCAGACCTGGATGGCAGTCAGTCAAAATGAAAAGCTAATTTCAGCCTTGGAGGCAAACCCTGTATTTTAATCAAGTGTGACAAAGTGGGAACAATAAATTGGCATTTGAGGTGAGGGGCTATTTACTTCCCTTCTGCAAGGCTTGTGATGATAAGTTGCATGGCCCCCTTGCAAAATGAGAGCAAGCAATGGCTTTGATCCAGAACATCAGTGAACATCTGGGGAATTGGCCAGAGGCTGAGTTCAAAGACAGCTGAGAGCTGAAGGCAAATGATCCACCTTCCCAGATGTCTGGTGCTCTGAGGGGATCTTGTGCTATTTATTGTCCTCACCATAGCTGGACAATGTAACTAATCAACGCTTATACTGAGGATCATGAAAGTAAAGGGGGTGTGTGTGTGTGTGTGCACGCATGCACATAGTTTCTGCCATACTGCAACCCAGAATTAACATCTAATTATTAAGGATATTATTAATAAATAAAATATTAATTTTGTAATTAATCTACTCAAGAATTATTAAGTAGGCACCAATTATGTCCAAGGTGTTATTATGATGATTTCCACTGGGGAATTGTCAGTGGACAAAACACTTTAAGTCCCTTCTCTCCAGTAACATAAATGCTATTGAAAAACAATAGCAGCTTGGGGTGCCTGGGTGGGTCAGACAGTTAAGCGTCCAACTTTTTTTGACTTCAACTCAGGTAGTTGATGTTGATCTCATCACTCATCACATGATCTCAGAGTTTGTAAGCTTGAGCCCCACTTAGAATTCTCTCTCCCTTTGTCTCTGCTCCTCCTCTACCCGTTCTCTCTCCCTCCCTCCCTACGTCTCTCTCTCTCAAAAAAAAAAAAAAAAAAAAAAACTAAACAAAATTTTTAAAAAATAAAAGGTTTAGGGGATCCTGGGTGGCTCAGTCAGTTAAGCGTCTTGACTTCAGTTCAGGTCATGATCTCATGGTTCATGGGTTCGAGCCCAGCATCAGGCTCTGTGCTGACAGCTCAGAGCCTGGAGCCTGCTTCACATTCTGTGTCTGTCTCTCTGTCCCTGCTCTGCTCATACACTGTCTGTCTCTTTCTGTCTCTCAAATATAAACATTTAAAAAATATTTTAAAAAAGAAAAAATTTTAAAGAAAAAGAATAGCAGCTAAAACTTAGTTACTCTGAAAGTCTAGACTATTCTGTGATACTTGGATTGACATGTATATTCTTCATAACAATCCCACGGATTAACTACATTTACTAGCTCCACTTGAAAAATGAAAATCCTGAAGGGCACCCAGGTGGCTCAGTCAGTTAAGCATCTGACTTCAGTTCAGCTCATGATCTCATAGTTCCCGAGTTCAAGGCCCCCACTGGGCTCTGTGCTGACAGCTCAGAGCCTGAGCCTGCTTCAGATTCTGTATCTCCCTCTCTCTCTGTCCAGTCCCCTGCTTATGTTCTGTCTGTCTCTGTCTCTCAAAAATAAATAAATGTTAAAAAAAAAATCCTGAGGCACAGAGAGATGGAATAATGAGCCGCAAATCACAGCCATGACTTCTGGGAGACAGCAGAGAGCCAGGCAGTGTCCCCTTTGAGCATCAGATCTAGAGGTGAAGACAGCATTAAAGGAAGAGTTGCAGCCATCACACCTGTTACAAAGGAAATGCATGGAGTGGAGTTGGGGTAGGGGAGGTAATAAGCCCCAACCTAGCTTGAAATTTTTTATTAGAGCAATAACTTGTCATATGGCCTCTCATAAACAGGCATTTGTTTTCCTGAGTAACATGTCGGGCTGATTTGAGGACAATACTTGGTTTTGATCTTTGCTAAAACTGGCACTCTAGAATTTGAATTTTCTCTCTCCATATTCATGTTAACCTTCAATTATATTAAGGGTGGGCCGAGCACCGGAGGGTGAGCTGGGTATTTTCTAACACATTAAACTTCTTGAATCAGGCAGTGTATATAATTTATATATGTAATGTTCTGAAGATTTCATATCTTCTGTGAGTCTGTGTCTCCATATAAATTATTTATATGTTTTAATATTTCAATAAAGCCAGTAGGGTTCATGTTGCTCTGAATTGCTCACTCTAATACTCAAGAAAGAAAATCAGCTTGTAAAATATTTGCCTTATTAATCTGAACATATTGAGGGGATCTTCTTAATTGTACAGGGTTTAAGGGTATGATTTTTAAAAAATGAAAAGAGAAGAAAAACAAAACTCTTTTTGTCTCAGAGTCTCAGGTGCTGACCAGGTGACCCCGTACTGTGTCCTGGGATAACTCCTGCTCCGATTCACCAGTGGAGAAAGGGATGTGGAGAATTTTTAAAAATAAATGCAGACTTCCTAAAGAAGCTTTGTTAAGTACCTGACGAAGGAATTGTGAGCTTTCTCACATTAGCAGGGACAATCAGAACACAGTAAAAGCTCCAAGCTTCCAGATCACATTCTCCAAAAGTGTCAGCAGACGGGCTTCTGAGCTCCACCCTGAAAGCCTAAAGCCATAGAAGAGTCCATTCCATCATCTATCCTCAACACATTTGACAAATTATTCATCCTGTCTGCACCTCAACTTCCTCAACTGTTAATGGGGCTGGGAAGTGTATCCATTGCATAAGGTCATATGAGAGTTCAGTTGGTCAGTATATGAAGAACTCCCAGAGAAGCACCCAGTACAAAGTGAGCAAAAGCCGCCATATTGTTCTGGTTGTTACGTACTCATTTCACTGATACGTATTGGGCATCTGCAATATTCTCTTCTACCTGTGAGGGATACTAGCAACCAATAAGCCAAAGCCTCCATTCACTGCCATATATCCTTGTAGGGAAAATAGGCAAACAATAAATAAACAAGTTAATTTCAGCTTCCATTAATGGTCATGAGGCAATGAAAAGGGTTGATGGCATAGGATGCTTCCTTGGATCTATCAGGTCAGGGGAAGCAGAGAAGACTTTCTGGGGAGGTGACACTGGAAGTGAGGCCTTGGATGGTGGAGAAGGATCTGACCAAGCAAAGAACTTGAGAAGATGTTCCACACCCAGAGGACAACAGAGGCAAGGATGTTGTTCTGGAATATGTCCGCTCGTTAGAGGGTAAGAAGCCTGCTGATGTTGGGGTGAAGGATTAGACCCGAGGCCTCAGAGGGGAGCTGGAGCCAGGTCCAGTCCAGTCATGCACATCGGCGAGAGGCTGGCTTCTATGCCAAGTGTACTGGGCAGCCACCGGAATCATACCAGCTTGGGAAACAACTTCCTCTAACTTGTATCTTAAAAGACAACTCTGGCTGCTGTCCGGAGCCGTTTATCCAGATCACCAGAGGTGGCACATCTTCCCCAAACACAGAGGGGAGAACGTTGGAGGGACTGGCCATGACTGTGGATCTTACAGGTGTTAGAGCCACAAGAGACCTCCGGAGGAGGAAGCCCAATGTCTTCATTTCGCAGAGAAGGAAACAGCCCACCTCCCAATACATCAAGCTCAGACTTGAGAGAAATGGTGATTGCTTTGTAAGTGCAGGTGCTCAATAAATTCAAGATGAGGCCTGAAAACACACGCTGCACCTGTGTTCCAGAAACAGGACCCTCACTAGGTTCTTTATTATCCTTCAGGATAAAAATAGGGCTTCTTTTTCCTAGTCTTCCCGAAAATATGCCTACAGCCCCATATCAATACAGCCTGGCGAGACTGTGGGCAGGAACCCACCTGAAGACAAGGAGAGGAAAAGACTGGAAAAAGTATACTAGGAACATGCCCCCCAAGTGAAGCCTGCGCATAGGGACCCAGCCATCAGAATCGCATGCATGTCCAGGCTATATCTGGGCAGCGGGTCCCATCTTACGTCATGCCCTCATCAGGCAGCACATGGATCTTCAGGGAGAGAAAAGAAGACAAACAAAAGCACACAGCCACACTCAGTTGCTGCATTGCACCTCGGAACCCGAGCCCAGCAGATGGGAGTCAGAAAGCAGCGCGCTAGTGCCTGAGGCATGTCTTAATTTGTTCCATGGCTCCATTTGTTTTCTCTTTGTAATGGTTCACTTAGCCAAACTTGGGGTTGGGGAAAAAAATCAATTTTAGAAGTTGCCCAGCCTCTTTTGAAAAGAATTTCGGATTCAGGTGGGTAGACAGAAACAAGTTTGGGATGGATTTGACTATTTGATTCCCATCATCAGGAAGAGGATACAAATCCAGTGTTGGAGGCTGCAGGACACAAGCTAAGTTCATGATTGGGGCACCAGCAAGGGCAGAGGCATTAATTTGGGGGCTGTGGGGGGGGGGGAGGTAAGAAGTTGACATTTTATAATGTCAAAAAGCCTAAATAATAATTGTGGTGGAAAACAGAAATCTGTTGGACATCCATTCTTGTTTATTTACTGATTATTCTGAATTTTTCATGATATGGGAAGTTAGGCCACAATCTTTCTAATATTAAGGATGTCTAAAAGGCTTAATCTCTAAAAGGACAATGAGATGATGTATGAAATCAGGTGCCTTGGTTTATTCCCAAGGCTTCAGTTGATAAATGCTGTTTTTCTCCCCGACCCTGGCTCCAAGCTCAGTCCACAGCGTTACCCAATGCCTTACATGTAGTTTTCGTCTTACAGATGTCAGGAGTTCGAAGGCCATTATTTTACTTGATTTTCACAATAAGCCTGTAGGGTAACCTAAATGAACAGGCTATAGCAACCACTGGATGGCTAGTGGCACGTTAGAGTCATTTTTTAAATACGAGGTGAACTGATGGGGTGCCTGGGTGGCTCAGTGGGTGAAGCATCCGACTTTGGCTCAGGTCATGATCTCGTGGTTTGTGGGTTTGAGCCCTGCGTTGGGCTCTGTGCTGACAGCCAGCTCAGAGCCTGGAGCCTGCTTCTGATTCTGTATCTCCTTCTCTCTCTGACCCTCCCCTGCTCACACTATCTCTCTCTCTCTCTCTCTCTCTCAGGAATAAATAAAAACATTTTAAAAAATTTAAATACAAGGTGAACTGTTTTTTTCCTTCACTACTGGTTTCAAAAAAAAAAGGTAGTGGGGAATGTGTGGGTCTATTTATAATTAATGCTAGTGACAAGACAAACTTTAAGACTACTTTTCCTATACAAGATTTCATGACCTATTTTCCTCTAAACTACATTGTGTGGCTCTGGAGATAGCAAAGGTCTTGGGGATAGAGGTTGGAGTCCTAAATCAACATGACGATACTGTGTATAATCTAAGGGCTTGATGGCTCTCAAAAGGTTCATCTTCTTTACATTGAATATGAGAAAACATGGAGAGATTATCTAACTTATAAGAAAGAAACGATCCTAATCAAATTTAATGTTACCTCGCCTGGTATTTCATTCATAAGCTTTAAATATTCTGTATCCTTCTCTGTCTTGTTTATAGAAAAAGACGCTGCACATTATATAGCACCTGAATTTTTTTTTTTAAAAAAAGGTATTTTTAGCTCTTTAGAATTGTTTCCTCTCTTTGCAAAATCCTTTGCCTAACTTCTGATTCCTTTCATCAAGCCTGGGCAGAAGAGATAGGGAGATGGAAGTGGTGGAAGATAGAAATAGCGATCTATTTCACATTTCCCTTCTCAGAACAGACTCAAGTTTCTGATTCTACAATAGGAAGCAAAAGCATTACGAACCTCATTACACAGACAGACTTAGGTGATTTGCCCCAAATCTCATTGCTAGAAAAGTACTATGAGGGGATATGAACTCTAGCCCTTCAACTTCTAGAGATTTTTCAGACATGCTTCACCAGGAAATAGAGTCCCATTTAAATCAGATCCAACTGGTGCTACATTGAAAGGGGAAGAGACATGTTCCCTTTTTCAAGCCAATACAATCTTAACACTGACCTTGAAAATTATGAGACCAAAGTGGGAAACAGCCCCCTTCTGTGTCAGACTTTTCACTGTAATCACATTGAAATGTAGCCATTCATTGCCCTAATCTGCCCTCCTTTGTCAAGTCTGCTCTTCCCCAGTGAGTCTTCTCCATTCACTGATTTATACATGCATCTTTTTTTCATTCATTCAAATATGTAAGTGCTTACCAAAAATCCAGATACACTTCTGGGAATGGGGACCAAAGTGCTGAAAGTAGACAATGGCCCTGACCTCTGGAGCTTATGTTTTCAACTGTTGAAAGAGAGAAGCATGAAGTAAATGAGAAAGGAAAGAGCCCACGCATCCTTGGGCAAATGTCAAAGGGGTCATGTGATCAGGAAGTATTGCTTTCAAGTGGAGTAGAACAGCCCTGAGCTAACAGCCCTGTTACCGGCTTCTTTTGCTTCATCTTTTCTTGTCTCCATCTTCAGAGTAGCAAGACCTAGAACAGCGATATTATCAAGAGAAATGAAAAATAAATAAAAGCCTCAGAACTCTTTAATCAAACAGAATGGAATCCTGAGTTTCAATAAATACACCAGACAAAGACGGAGCTACTCTGACAGAGGGTAGAGAACCAAGATCCCAACCGGCTTGCTTGGTTTCTATTTTGCTATAGCTCTTCGGTGACCGGCAGTTCAGAGGTCCATGGGATTGTGGAGGCTCTGAATAGCCACGCTGGAAATGATCCACCACCTTGATTAGGTTACAGACCCAGCCTTGGGAAAAGACTAAAAATGTCTGCTCAACTTGTTTTTAAGGAAATGTTACAGAACCAGACTGGATCCCTGGCGGAGAAACCAAGCAGAACTCAGAGATCTTAATGGGTTGGAGTTTTATTTCACACGAGTGGGCTCAGAGAAGATCCCTCTCCAGATATCTGAGTCCCGACCACAAGCATGGGAGACAATTTACCATCTGTTACGTCCACTTTCCGCATTAGTAGTAATTTGGCTTGCGTGGCAAGCAGGGCAGGAAGACCTGGAAGAGGAGTCTCTCTCTAAGCTCGGGACCAGAGCTTATGTTAGTCCCGTCAGTCATCTTATGGTGCATAACTTTACTTATTTTCCCAATAGGACCCTAGCCAGTGTAACCAAAAGAGTTGTTGTCACTCAACCTCACACGCCAGTCAGACTTTCTCTGTAAGGATACGGGGCATGCATTCTCCCCAGAGCACCTCTCCTGTGATGACTTCTTCAAAAATGGGGAGGCCATTGGTAACGGACCAAACGTAGGGACTCAGTATTCTACCCAAATAGAGTTTCATCTCAACATGGCTATCATGATTGGTAGCACATTCCAATAGTTACCCATTCTAAAAATTTTAACATGAACACCAGTCTTACAAAACATGCATGCATCCTATTATAGTTGGTTAATTCTCAATAGGCTTTTGATAAATCATACAGATGACGCTTAGATTATTGTTATGTCGACACAGTGTAATAGCCCTTGGGGGGGAGGGGGAAGTGACAAAATGGAAACAAAAAGGTATCCTGTGGGAAATGAGGCAATTTGACATTTTAATGTTGGCTAAATTCTGTCAATTCTTTCTTTATTGTACTATTTCACCTACCCTGCTCCTCAGAGAAAGATTTCCAAAAGCTGAATTTTAGAATCTAATAAGCCTCATTAAGTCTCTCCAGAGCTTTACCACCTGCCAGCTCTGTGACCCAGTGCAAATAATTTAACTTCCTTTTGCTTAGTTTTTTTTTTTTTAACTGTAAAATGGGATAATAATAATATCAACTTCATAGAGTTGTGGCCATGGGACTGAATGAGATAACATATGTTAAGAACATGACCCAGTGCTCAATAAATGAGAAGCTATTATCATCTGTAGTGTATCACATATGTGTGTGCATGCATGCATGTGTTTATTTTAAAATCTTAACACTTCCTGGTACAGGATTTCATCTATTACCTGTGCTCTAAAATTGATCAATTGTTTTTGGTGAATAAGTATTAAGTTGGATACTCAGATCTGAATCAGCTAAGTATGATTACACACCAACTGTGACCAAGCAGGGTATCTAAGAGGCATTTAGTATGAATCATCTCCTCCAGTCCTACAGGCAGCAATGTGAGGTCCATACAGCAGACTGGAAATGAATGTGATTCACTGCAGAGTCAGACTATGTGACTTCAAATCTTAACCATCTTCCTACTGGCTACTTGGCTTGTAGGACATTACTTCTCATCAGGTCCAACTTTCTTCAAAGGGTTGAAACAAAAATTAAAACATTTAATGCATGTAAACATCACATGGTGCCTGTACATAATAAACCACACAGGAACGTTAGCTCCTGATAGAGTACAAGCCATTTTCATCAATCTCCACTTAACTGACTTGACAAATCTCCACTGCTTCAGGAAAACAGTGACGGATGCTTACTAGTCCCTGGATTGCTCCTTTGCCTGCACACCTGTGCTTCCACTGGGTAAATTCTATGCAAACCAAGATCAATTTTAATTGCTTATGCCATTTGCTCCTGTTATTGAA
The DNA here is from genome assembly GCF_003009895.1 of Hyaena hyaena. Taxonomy (NCBI): domain Eukaryota; kingdom Metazoa; phylum Chordata; class Mammalia; order Carnivora; family Hyaenidae; genus Hyaena; species Hyaena hyaena. The sequence goes on along the minus strand of NW_024080750.1, from coordinate 3,176,783 downwards.
AGCATAAAATTTAGTTAAACTTTACTTAAGTTGGTGGATATTCGCGAAAAATAATTTTTCTGTAAAGATTAAGTTGAAATATTTGAAAATAATGGAAAGGTGATTAAAGGTCAGGGTGAGAATGTCATGTACAAAGGGCAAAGTGATTACAATGTCTAAAAACAGTCCACACACTGTTCTGAAATAAATTTTTAATATTTCATCTTCATTTTTAAAAAGCAACTGGAAACTGTCAACATGTGTTAGGGTGTGGTTAACATTAAGACAGATGCAGGGGCGCCTGGGGGGCTTAGTCGGTTGGGGGCCCCACTCTTGGTTTCAGCTCAGGTCATGGTCTCATGGTTTGTGAGTTCGAGCTCCGTGTTGGACTCTGCGCTGACAGCATGGAGCCTGCTTGGGATTCTCTCTCTCTCTTTCTCTCTCTCTCTGTCCTCTCTCTGCCCCTCCCCTGCTCACAAGCTCTCTCTCAAAATAAATAAATAAACTTAAAAAAATGAAGAAAAGAAAGATGCAGAACACCAACACTTTAAAGAGCCCTATCCTACCGTAAGATTAGCAAATGGATAAAGATGTAGATGTTTTAAAATAACTCCTATATTAGCTACTATTTCCATTTAATAGATTAAATGTGGTAGGCAGAATAATGACCACCAAAACAATGCCCATGTCCTAATTCCCAAAACATATGAATGTGTTAACCATGATATAGCAAAGGGAAATACAGATGGCAGGTGGAATCAAGGTCGCTAATCAGCTGGCCTTGAGACGGAGACAGAACCTTGGATTATCCAGGTGGGTCTCATGTAATCACAAGGGGCCTTAAAAGTGGAAAAGCAGGGGCGCCCGGGTGGCTCAGTCGGTTCAGCGTCCAACTCTTGATCTCAGGATCATGAGTTTGAACACCCTGTTGGGCTCTACACTGGACATGGAGCCTACTTGGGGAGGGGAGGGAGGGGGAGGGGAGGGGAGGGGTGGGAGGGGGAGGGGAGGGGAGGGAGGGGGAGGGGAGGGGAGGGAGAAAGAAAAAGTGGAAAAGCATAGTAGAAGAACCAGTCAGAGAAATGTAATGGAAAAAGGATTCAATGAGCTGTGGCTTACTTTGAAGACAGAAAAGGAGGCTATGTCAAGGAATGTGGCAAGGAAGTGGATTCTCTCCCAAAACTTCCAGAAGGAACACACCTTGCTAATATCTTGATTTTGGACTAATGAGACCTGTGCCAGGCTTCTGAACTACAGAACCATGAAACAATAAATTCATGTAGTTCCAGACACCAAGTTTGTGGCAATTTGCTAAGCCAGCAACAAGGAACAAGCACAGGGACACTAAGGTTTAATGGCCTCGCCCAGCATCACACAAGGCTTCCAACTTTGCCACAGAAGTCTTTCTGCTGCTGTCCACTTCCTTATTAAACATAAGAAAGTAAATTAACTAAAAAGTCATGTTTCTTAGAACCCCAAAATCATGTAATTATTGATGAGAAAGCAGCCACTATTCCAATGCCATTATTATTCTTTTTTTTAGCTATCATTTACCAAATGCCCATAATGTGTCAGGCCTTATTAAGGTCATTACACGCAGAACTATTTTTAATCCAGAACCTAACTGGTAATGTATAAATAGTATCCTCTGCTGGGGGAGTTACCCAACAGTGACAGATCTGCAGTTTAAGCTTAGGTCTACCTAATAACTAAAAAACCTCTGGAGGCAAGCCCCCATGCAAATGTGCACGTTTTCTGTTCTCCCCACTCCTTCTTCCCTGGCTAAATGACCAGCATACTCACAAAACTTCCTTGAGCCCTACCTCTCTGTGCTTTGGTTAGTGCCCTACAGCATGAACAGCCCCTCACAGAAATCTGAAGTTTCCTTGGAGGGACCTGGAATTTAGGTACAATGGGAAGACAAAGTCAAGTAAAGCATTGTGTTGACAGAGAACTCTCCCATTATAGAACCAGAGGGAGAACTCTCCCTTTATAGAATCAGAGGGCTAAGAGCCTCATTTGGGAACATGGTGTCTTCTGTTCAACACAGAGTAAATGACTTTCTTCCATCCTCTTAAAGAAATGGGAAATATTGAACGAATTCATCTAAGAGCTTGCACGTGAGGTCTCAGCCATTTGCCTCCTGTTATGACCATGAATTGTACCCTATAATCAGTGAAGTCCCCAATGCACCTCCCCCACTTCAAATTCCTTTTTATCCAGAGTTTTATTTATTCCTCAGCTCTCACAAGGCTTTTTACAAGGCTGAATGTAGGACTCATGTGTAATATGGGATTTAAATAGCCTGTTTGATTTTTTTTCCACTAATTCTATCTTCAGCTCATCTCCTGAAGTATCACCTTTGTGCTTCTTAAACCCAGCATACACCCAAAAGGGAAATCTGAATTTCCATCATTTCACAGAGAAACAGTATTTTTTCAAATACTAATTTTAGTTAGGGTATTCAAAACAAAAGTCCCTAGGCATTATCCTTTTCCTCCCTAACTTTGAAAACAATGAGATTCATTTTGTTAATATTTAATATTTACTGTGCACCAGTCAAATATACAATTCAGCACTAACTCCTGCCGATATACACTACACCCTCCTATTTCCAATCTGATGATACTGTGATCAGATTTTCTTCTGTGTCAATTTATTTATCATACTTGGCACACGGACTATTATTAGCTCCACAATCCATTTTAAGGGGCCAGATCCTTTCTTCTTGGCAAAAAAAAAAAAAAAAAGGTTTTATTTTTCTCTTTCCTTTTATTTATTTAAAAAAAATTTTTTTTATGTTTTATTTATTTCTGGGAGAGAGACAGCATGAGCAGGGGAGGGTCAGAGAGAGAGGGAGACACAGAATCTGAAACAGGCTCCAGGCTCTGAGCTAGCTGTCAGCACAGAGCCTGACATGGGGCTTGAACCCACGAACTGTGAGATCATGACCTGAGCTTAAGTTGGACGCTTAACCTACTGAGCCACCCACATCCCTTATCTTTCCTTTTAGAAAGACAGGTGGAGACATGAAGTTGAAGCTATGAAATCCATTATAAGAGAAAAACACTTTCTTTTCTAGAAGTTGATTCATCTTCAACCCAGTAAAGTACACATTAGTCCAAACTTCTGAGTTCCAGTCTTTTAACCAACAGGTCTTATCTGTACGAATATTTCTTCACCTGCTTACCTTAAACGCTCTAGTTCTCCACATCCTCTCCAGTAATCCTCAGAATAAAGATATTTCTTTTCTTTCATGTTTTGCCAAACTGTGTTTGCTGCATAAATGCAAGTATTTCCCTACTCGCTGTTATTTTTTTCCCTCTTATCTCCCCAAGCCACTGCTGTCCTCTCTCCATAGTTGGATCAAGACTGCTAACCAAGCTTGGATTCTCCACCAGGAAGTAGCCTGCATCCCATTCAAGCTTGTGTGACCTGGCAGTAAGCTACACGTTTCTACTTGTCCCTTTATATTAAACCCTTCTTGTTTCTGAACGCCATTTTCACTAACCTGGACAGATACTATTCGTACGATTTATGATTTCCAATGCTGAAAATGTCACATTGAAAAGAGTCCAAGAATAGCCTGTTAACCACGCTTCTCCTTAATTTACAAATTAAAAAAGTAATGAGCCAGAACGAGTCTATCTTTCCATTCTTTCTCCCTTTGCTTCCAATTTCTTCTTCTCTCCCTCCCTCTTTGTTCACCTTTTCTTCCTTTCCATTCTAGAAACATCTATCGAGTGACTACTTTGTGCCAGGCACTTTTCCGCATGCTGAAGATACAGCCACGTCCAATGCAGATAGTTCTCGATCCTCATAGAACTTACATTCTGGTAGGAGACATGCATATTGAGCAGCGGGTAAAGTATTCATTCCCAGGGAAGGACAATGCTGCCCAGGAGAAGGAAAACATAACGTGAGAGCAGATAACAAAGGGGTTGTTGGTACAAACTTACTCGGGGACAATCTGTCCTTCTGTAGTAGCACCTCAAAATGTTCATTTCTTTTCATTAAGTTAGGTTAACCAACTCTGGTATAGCCCTAGGATGAATTAACATGGATTGGTTCAAAATCGTGCCATAGAAGAACATTCGCTGGTTTGTAGAAAGGCTAACACAAAGAGAAGACAGACTATAAAACAGCCTTCATGATCCTGTTTCATATAAACCCAAAATGAAGAGAGTGATACGGATGAACCAAAGTCCCAGGAGGCTTACCAGAATCTTGCCAGTACCTGTGTCAAAGAAGGGGCTGACAGACGACCCCCCCTTCTTTATGATATTTCACTTGTCCAAATTCTCTTAAACAAGTCTGTGTTATCTATGTAATGTCATGATGGAGAAGAAGGCCGGAGGCAGGCTGCAAACGCCCCGCCTCCGCCCCCACCCCCCAGGGAAGGGTGTGTGTGATATTCCTCTGGCACTCCTGGCTTCCCAAGAACAAAGGAAACAGGGAAAACCTACGGGTCAACTGATAGACATCTTGGCCCCCAGGACCTAAGTCTCCATCTGTGTACAAATATCTTAGTAAATCACAAGAAGAACAGAATCTTGTCAATAGCCCATCTCCAGAAACCTATAGACTCGTTTCCTGGAGCCCCAACACCACCCCTCCATAGTGATGTGAGAAACAAAGGCACAAAATGGAAGATAGAACTAAATTTCCTTCCAACCTGCAGCCCCTCGGCAAATACTTGAGGCAAGCAAAGTACAGCTTTTATCCAGGGACTCCCCACTGTCTTCAAGCTAGTGATTTGCTTGGGGGGGGAAACAACCTTAGCTTGACAATAGCCAGGCCTCTGGGATCCTGGGAGTCTTCTTTAGCACACGAAAATCTCACTGTAAACTTCCCCTGGACTTTACCTCCCCCAACTCCATCGTATATAACCAGTCTCTCCTCATGGTCCTAGGGCGGCTCTTCCTGCCCCTAGGTCCTGCCTAGTGCTTTAATAAAAATCACCTTTTTGCACCAAAGATGTCTTCAAGAATTCCTTCTTGGCCATCAGCTCTGGACATCACAAACCCCACTATCACCCCTAAAACCTCATCATAATGGATCCATTTAACATTAATTGTGTAAAAGTATGTGCTCAGGTATCTCCATTCTCTGTGTCTCCAGTACATAGGATATGCATTCATTAAACATCTGCTGAATAAATTCAAGCTATTCAAGAGAGGAAAGTGAAAAGCATGCATGTGTGTGTGCTCATGTGTGTCTGTGTGTGTGTAAATAATTTATGTCTAGTTAATGGCTTATGAGGTTTCGTAAATACCAAATGAAACCGCTTCATTCCATAAGAATTTCTCAAATGCCTTTTCATTATGATGAATATATACTGTATAGATTGTGAAAGGGAAAAAAAAAGATTAGTTGTTGGAAACACACAAATTCCAGATTGAAAATGTGGGCTTCCCATAATAAGAATGGTAATAATGGCTCATTACATTGAAGAGCACTTATACATGCAAATTCACATTCAAGTTCTTTCACATTTATTAATCCAAATACTTCCTGGCAGATATAAACTCCTTGGAATCATAACATTGCATTCACCCCTTCCATCTACAAATAAAGAAGTATATTAGGTTCAGTTAAAATTCTATCTTCAAATATGTAAACAGCCCCAGCCTTTCTATTAACTACCTTTCAGGGATTTCAGCTTTATCCCTTAGGTGGTTAGAAAGTTCTGAAATCTCTGAGTGCATGTTAACTTCTTCAGTTAGAAAATAAAGCTTACTGGAGCACGTGGGTGGCTCAGTCAGTTGAGCGTCCAACTTTGGCTCAGGTCATGATCTCACAGTTCGTGGGTTTGAGCCCCACGTTGGGCTCTGTGCTGACAGCTAGCTCAGAGCCTGAAGCCTGCTTCAGATTCTGTGTCTCCCTCTCTCTCTCTCTCTCAAAAATAAATAAAACATTAAAATAAAAAAAAAAAAGAAAAGAAAAGAAAGCCTATTAACCATAGCTGTCAAACATAAGAAGGAAATTCAACCTAAAATGCAGCTCAGAAAGTTGTAGTGACTGTAGATCCAGGGCACAGGGAGAAAGAAGTCATGTATACAAGAGCGTCAGAAGTTCAATATTATATTGTGAATTCATGATCATATTAGCATGTGTAAGCTCAAAGATTTTAATCTCCCATGAGTGAACCTTTTTTTTTAGACCTGCATCACCTGCATGCATCCTTGGGACAAAATGAAATAATTAAACATGATATTCTTCTCACGTTGTATTTTTGCCTAACAAAATGAGGGATAATCCTGGGCTTTAATCTGACAACAAAGATCAGTGAATTGCTCACTCAAATTGAACGTTCATGTCATGTGGTTGTCTTTTTTCTTTCCCTGCCCCATTCATCCAAGTGCTCTCCCTATCCATGCCCTCCTTGTGAATACTCTCAAATTAATGTTGACTAGACAGTTAGAATTCTTCTTAAAAGGTTTGAAATACTAAACACCTTACACAAGGCTCAATCTCACGAATTACCATCACAATCCAACAATTATCTCCACACACCTTAGATGCTTTCCACAAATCTTTTCAACTATGTTCTAAACAGTTTTCATTATGCAAGTCTCAATTCCCTAATGTATGCAGCACTTTGCAATGTTACCTATTGGCCCCTATTTACCAGCTTACGTTCTAAAGACTAAATTAAATACCGATCTCTGAATCATCAGCTCGCTCTAATGATCAACCTTTATATGTTTGTTTCAAAATGGCTTTAGGTGAAACGCCTCATCCAAGGTTTGGCTGGATGTGGCCAGAGCAAGAGAGCCTGACTTGGAATAAAATCTTAGAGAACGAGCAATCCCAATTTATGTACTGACACACGAAGCTGGATTCCAAAACTGGGCATCCAAGGAGGGCAATAATAGTCTCACCTCCCAAAGATGAGCAATAAATGCAAAATTATAACAGTTCCTATAGTGTGACTATAAGAAGGTGATATGGGTGTAAAGTTCCCAGCACAGCACCTCACACATGGTCAAGTTCAACACATACTACTCTATGATTATTACTTACATACTGTAATATTTGTTTCTCAGGACTCTAAACCCTAGATCTTTTGATTTCTATCTCAGTGTGCTTTCCAAAACATCCACCATGTTTGTTATATGTTTTAGTCGTGTGTGTGTGTGTGTGTGTGTGTGTGGGAGAGAGAGAGAGAGAGAGAGAGAGAGAGAGAGAGAGAGAGAGAGCGAGCAGGGAAAGGGTAGAGGGAGAGGGAGATAGAGAATCCTCCAGGCTCTGTGCTGACAGCCGGATGCGGGGCTTGAACTCACAAACTCTGAGATCATGTCCTGAGCCGAAGTCGGATGTTTAGCTGACTGAGCCACCCAGGTGCCCCAAGGATTTGATGAGTTTTTAATGCCTCAAAGGACTGGCAAATGGCAACTACATGTAGTTCTTCTGATAACTATAATACTTTCAGATTTTAAAGCTCAGAAAAAGTGGCTGGTAGGTTAAATTACTTCTTCTATCCGTGGGTGGTTGGGGTATAATGTTAAAGATTTTAAGTGATTGGCCCACCCATTAAACTCCAGTTGACTAAAATATTAAAGCCATTAAGTTATAATCCACAGAGCAATCCAGTTAAGTTGAACAAATACCTACTGAAGGTCCAGCACATTGCCACACACTGGGAAGAACTAGTGTTTAATTAAGCACTTACTAGAAGCTACACATGGTGTTCTATGGCTTTCTCGCTAACATCCATGAGAGCACTTCATCCGCACCTTACAGATCTGAGTGCCAAGGTTCTGAAAGCTCAGAGACCCCATCCTTAGAACCCAGGTTTGTGAGTTCGAGCCTTGTGTTAGGCTCTGTGCTGACAGCTCAGAGCGTGGAGCCTGCTTCTGATTCTGTGTCTCCCTCTCTCTCTGCCCCTTCCCTGCTCATGCCCTGTCTCTCTCTGTCTCTCAATAATAAATAAAAACGTTCAAAAATTAAAAAAAAAAGAAACTCATCAAACCCAACAGCTGTTTGTCTTCTCTTTTTTACTGTTACTTCTTCATGTTTAACAATGGGGAAAAGAAGTCCTACTTTCTATTTGTCTTTTTCTTCTATGTGATTGATTGTTCCTTCTGTGTACTAATTTTTCTTTCCAGTTCTGTAGTTATTTAAACAGAAACTACTCTTAAACTAGTAGGGCTCCTTTTATTTCTATTTTTAATGACTAACAACAGGGAGAACACTGCCATCAACCAAGTGTCTGCGAGTGATGGTGACATCACCATATGGTGTCACTGCCTCAAAAATTACCAGGAACTTGGAAAAAACAACGAAAGGATGTCACGGGATGAGCTGGTGGAGGGATTCACAACCACCGTCTTGTCTTCCTGACTTAATTCAGTGGATCTCTGCAGGCATGCTATTGCCTCATACAGAAAATGTGGAAAATATAAAGGCACGTTTAATTTGGTTGTCACAATGAGGGAGGGATGGGATGGCCACGACTACAGTTTGCAGAATGGGCTCTGGGGATACCAGATATCTCTGTCTACAAAGCAAAGGTTGTACCTTTATTCTGACTGCCTTCAAATGTCTCCCTGGATGTCCATGTAGGTGACAACTTGATCACAATCTTCTGAGCCTAGAAACTAACTGCCCTTCACATACAAACCTAAAATAGTGACTCTACAGGTTTTTTAAAATAAACGCTACACCCAGTGTGGGGCTTGAACTCACAACCCCAAGATCGTGAGTTGTGCACTGTACAAAAACAGACACATAGACCAATGGAATGGAATAGGGAACCCAGCATCGGACCCACAAATGTATGGCCAATTAATCTTCGACAAAGCAGGAAAGAGTATTCCATGGAAAAAAGACAGCCTCATCAACAGATGGTGCTGGGAGAACTGGACAGCAACATGCAGAAGGATGAAACTTGATCACTTTCTCACACCAAACACAAACATAAACTCAAAATGGATAAAGGACCTGAACGTGAGACATGAAACCATCAAAACCCTAGAGGAGAAAGCAGGAAACAATCTCCTTGACCTCAACTGTAGCCATTTCATACTTGACACACTCCCAAAGGCAAGGGAATCAAGAGCAAAAATGAACTATTGGGACCTCATCAAGATTAAAAGCTTCTGGGGGAGCCTGGGTGGCTTAGTCGGTTAAGCGTCCGGCTTTCGCTTAGGTCATGATCTCGCGGTTTGTGGGTTCGAGCCCCGCGTCGGGCTCTGTGCTGACTGCCAGCTCGGGGCCTGGAGCCTGTTTCAGAGTCTGTGTCTCCCTCTCTCTCTGTCCCTCCCCTGCTCACGCTGTCTCTCTCTCTCTCTCCTAGAAATAAATAAAAATATTTTTTAAAAAATTAAAAGCTTCTGCACAGCAAAGGAAACAATCCATAAAACTAATAGGCAACTGATGGAACGGGAGAAGATAGCTGCAAATAACATATCAGTTAAAGGGCTAGGAAACCTATAAGGAACTCGCCAAACTCCACACCCAAAAAACAAACAATCCAGTGAAGGAATGGGCAGAAGATATGAACAGACACTTCTCCAAAGAGGACATCCAGATGGCCAACAGACAGATGACACGATGCTCAGTATCCCTCCTCATCAGGGAAATACAAATTAAAACCACCCTGGGATACTACCTTACACTGGTCAGAGTGGCTAAAATGAACAAATCAGAGGACTCTAGATGCTGGCGAGAATGTGGAGAAAGGGACACTGTCCTACACTGTGGGTGGGAATGTAAACTGGTANAAAAAAAAAAAGATTAATTAAATTGATGACCCCCTGGCAAGACTAATCATGAAAAAAAGAATAACTGCACCCAGAAAAAACCTGCAGCTAAAGTTATATCTAATAGTGAAATACTACCTTTCCTTTATGATCGATAGCACAAGTAGGGTATCCACTTCTGTGTAACTTTCGTGCAATAACATAAGACAAGAACTAGGAGACATAAATGTTGGAAAAGAAGATGTAAAACTCTCTTTATTTTCAGATAACATAATTATATAGAGAGTAAATCCAAAGGAATCTACAAAAGACATAAGAGCAATGAAGTAACTTCAATAAGTTTGCAGGATACATGGTCAGAATATAAAAATCAGTGGTCTGTCTGTAAACCAGAAATGAAATGGATGAAGTACCTGAATGTGAGACAGGAAACCATCAAAACCCTAGAGAAGAAAGCAGGAAACAACCTCTTTGACCTCAGCCGCAGCAATTTCTTACTTGACACATCTCCGAAGCCAAGGGAATTAAAAGCAAAAATGAACTATTGGGACCTCATCAAGATTAAAAGCTTCTGTACTGCAGAGGAAATGATCAACAAAACTAAAAGGCAATGGAAAAGATAGTTGCAAATGACATATCAGATAAAGTATTCAAAATCTATAAGGAACTCACCAAACTCCACACCCGAAAAACAAATAAGGAATGGTAAAGTAAAGAAATGGGCAGAAGACATGAAGAGACACTTTTCCAAAGAATATATCCAGATGGCCAACAGACACACATGAAACGATGCTCAGCGTCACCTATCATCAGGGAAATACAAATCAAAACCACACTGAGTTACCACCTCACACCGGTCACGGTGGCTAAAATGAACAAGTCAGGAGACTATAGATGCTGGCATGAACGGAGACCCTCTTACACTGTTGGTGGGAATGCAAACCGGTGCAGCCCCTCTGGAAAACAGTGTGGAGGTTCCTCAAAAAATAAACAATAGAACTCCCCTATGACCCAGCAATAGCACTGCTAGGAATTTACCCTAGGGATACAGGAGTGCTGATGCACAGGGGCACATGGACCCCAATGTTCATAGCAGCACTCTCAACAATAGCCAAATCATGGAAAGAGCCTAAATGTCCATCAGCTGACGAATGGATCAAGAAGATGTGGTTTATCTATACAACGGAATACTACCTGGCAATGAGAAAGAATGAAATCTGGTCATGTGTAGCAATGTGGATGGAACTCAAGGGTGTTATGCTGAGTGAAATAAGTCAGGCAGAGAAAGACACATACCATATGTTTTCACTTATAAGTGGAACAAGAGAAACCTAACAGAGGACCATGGGGGAGGAGAAGGGGAGAAAATAGTTGGGGAGAGGGAGGGAGGCAAACCATGAGAGACTCTTGAATACTGAGAACAAACAGAGGGCTGATGGGGGTGGGGGAGAGCGGAAGGGGGTGATGGGCAGGGAGGAGGGCACTTGGATGAGCACTGGGTGTTATATGGAAACCAACTTGACAATAAACTATAAAAAAAAAAAAAGAGTTGTACGCTCTATCGACTGAGACACCCATGCATCCCTTGTTTCCCCAGCTTTAAACACTCAGTTTTCCAGGAGCACAATCTCTGTATACTGATGTAAACTTTTACTTTAGTTCAGAATTCTACTAGGTCATTCATTCATCATTTTGGGAAATCTCAGTGTTTTATAATAACTAAAACAACCAACACAATGCATCTGCTTGAGTTGTGCCGATGTGAATAAACAGGCAATTTTATACCTAAGTGTAAACATTTTTACGATTATATTTTGTCTTCTAGCATGGTCAGGCCCCATATATACATTATAGTATTACTGTTATATGTTGCAATAGTTTTCTCTTATTTCTCATTTCTATTATGATTAGGACATTATACTTTAAAATTATATGGGAAGAAGGTTACATTACCTGGGAAGCTTATTTCATAAGGGTAAAAGATCCATTATGAAATACTTGTTATAAAAATTTGACTTGGTTATGGATAGAGTTAAGAACCACTGGTGTAGTAACTAAATAATAGGAAATATCAATAAAAGAGCATCAATATTCCATGCATTTCCATGTGCTTCTCTAATAAACCCTGACACACGTGAGCTGGAAGTGCAGCAGGGTGTTTGTGAGCTCTCAGTGACTGGAAGAATAAAACTGGTTTGCAGGACTACCATGTGTCATCAAAAATCAGAGAGGCTTAAATTTAGCACAAGTTTGTTACACATCTACTAAGTGCAGGGCACCGTCATGAGCCATAAGCAGAACCCACTTTTCTTGCTTTCAGATCTCATCTGACTCATCCCACTTGAGGTTGAAGATCTCCTCACAAACCAAGCAAAATGACACGAACGTTACCCGATTTCTCATTCCAAGTTGGGCATCCATCCCGTTTTCTCTGCAACAAGGTTTTCTCATTAAAACAGTTTTGTTTTGCAAATATTTATCCACAAACATCTGTCCTTCCCCCCGCCGCCCCCTTCTCCAGGAGAGCTCTGTTTGTATACGCACTTGGCTATATAATAAATACTTTTGATGTGTCATGGCATCCAGGATGTACAACACCTCCAGATTGCAAACCCGCAGTGCAATAAAAATTTTACGACGTGGGAGATTATTCGCTAAATTATTGACAACTGTATTGTTTGAAAGACCTGCAAGCTAAAAGTGCATATTTAAGGAGAAAGACTGTTGATGTGGACTCTCTTAGGCTCTGACCTATCAGTTGATATGCAACCTTATCTTCATTGAACACCTTTGAAATCAACAGGAAGTCTGCTGATTTAAGGTGATGGGAGCATGCCTCCTCCAGTAATGTGTGTGGCGCAGGTACCCTGACTCCCACAGAAGGAACCTATGCCACCTGTCTGACTTCAAAGTCAAGCATCCCTTCTTCCCCTTCTAACATGTGACTGACGAGGCACTTTTTTTCTTTTCCAAAGGAAATAGCAAAACTGTACAAATTCAAGCTTCAGACTCACGGACCTTCCAAAGTCAAACTGCCACAGATAACCTTTATCTATGTATAAACAGGACCTTGATATGATTAACAAGCTGAGACAATGATTAGCTCTAGTGCCAATCTGATGGTTAATTCTGTATGTCACCTGACCGGCCTAAGGGATGCCCAGAGAGCTGGTGAAACAATATTTGTGGGTGTGTCCATAAGGACATTTCCAGAAGAAATTAGCATTTGATGCAGTGGAGTGAGTAAAGGCAGCCACCCTCACTAAGGTGGGTGGGCACCATTGAATCTACTGGTGGCTGAATGGAACAAAATGTGATGAAGAATGAATTATCTTGCTCTCTTCTTGAGCTGGAATGGCTTTCCTTTCTTGTGTTTGGACATCAGAGCTGCTGGATCTCAGGCCTTCCAACTCCAGGGTTTACACCCGTGGCTGCCTGGTTCTCAGGCCTTTGGACCTGAATAGATTATACTATTGGCTTTCCTGGGCCTTCAGCTTGCAGACAGCAGACTGTGGGACTCCTCAGTCTCGTAAATGCATGAACCAATTGCTATCACAACTCTCCTCTTATAACGATATACCCATAGATACAGCTACACCTATACTCCACCTCCACCACCTAAATCTACTTTCTATCTACATCTATACACCTCTATCCTATTTCTTCTGTTTCTCTGGAGAAATAATACAAAGACAGATCTGCCTTCTGGTAATACTTTGAAAGACTGACTGTTAAAACCATAAATGCTTTCTGATTTTTTAACTAAAACGTCCACTATCTCAACTCCATCCCTGTAACACCACACTTGGCTTTGTTTGTTATGGTTCTTATAGCTCTCAATTTTTCTATTAAAAACCTGTCTCCTGTCTCCCCAGCATGCCCACCCAGGAACACAAGGGCTCTGATGACAAGGATTCTGTCTATGACACTAATTTCGGCAGCTCAGTGGATACCCACAGTGTCTGATATAGAACAATAAATACTTGGTGACAAAAGAACCAGAAGTGGTCTTATCTTACAGATCAGTGATTTTAAGCTGAAAGGCAGTGGTGAAGTAAGAGGCAGAAGTACAGATAACTAGAAGAATTTGTGGAAATGTTAAATATTGCACGCTTATCTCCTGAGATGGTGGCCCTCGGTTACACAGTGCCTAATAGAAACTTACAGCTTTTGGAACTTTACTAGGATTACCCATTTTTTCATAACCTGCAGGAGGTTGATTAAAATCAGTGCTCCTTAGACCCATGGTATTTTTACCAGAAACAGAATACAAAGCAGTGTTTTCCCTTCAACTTTCCTGCTCTACTCTTTGGTTCTAGGGACAAGACTTCTCGGAAGTGAGCTACCCCGAGACAGAGAGTCTTCCTGGACTGACTGTGGGGGCAAGGCTGCTTCAGAGACCTCATGGTTTCATTAGAAGGCATGGCAGGTGGGACAAGTTCCCTGGGATAGTGAGAAAAATCCCCATCTTCCCTGATGTCTGTCCCGAACGTGGGATTTTATGCTCTACAAGGAGGAAACCACAAACGGAGCATTTCTCACCTCTTTTTGCATTCAGATGGGGAGACGGTCTCAGGCAGGAACGTTACTCTTTGAATGTTTTTGTTTTTATTAAAGTCTTAGGAATCATCTTGTTCTGCATTCACCTGACAGGAGACCCTTGGACATTGATTATTTTTTCCAATATAGGACTTTGGAAACATCTAAGCTTCTTCAAAGAACTGGTTAAGAATGGTCAGCTAACAGTTTCTTGGCTCTGCTTAATTTATACTCAGAGCTAAGGCAGTTTATGATTTCAGTTAATAACATGACTATTTCAGGACACAAACAATAAAAGCAGAGGTTTTCCCAGAATGGTGAATATTTTAAGTACGGATGACATTCCATTATTTTTTTTACAGTATAAAAACCAAAAGATGGATCTTTAAAAAAGGGAAAGAAGCCTAGTTTTATTAAAATATATATATATATGTATATTTTTTTGGAAAGGAATGTTATATTTAAAATTTGAACTAGATGTTCTTGTAGCATAAAGTGAAGCCTGGTCAAACACCACAATTTTGGACTAATTGGAGTCCAGGTAAATTACAAAACAATTTCAATGAAATGCAATTTCCAGGCTGTCAAGTACTCTAACAGATTAGATGCTCCCTCGCAAAATCTTTTTATGTAGCATAGCTAATTCTCTTTGGGTAGAAGGGACAAGTAAATGTTAGTCTAGCTAAGGTCAAATCATTATGAACTCCAAATTAGTGAATTCAACTAAGTCATTTTCACCGTGTACCTAAAGTTCCCACTACCTTTACATAAAGATTTTAGGGGGGGAAACGAAATGTTTAGTGTACTTCTCCTTCATACTATCTGTGCCTGAATCCAAAATCTTCATTGTCTACTTTCTTGCTATATTTAAATTATAATTTAGGATTTAGTACATTCTGTGGCTATCACCAACACGTTTATAAATTTTTAGTGTCCTGATGGATGTTAAATTTTCCCTCAGATATATAAAAAACTGAGGATCCGTTTATATCAGGACTGCCTAAATTTTTAATACGATCTGCATTAATAAAATAAGTTTATCTAATTTGGACCCTATTTGCAAAGGCAAGCATTAAATGGTGAACAGTTAAATTAACATCCCAGGAATCTTACCTTTGACTGGTCATTTAAATGCACATGGAAAAGATTGCTCTATTACAACTCTAGATGCCTCACCTCAGAGACTTCTGTGTACTTTGTTCACACTGCAGGGGAGAAGGCTGAATCACCAAGCTCCCTTCCTTATGGATTCCACTGGAAATATGATGCTGTACAAACCCCCAGCAAACAGCTATAAATCTGGCAAATGTTCACTATATCTGTGAAGATGGAATGATTCTCCCCAGACAAGCTTCGGAAAATAATGTATTGATTTCTGATGGCAATTTATTATTCTTTGCAATCAACTGTGTTTATATTGTGGCCTTAAATTATGGTCCTTCCTCTTTCATTCCTGGTCTTTGGGATGTGAAATCAGAAAGCCAGAAAGCTCCAGAGAGGTCACCTCAAAAATACATGGAATTTAGATGAATTTTCTTTCGTCAGAAAATTTCTACTCACTGATCATTTTTTAGTAGAGTCACATCAAATGACACAACATTAACTAAACATTAGGCTTTCAACTCAGGTACCAATGACCCACTCGAAACAAAGAGTAGTTATTTAGTCCTTAAAACCCAGGCCTTTACTCTTCCCAGGACACTGAATCCCAGTGTCGTCCAAGAGGGGGTTGGTGATTTGACATTTTAAGTGTCTCACATGTGAAATTGCTCTGAATCTTTATCTGAATAAAAAAAGAAGGAAAAGAGTAAAAAAAACAAAAACAGAAAACAAAAAAAACAATAATAAAGCTTTTCTTTGTTGGGGGGGGATCAGCAGGAATTATTTCTGAGATCTTTATCCATTAAATGGTCTGAGAGAGAAAAACCATCGTCGTCTCCTATCTGAGATCATGCTATAAGAAGTTACTCCCTCAGACACAGTTCTTGTTTTCGTTTTTTGTTTTTCCCCTTTCTTGCTTTCTTGGGGTGAGTTCATAAAAGCAGAACCTGAGTCAGGCTTGTTGAGAAAAATGTAGAGAAAGAAGCTCACATTCTTCCTCAAGGGACTCAAGGCCAGCATGATGTGGGTTAAGGGCCTCTGACCTCCACTGTGACATTCCATCCGAGAACCTAAGCATGCAATCAACATGGAAGAGGGCAGACAAATGGAGAGACCTGGTCCCTGATATTGTTTGACTCCTTGGAAACAAACTCTAATTAAGGATGTTTTCATTTCATAAACCCCAAATCAGATTTTCTTTTTTCTGCTTACATCAGTTAGAATCAGAATTTTTATCACTGGCAATCAAAAGTTTTAACTAAAGGAGACATCAGGCTAACTGCTTGAGAATACCAGGCTAAAGAAGATTAAAGAGTCATTGAAACTTCTGTGATCCCAGGTTCATTTGCCTTCTGGAAGATTCTACCTTATGTTCTCCCGGTCTTTCACCATAAAAAGGCTAAATAGTCCTCTACTGACTGTGACTTACTGGGTATGCATCCTTGTTCACGTATATAAATATCTTAGCCAAAAGTAAAGCTTTAAACAAAAGCAAATTATGAGAACCACATCAACAGAAGAGAAGGCATTGAAAGCAAGTTACGCGATGGTGGTATTTAAGCAAAGAGAATATGAGCCAAAGGTGATCTGAGAGGGTAATTTCTTTTCTGCACACAACTTTCTTTTCATAATGAAGTGTTTCAAATCTGGCATATATTCTGAAGTTCACTACAGTCCCTACTCTTATTTTTCTTTAATTTTTTAATATTTTATTTATTTCTGAGAGAGAGAGAGAGAGAGACAACGTGAGCAGGGGAGGGTCAGAGAGGGAGGGAGACGCAGAATCTGAAACAGGCTCCAGGCTCTGAGCTGTCAGCACAGAGCCTGACGTGGGGCTTGAACCCATGAACCACGAGATCATGACCTGAGCCAAAGTCGGACACTTAACCGACTGAGCCACCAAGGCATCCCATCTACTCCTAATTATCTTAACCATGGGCCATTTCAGTTCCAGCCAGACACATAACATTGGATGGCTTTTAAAATTCATATTGTCTATCTATAAAAATGGACATGAACACTTCTTGATGTGATTAGGTCTTTTGTGGGGATATTATCAACAAGGTAAAACAAAAGCAGAAACCATGGTTTTAAGATAAAGCCTCAGCAGTAAACAAACAAACAAACAAATAAATAATAAACAAATCTACTAAGGCTCATAGATGTCTTAAATTTAAAAATTACTCAAACAGGGGCACCTGGGTGGCTCAGTCGGTTAAGCTTCTCTTTTATTTCTAAAATTTTTTAAATGTTTATTTATTTTTGAGAGAGAGAGAGAGTGTGAGTGGGGAAGGGGTAGAAATAGAGAGAGAGAAAGAGAGGGAGAGGGAGAGGGAGAGAGAGAGAGAGAGAGAGAGAATCTGAAATAGGCTCCAGGCTCTCAGCTATAAGCACAGAGCCTGATGCGGGGCTCAAACTTGTAATGGCAAGATCATGATCTAGATTGAAGTCGGATGCTTAACAGACTGAGCCACCCAGGCGCCCCAAGCTTCTGACTCTTAATTTCAGTTCAGGTCATGATTTCAGGATTGGTGAGTTCAAGCTCTGCATCAGGATCTGCACTGACCATGCAGAGCCTGCTTGGGATTCTCTCTCTCCTTCTTTCTCTGCTCCTATGCTGCTTGCTCTCTCTCTGAAAATAAATAAATAAACTTAAAAAAATACTCAGACAACTTAAAGTACCCTATCAGTACCACAGTGAGTTGAGGCAGAGATACAATTGGATAGAAGTTTCATGAAAATTCCTAGCCTTCTGGTTCTAGGCCCAGTCTTTCCCCTTCTGGGTATCACATTACAAGTCATCACTACTTTGCTTCAAATATGAATGACTTTATTTTTTAAGTCATTAGACAAAACCTTGGTACTCAATGTCAGTTACTAATTATTGGTAATTGATCTCAAATCTGACTTCAACATACTAGATATCGATGCACACTGACTGAGAACTGCTCCCTTACAGACTTTATGAGAGAATCCTTCCCTACGTTCCAAAACCCAATTTTAAAAGAAATAAAATCAGAGCCTATCCACCACTATCTTCTCCAAGCATTTATTGAAGACGGACTTATGTGCCAGACTGGCAAAACTCAAAAATTCTTCATGGAACCCTGCATATTACTGGTATTATATTTCTATCAAGAAAAATGCCACCCCAATGTAATATTATCATGCTCTCCCTTTGTGTTTGGTTTGCACCGACCTGAGAGTTCCTTCAGGAAAAAGCACAATCTCCCAAGGGCAGAAAACTATCATGGCCAACCATGTACAGCGACTACCTAGTAAGGTATCTGGAAAATAACAGATGCATGTGATGTAGTTATTGAATGAATGAATGAATGAATGAATGAATCTCAGAACTGTCACATATTCTAAAACAAAAACAAAACAAAACAACCAGGTTATTTATACATGATGTGTCCCTGCTGCTATTCTTGTAGAGGTAGTTCTTGCTGGATCTAGCAAGCTCCACCGTGACCAGATTTGCACAGTCACCCCTTCACACCTCCGCCTGGTGGGTGCCTCTCCATGATCCTCTCCCCCAACTTGCTGAAAAGTACCTAAGACTGTTGCATGGTGGCTATATCAGTAATGGCTAATACTAGCAACTCTGAGAATTTTTGGCTCCCCTCCCTGCTTCTCACAATGGAATATTCTTTCCATTCTTCCATTTCTAGGACATGGTCTCTGCCAGCCATCAGGCTTCTCTAGAATTGAAGTCTCCTGTTTAACTGGCATGTCTCCTTCCTCTGGTCTCTGAGAGAGGAAAACCTGTGGCTCCAAGCACAGATCCAAATCCTGATCTCCTTGTTAGCCTTTTGAATTCTTTGACCATGTTACCTCTGTGCAGCCTTGGACAGCTAAATACACAGGCAACAAGCAGATGAATATGTTGAGGTATAAGTCTAAGTCATGTCATTAATAATTTTTCTATATTGACTACAACCATCCATTATATGGAGTTTCTATCATTTTCTAATTATTTCCCTATGGTTGGACATAATTTGTTCAAAGATTTTAAGCCGGGTGTCTGGATGGCTCGGTCGGTTAAGCATTTAACTCTTGATTTCTGCTTAGGTCATAATCCCACGGTTCATACGTTCGAGCCCCACATCCAGCTCTGCACTGACAGTGCCTGCTTGGGATTCTCTCTCTCCCTCTCTCTCTGCCCTTTTCCTGTTCTCTCTCTCTCTCACACACACACTCTCTCTCTCTCTCACTCTTTAGAGAATTAATTTTAAAAAAGATTTTAAGCATCCCTGAAATAAGTGTTTTTGTACTTAAATGTTTGTGAACATCACTATTTACCTGGGATATATTCTTGGGTGTGGAATTAGTATGCAAAAGGATTGAAGTTTTTCAACGACAAATTCCATACCAGGACATACTAGACAACAGAGCATTGCTTGATTTGAAAGGTCCATATAAAAGATGTAGGCACAATGCCATATAAGCAAGGACTCCCTGAGGATTAGTCTGCACATCCTGAGCATATTCCTTCTGGAAACCGTGTTATTGTAGAGTGGCTGTACCAGAGACCCTCAAAAGTGTGATGGATCATGTGCAACGGCATGTTTCCTAGGTGTTTCAGAAAAGGTAATTGACAAACTTAAGTTCCGTCCTGTGCATTTCCCTCTCCTCTCCATTAAGTAAGGGTATCATTCTGGCAGAGAGCAGGAGTGCAGCGGAGTACCTTCTGCTGAGAGCACAGTTTTAATAAGGCAGGAACCCAACCTAACAAGCATCATATTTGCTATATTTGGGGGACACAATAGAAGTCAGAGCTGTTTTATTTCCTGCCAGTTCCATTCCAAAAACAAGCAAGTAGAATGCCTTTTCTTCTTGATGGGCATATGGAAAGCTTACGAATGCAATAATGAGAACTCCACCAGCCCATTTGGACCCTGGGGAGTTATATAACTTTATCACTTTTTTTTTTTTTTTTTTTGGTTAGAAGAACCCAGTGATCCCTCCCATTACCTCCTACACCGGCCACCTACTGCATCCCCTGAGATGTTCCCAATGACACAGAGGCTGGTGTTAATGTGCATAGGTTTATGGCTTAGAAAATGAGGGCAATTTTATTTGACTGCTCCCTTCGGGTTTCCAAAAATACCATCTTCTTTATATGCATGCTTGAAATCACAGGCCATTGGCTTCAAGAATATTCCCATTTAGGATCATTATCGAATTTGAGGGGCCCAGTGCAAATGAAAACATGGAGCCCATTGTTAAAAAGTTATTAAGAATTTTGTAACAATGATAGCACAGTATACACCAGGCTCGGGGCCCTTCCAAGTACTAAAGAAAGCTCCCATCTCAAAATGATAAAGCGCGTTACCACCTTCATCACAAAGTCCCCCAGAAAGAATGGCCTTTTACAGTAAAGAAAGATAAGTCTGCAGGGACTGAGTAATTTCATTGAGATGAAAGAATATGCATGCTATAGATAATATGCCGAACCATATAAAATTGCCGATATTTTTAACCTACAAATGGCAGTCTCATATGATTCAATGTAATTCGTGGTGACTGTTAGGAGAGTACATTTTCTTCAGGATTAATCATCTTTTGAGTTGGCACAGCAAAGAGCCCAAGAGATGATGGTACCAGTTGCCACACATGGGTTCCTTTTATGTTTGACATTTGTACTAGGGTAGCTTGTATTGCTATGCATGTTGGTGTGAGTGCTTATCAAAGTGATACCTCCACACTGCACATACAAAATTATTTTTAAAACAATCACAATTATACATTAACATTATCACTTAAATTTTTTTTTTGAATTCCAGCTTTTGTTAGGTGAACGGACGGATGGATGGATGGATACATACATACATACAATATACACGTCTACATATAGCTAGATACACAGATAGGTGAATTTTATTACAACATTGGATTATAAACCACGTGAGAAGTTTTGGGCTGCTACTTTTTTCACAAATTGTCATGTTAGGAGCATTTATATATGTCCAGAGTCACTAAACCAAGATTTTGAATTGTGTAATATTTCATCGCATGGAATTGCTGTCATTTATTTAGTCATTTCCCAGTGGTTGGACATCATTTTTCCATTTAAACTTCTTTTGCACATCATATTACTTCTCTAGGCTAAACTTCTAGATATGAAATTTCCACTTTGAGAAGTCGAGCCTTTTAAAGGCATCGCTGTTGCCTTCTAGAAAATTTAAACAAATTTGCAGTCCTAACATTTGAA
The DNA here is from genome assembly GCF_003009895.1 of Hyaena hyaena. Taxonomy (NCBI): domain Eukaryota; kingdom Metazoa; phylum Chordata; class Mammalia; order Carnivora; family Hyaenidae; genus Hyaena; species Hyaena hyaena. The sequence continues at coordinate 3,155,240 of NW_024080750.1, read as the reverse complement.
TGGGAGAAGATATTTCTCCACTGCCCTATACCCTTAGCAGCTTTAGGGAAGCACTGATTAGTTCTTGTTGGTTTCTTTTTTTAAAGAGTGGAAAGTGGGAACAGATCTCAATGTGGAAGATGCGATGACACAGAATAAAGTATCAAACTTCTCCTTGTTCTTACCCCCACCCCCCGCCGCATACACACGAGCCTTGCTTGGTGCCGAGACTCTCACCCTGGGGGGAGCTCCTACGCATGTCCCGGTACCCATGCTTCAGATGTTTTCTGTCCAATTACAGGTGTATATATGTCCGTAAGCATAGACTTTTTACATTACTGTTATCTTACTACTCACATTGTATCACAGTGTGACTTTTATTTTTCATTTGACGGTATATCTTTAGTAATGTTATAGGTCATTCTTCTATAAGGGTTTAATAGCATTCCATGATATGGATGAAACACAAATTATGTATCCATTGCCTTAGTGACTATTTGACATAGTAACACCTATTTATTTATTCATCTGTTTTCGGTGAATCTGATACCCCCAAGGAGGTAAGCTCCATGAGGTCAGAGTCATTGTGCATCTTGTCCAGTCTGAATTTCCATAAGCTGTGTGTTTTCTATGAGCTCCAATAACATGTCTTGAAGAAAGTAATGAAAGGGTAGAAACGGGGCACTTATATTTTTTCCCTGCTGCAAGGGATGCACTTGAAGACACAGCTCCATCCGTATTTATTATAATCTCTTTAAAATAACCTCCTATGGGACACCTAGGTGGCTCAGTCGGTTAAGCATCTGACTTCGGCTCAGGTCATGATCTCACGGTCCATGGGTTCGAGCCCTGCGTTGGGCTCTGTGCTGACAGCTCAGAGCCTGGAGCCTGTTTCGGATTCTGTGTCTCCCTCTCTCTCTGACCCTCCCCTGCTCACGCTGTCTCTCTCTCTCTCTCAGAAATAAATAAAACATTAAAAAAATTAAAAAATAAAATAAAATAACCTCCTAGGAGTACCTGGGTGGCTCAATTAAGCTTCTGACTCTTGATTTCACCTCAGGTCATGATATCATGGTTCGTGAGAATTAAGCTTGCATCAGCACAGAGCCTGCTTGGGATTCTCTCTCTCTCTCTCTCTCTCTCTTTCTCTCTGTCTCAATAAATTAATTAAATTTAATAAATCAATAAATAAAATAACTTCCTAGAAGAAAATCTTGCTCAAGGCAAACATAGTGTTTAATTTTTGATAGATACTGGCCTCCACAAAAACTTTACCAATTTTCATTCCCACCAACAATATATGAGTTTCTGCTTTGATACATTGTTGCCAGCACCAGGTATGAATCACTGAATAATGTGGCAGTTTTCCTTCAGCAAGCCTCAGCAAAAGCTCCATGTACAGCTGCTTATGCTGTGCACTGTCGAACATCGGGGGTGCCATTCACACAAGCTATAGTGTTAATGACAGTCATGGGGTTTTCCCAAATGGCTACCATTAGGGGTGCAGGGGATTGTCTCTGAGTATTTGCCCTTTTTCCCCTACTACAATTACTGGCAATTGCTAGCTGGACAATCCTATGCTACTCATGGGACTTAACCAGACAAAGGTGCAATGTGATACATTGTCGCAGAGAGACAGACACAAAATCAGCCCTCACCAAAAGCACTCAACTTTCATGCTCAGTTTAAAAGGAGAGGAAAAATAATACAGTAGAAACTGTGTGTTATTAGAACTGTGAGATTGCTTAGTTAATTGAAAAGGTCACTGAAAGTGCAAAAAAAGAGAAATAGATAATAAAGTGCAAATCATATAATAATTATATATATTATATAATTACACAAATATATATGATATGCTACATGTAAAAAGATAAATCTTGATATAAATTGTATATATATGTACATATAGATTTATATTAAAATTTAAACAATGTATGAGGATACATTCTATGTTCCTAGAACAAAGAAAGCCCCAAAATACAGGTTAATAAAGACAGAAGCTGATTTCTCCCCCACGAAACAGTACAGACAGAGGAAGCAGAGGTGGCCCAGGGATGATGGGGTAGGTCTATCTTAGCCCAGAGATATCCTCATCTCCAGGTCTGGGGGAGCTGTTTCAGCCCCTGATACTGTATCTGTGTTCTTGCCAATGCGAAAGGGAAGATCAAAGTGAGCACATCCTAAGGATGTGACAGAAGACAAGACCTCATTTCTGCCTGCATTCCTTTGGCCAAGTTTAGGCACATGGTCAGATGGAGCCATAAGGCACCTTAGAAATTTACTCTCCAGGCTAAATGCTGTGTCCAGCTCGCACTCAGGGCTTCTGTTATTAAGGGAAGAAATATAGAACAAATACTAGTGAAGAAATCAGTCTCTGCCCTAAGCAATTTATCTTTTTAGAACAGAACTCCACAATCTTCTCGTTTTTCATGTAGAATCCTTGAGTGTACGTCTGCTGACTGGAGTTCCACATTTTGTTTCTCACGTGAAATATAATTAATATCTTGGGGTGCCTGGGTAGCTCAGTCAGTTAAGCGCCCAACTTCAGCTCAGGTCATGGTCTCATGGTTTGTGGGTCTGAGCCCCACGTCAGGCTCTGTGCTGACAGCTCAGAGCCTGAAGCCTGCTTCAGATTCTGTGTCTCCTTCTCTCTGCCCCTCCCTGCTTACACACACTCTCTTTCAAAAACAAATAAATGCTTAAGATTTTTTTAAATTTAAAAATAAGAAATATAATGCATATCTCTAATTTCCACTTTCAGTGTCTAAAAGTGCTGTAAGACTTCAAGACACTTTTCACAGAATTTGAGTTCCACACCTAGATTTTTATGATATTTTCACCATCTTAACATTTGTCTCCCTCACACCTCATCTGACAGCAGTTTTTAGCTAATTGCCTTTATCAATTTTTTCCGAAGCATTCAATTTAGTTTCATAGAGATAATTCTCTTTTCACACTCATAATTTATCAGTTTACATATTACTTAATTGAATTGTATAATTATAACTGCAAGTACAATTACCATTAACAGATTTGAGACAACAGAGCTACCACTTGGTAAACACAAAGCTTAACAGAAGGATGCGAGAGAACTAGGTATTAACCCACCAGCCAAGTGGAGGTGGCACAGAGGGAGAGATGTCTATGTTCTTTGCGGAGGGAACATGGACCATCACTTAATCTGGCAAGCTGGTTGAGCGGAGGTCAACTATCAGACATTCAGCTAAGCCTTCAACAGGGCAAGCTTTGGTCCCCTCCATCCCACCAAAGAATAAGTTACTCCACAGAGCGTGTGACAAGAAAACACAAATCTGTGATGCCTTCCCCCATCCCCTTTCTCAATGGTCTTTCAAAGTGTAATCGTCAGACTCTGGAGCTTCAAGATGCAGAACTCACTTTTCCACAGCATTGCCTCAAAACACAAACCCACTGCCTCGTGTGGTGCTTTACTCAGACAAGCAGAGATCTCTTTCTTTTTTTTTTTTTTTTTTTATCACAACAAAGTAGGATTTATTCCTGGGATGCAAATATTAAATATTCACAAATCAAATAACATAATATATCACATTAATAAGAGAAAGGATAAAAATCATATGATCATTTCAATAGATGCATAAAAAATATTT
>NW_024080750.1:3118891-3151111 GCF_003009895.1 Hyaena hyaena | reverse complement strand
GGGGGGGGGGCTGAGCACACAAACTGCCTCTTTGTGCTGGGTCCTGGAGGCTAGACTTCAGAGTGGTGGCGCGCCTGCCGCCATTGTAGCTCCCGGGCGGCTGGGGCCCCCGAAAGAGCCACGCGGACACCGGGCATCCGCGCTCCTGGCTGGCTGGAACTCAAGAGGGAAGGCAAGGAACTAAAAACTGGGAAATTAGCCTGTGAGTTCGTATTTCGGGTGACGAGGCCAGCAGAGATCTCTTTCTACCCAAGAGGAAAAGTGGGCAGGTTGAATTCACTGACCAACAGTATGTCAGTTTCCAATGCAATGCCTCCCTCGAGATTTTCAAAGATAGTTTTCCCTGCGGATGATTTTTGTCTTATATCCTGACCTTAGAACTTTCCCTCAGGTAGGAACGAGAATCTACTGAGGCAGCTTTGTGCCCTAAAAGGAAACCAGTGCTTTGCAACTTAGCCTAAACATATAGGTAAAATACTAGAATAATTTCTCAGCACTGTTCAGTGTTGTTGGGCATACGCTGACATTTTGCAGAAATTTATCAGTCTCCCCTAGTCTCATCTGATCGATAAATTGCCATCTCAACTCCCCCCAACCCTATTAAAAACACAGCACGGTGCTTATTAATGTTGTTCTAGAAGGATTTATTACTAAATGATGAACAACATCGATCTTAAAATTGAATTACCAGACTCAGGACTTTTCCTTTATGTTAACGAAGAGTGACTGATTCCTGTCGAAGACCAGCCCAGTGGTACATTTAGAAACTTTGGGGCTCCTGGTTTATTTTGAAAGTAAAGAAATACTTTCCTTTATTCACTTAAGACCAAGATATAACTGTTTAAGTCCTTCTTCGATTTTTTATTTTATGGTGGGTAGTTCATAACTTACATCACACAAAAGAGTAGTTTAATATTGTCTACTAATATTAAAAAGTATCTTTCCTCTGAAGAATGAAATACTGTTATTTTTCCCAGTGGATTAATGCCGTCATAAATCTCTGCAAAAGCATGCTTGTGTTTACAAACATAGTATTTGTTGGTGAGCCTGAAATATGGAAATATTCTGCTATTTTTCTTGAGAGGGAAACATGTGTTTATGTATTCATCAAACATTTACTGAGACCCTACTTTGTGCCAAACCTATTCTGGGGAGATCAAGAATACAAAACAGCCAGAATATCTTTTATAAGGGCCCTAATCCTAACCATGAGGGTTCCACATTGCCAATACCATCACATTGAGGGTTAGATTTCCACATATGAATTCGGGGGCCGTGCAAACATTCAGTCTATAGCACTCATCGTGACCCCACTATCTCTGATTGATGTTTGAAATCCCCATATGGACAGGGAATGAAGACAGAGAGTGGTCCTTAGCATCTGAAGGATACAGCGGAACCGTATCAATTTTGGGAAAAACCGAAGCCCATAAAACTTAGCATTTTTATAATGGAAAAGTAAAACCCTCCCAGAGTTAAAATCCACATATTTGATGTGAATGAGAAGACTCATGCCTTCATTTGTTACATTATAATAGGAATCCCAAGTGCACCTCTCTCAAGGTTATGGACTAAGTGAAATTACTGTGCTATAAAACTGTCATAAGGGGGTAACTCCCGAAATGTGTTAGCAGAACTGCTACAGAGCCACAAACAACAGGCTGGGAAAATGCTCCACACAATTTGTGGAGACCAGGCAGTGCCACATTCAATGTGATTTCAGAAATTCATCACAAACCCAGATCTCTGAAATACTGAATACAAAACTGTCCACATCAAGCCCTAGCAATAGGTAAAAGTGAGTCTGGAGGTATGTCCAGAGTTGAAACGACCTCATTCAGTACAGTGAATATTGACCAAGTTTCCACCACGTGCCGAGAGCTGGGGGTTTGCAAAGTCAAATAAGGCTGAGTGCCTACCATGTGCTGGGGGTCATTCTCAGCAGTTAACTTACACAGATTTACTTCCTACTCACAAGAATGCTTTAGATGGCAATACTTCCATTTTACACAGGAAGAAACTGAGGCATTGAGGTGTTCGGTAGTTGTCCCAAGTTCACCTCGCTAGTGAGCAGCATGCCTGAAACTGAAACCCAGATAATGTGCTGCAGAGATGCAATAGTAAGTTCAGATAAAGACACTGCAGAAGAATCATTTGAATTTGCAGGGTCTCCTCATTTCCTACTTGGAAAGTTAGTCATTGTACCCCTTACTGGAAGAACATCCTTGCTATTAAATAGTGGGTCATTCCACTACAGTTAGGTCCCCGGAACCTAAAACCTTGAGCTGGAAGGGCCATCGGAATATCTAGTTAACCTGCTTCTCCATTTTACAGTTGAAGAGTACGAGGCACCAAGAAGTGACAGCTTATTACAGTCGTAGATAATCATTCATTGTATACCTGCCTGAAAAATAAGGATTCGGTAGCCAACAATGTTTAAAAAAAAAAAAAAAAAAAACTAACTAAAAAATAAAAAGACTAGAAGGAGAATCTGATCATTAAGAAACAAACTTGTTTATTACCAGGAGCTAAAAGTTTGCAAGAATGATTAAGGTCTTCTACTTAAGTAAAATTGTGCCCTAGATATTTGCATGCAGCTGTGTGTGTATTTCAGGGTAACATTTGCCCTCAAATCTTCCTCCAGATTCCCTTGACAGCAAAGTAACCTAAATGTACAGCTGAATAAGTCCTACTTTAAGGTTCCTTTTAAGGAGATTATACCTTGCCAGTTAGAAGTAAATTTCCTCACCCTGTTTGCTATTACTTAGACCTTTCTGTAAATTTAGTACCTTCACACATCTTACAATAATGGGTCTAAGACATTTGCGGCAGAAGAAGATTGCTTTGCCTTTTCTCCCTCAAAAAAAATTTTTTTTTTTCACTCAGTTCCACATGGAGAAAATCACACTCAAAGTCCAAAAGGACGTTAAGAAAAAGCATAGGTGATTCGGTTAATGTGTCTACACAGAGGTGTACACTCATTTCAGCCTGTGCCAGTGACTAAGAGCAAGAACTATAATCTAAACCTTTGGAAGAAGGCACATGGATGGTAACTGCTTTGCTTTTGTTCAAGATGAACCTTGGTCTCAAAGTGAGAGAGATCATTCTACCCACATTCCTTGTGAGCAGTGGCTTTCAGTAGGGACAATGCTGTGGTCCGGGGGCATTTTGGACACTCCGGGAACATTTTTATTGTCATCCTATGTGGGGGCAATATTAGCGTTTAGGGGGTGGGCCACAGGGGCTAGCTGTCCTCTGAAACACTGGACACTCTTTACCCAATGGAAGGTTGTTTCCACATCTATATGACGTTCAGATGGCCCCACTGACCATATAGAAACAATTTAGTTTGCATCGTTTGAATAAGAGTCCATTTTTCAGGAATACAATTACCATATAATCAAGGGAATTGCTTTTTTCTTAATTCTGTTGAAGAGACATGTATTTTGTTACAAAGATTACCCAACGTTATTCAGCATTTTGGAAAAATCATGTTAAGCGACCCCATTGCTCAGGGTATTAACCCATCTAAAAGAGTCAGCATTATAACTGCCACAAACACTCTGATTCGGTGAAGATGTCTGGGCACAAACAGACATGCCCTGTAATGTACACATGACTGATTAGCCAATGGCTTCCTCTCCCTGTTCATCAATCCCTAGACCAGCACTGAACCACCTCTGTCAATACCATTTGATGGGTGAGAAATCAACACCTCTGTCAATACCATTTGATGGGTGAGAAATCAACAATCGTCTCACTGACCCATCATATCTTGAGATCCCCTTGTCACAGCACCATGGAATGTATCCTAAGTAAAACACGAATCTTCGGACAACATGGACTTGTTTGCCTCACAGCCCCTTACTCCTCATCATCACAAGGCCTCCCACCCTTTAGTAGAACTTCTACATTACAAGTGCATGTGTGATTTCAGATATGCTTGTGAAACCAGAAGGCAGGACTGCATTTACCATCTGGGTAGGATGTGGTATGGGGATAGAGGCATCTCCCATGCTAATAAGTGCTCCCAGTCAGAGTCGCCCAGGGGTCTGCACCAGCCTGTTCTGTTCTCTGTGGTCAAGTTCAAAGATATCCAGATAAGAATTTGGATGTGTGCAAGGCTTGAAATAAAGATTTCAGCTACACTAGTAGATTGAATTATATGAAGGTGCTGACATCCGATCAGATTAAAGATCTTGATCACTGATCTCACTTTGACAGAGAGCAAGGTACTGTAGTGCCCAGCAGGCAGCTGGTTCAGAGTAAATTCAGACTCTCCAGTAGTCAGATCTGGTGGGCCACCATTGTTGGTTGAAATTTGTTGACTATGTCCTATTTCTCTTTGTGTGCCCAGGACATAAGACAAAACCAAGAACACACTAGGCACTCAATAAATATTTGATTAATTAATAAAATAAGTAATGATGGACTTCACAAGCCCAGAAGGATCCAAGAAAAGAAAGACAAACAATTCACAATGAATTTGTAGAAGCCATGTAAGCACTGGGGAATTGAATGAGTATATCCAGAGGGGGCTTGGATTGCATGACTTTTAAGTCATACCTTATACGGGAATCTTTGGTAAATGTCAAAAATTAACATCTAGAATGCATCACCTAAAAGGTTTCATTTGTAAGCTTAAAAGACCATGAAGGTAACAAAGTGACAGCCTTAGAATTCTAGAATGCCTAGTTAAAACCAGGGCTGTTCTGCAAAAGTCTGCAGTTCTGTAAACCAGTGATCTTTCCGATTATTCCTTTTGTCTATTTTCTGGCTTATTGTGAAGTTGATTAATTTCACCATGATGGTGAAAAGAAGTAATCACCAACACATCTAAATATCACCTTGTTTCTATTCTCACTGCTTTCTCAGAACTTAATATGGGGTTATAGGATAACCCAGATGCTATCAGCAGTAAATTAGAACAGAAATAAACAACAGTCAACCTTCTTCCTTACTCTTTGGAGAAGACAGAAAATAGGTATACAAGTAACAAGGAATGAGGTAAGCTGTGTGGATAGAAGAATAAATGGGGTTTTTTCCTAGGAACCTAAGTGGTACGTTATAGGATCAGGGAGAAGGCCATGTAGCTGGATCAGAAGAAAGGGACAGAAGGGACATCAACAAAAAGAAAGAGGATCCAGGGAGAGGAAAAGCCACAGAACGGGCTATTAGCCTCTCTAAGGACCTTGGGATTTTCTCTGAGATGGAATGTTATTGCTTAAGACCCAAAGATTATTCCACCTACTTCCTAGTCAGGAAAGCAAACACATGTCTGAGTGAGAGATTAAGGGAAAGAGAAAGACAGCAAACAGGATGGAAGGAAGTCGGGGAAAAGGTTGTCTTGACAGCATAATTGTTGCTTTGCCATTTTCCTTTTTTTGCTTATTTTCACCCAACTAAAATTTCGATGCCCAAGTTTTGCCATGAGTTTACTCACTTCCTTTTAGTTCTTTATTATAATCAAGTGAGTTTACATGTTAAGGGCATAGATGGTAAAAATAACAGAAAAAGAATGTGGGTTTTTAAAATACGAAAATGTGGTACCGTGTTTGGACTTACTCATTTGGGTTCATCTTGATTACAGTTTTTTTGGCAAGAAGTTAAATACTTCGGAGGGGAAAGAGGAATGTGTATTTGAATAAAACACATCGGATAGGAGTGGTTCAACAGATTATTATTTCTATGTATGGTCAACACAGGAAACTGAAATCCCACTCTCAGCAACTGTTTTTTTTTTTTTTAACCTTTCAAGGAAATTTTCCTGTAGAAGGGACTAATTATACATAATCAGATTTAATTATGTTAAGTGGCATGAGATGCAATATCCTTGCCAATTACCCCAGCAAGTTGCTTGCCTGGCCTTTTTGAGTGTGTCAGCAAGAATGCCAACAGCGGCAGAGAAGAATCCTGTTCGAGGCCATTTCTCAGATAAAAGGAAGATATAATGATCTTGTTGAGTTGAAGACAAATATGACAAAGAATCCCTCTTAAATCTCTGTCAGCTATTTTCCTTCCAGATTAGAGAAAAACCAGGGAAACATCCCTCATAATCTCGCATCCAGATTCTAGGGCTGGGAATGCCTTCCTGGAATTCATGCATCAGGAGGCATGCCCTAATGCATCTGGACGAAGAATCTGAATTGGTCCGATGCCTAGAATTAGGTTCGTTCTTCTCTACAAATTCACGGGCAGAGAGAGATCTTTCAGAGTTAGGCTTCTGACGCAAGGTAAAAAGATCAGGAGGGTCACCTTCAACCCTGTTGCAGAATTCTGAGACGGTCACCATTAAAGATTATGAAACTAAGATCCCACTAACTTGGAGATGCCCTGGATGGTGACCTCAAATAGCCAGAGAGAGTAGATGTCCGGATGGAGAGGCCATTGTGAAGAGAATAAACCGGACATCGCCAGGGTTCACAGGTTCCCTCAGTAGTAGGGATGGGGGGGAAGGCAGCCCAGGATTCCACACGTGGGTGAGTTAAACAAGTGGTTCACAAGTCTGGCCAGTCTCAGAATCAACTATGGGGTTTTATTTGTTTTCTTTTTAAATGCAGTGTTGTGGATTCTCAAATCAGAACCTCCAGGAACAGATCCCTGAATTCTATGATTTTAAATGCTCTCAAGGGAGCCTGATGTGGCTGGGCCCTGAGCCAGACTCAGTATCCACCACACATATACTGAGCAGCCCTGGAAGACTCTGGCTGCTCTAAGCCTCAGCCACACACTGGAGCTCTGGGCTGAGGCTGGGGTTAAGTTCGCTGGGCCTGTCCTCATGACGGTTACATTTTCTATTCCTTTGACTCTAAGAGCTCATGGTTCTGTATTCACAATGATAAGAAAACACTTTCTATGGTAAAATATAACCAAATAATGAAATGAGACTCATAACTAATATTAAGTACCACTATTCTAATAGATGGGTTGCCAAAGTTCAAATCCTACATTAAATAGGCAATATTTCAGGGCACCTGGGTGGCTCAGTTGGTTAAGCATCTGACTTTGGCTGAGGTCATGATCTTGTCATTCCCGGGTTTGAGCCCCGCATTGGGCTCTGTGCTGACAGCTCAGAGCCTGGAGGCTGCTTCAGATTCTATGTTTCTCTCTCTCTCTCTTCTCTCTCTCTCTCTGCTTCTCCTCCACTCACCCTCTGTTTCTGGCTCTCAAAAATAAATAAATGATTCAAAAATACACAATATTTCATTTAATTCTTATACCAATCCACCTCCAGATGAAGAAATGTAGCATTACAGAGTTGAAGTGATATACCCATAAGTGGGAAGGCATAAGACAGGAAGAAGGGGTAAGAAATAACAGAGATGGGACCTTTTTCTCCATCTGTCTGACCTTAGAACCTGAGGTCTTAGCTATGGTTCTGCTTCTCAGATAGATATGCACACATCTCTGTACATGATTAAATATGCATGTTAAAGGAATTCATGCAGTACGTACAGGTTTCGCCAGCAGGCCTGAAAATGTCCTCTGTCTGTGATGAACAGCAGCTAAAAAAAAAAAAAAAAAAAAAAAAGTGGTGCTGTTTTCACAGTGTCATACACCAGAAGGGGAGAAACCCTTTGGATTTCCTACCATATGCCGGATGCCTACATACATTATCACTTAATTTAATTATTGTAGCAAACTAGGATCATCATAAGCCCCACTTAGTAGTGAGGAAGCTGTAGTCTAGGAGGCCACATGAACTCCAACATGGGCCCAAGAACATAGATTGCAGGGCTCTCTGGTTCTAACGGTATGTACTTTTCAGTGCATCAACCTGGGAACCACATAGTAAGCTCCTTATCAGAAATGTTGGGGGTACCAGGGTGGCTCAGTTAGTTGAGCATCCGACTCTTGACTTCAGCTCAGGTCATGATCTCATGGTTCATGGGATCGAGCCCGACATCTGGATCTGCACTGACAGCATGGAGCCTGCATGGGATTCTCTCTCTCCCTCTCTCTACCCCACCCCTGATCATCCATGCATGCTTTCTCTTTCAAAATAAATAAACATTTAATTAAAAAAAAAGAAACATTGGGTTCATGTCTTCGCTCTGCTGACATGTATTAGCCGTGTGACTTTTAGTTTCTTTTTAAGTTTTTTATTTATTTTTGAGAGACAGAGAGAGTGCGTGTGTGTGTGTGAGTGGGGGAGGAGCAGAGAGAGAGGGAGACACAGACTCCGAAGCAGGCTCCAGGCTCTGAGCTGTCAGCACAGAGCCCAACACGGGGCTCAAACTCATGAACTAAGAGATCATGACCTGAATCAAAGTCGGCACTCAACCGACTGAGCCATCCAGGCGCCCCATGACTTTTAGTTTCAACTCAACTTTAGATTCCTCATCTATAAAAGAGGAATCTCTTTTAATAGTAACAACCTGCACAGTTGTTACAATAGTAACAACCACTTCAAAGGTTTATGTTGAGGTTTAAATATATTAACACATATGAAGCAGTCAGTGAAATATCTCTCATTTCAGTGAATGCTAGTTACTATTATTATGGTTAATTTTAATAGTACTTAGGGATAATATTTACTATTAGAGCTTTGAAAATGGAGATGGTAGAAGTGGGAAACAGTGGTAGGTGAGAAATTCCAGCGGAATTGTCAAGGATATTCCGTAGGAAATGAAACAAAAGCTGCAAGCTAAGCAAATAGCTAAGGCAATTTTTGGAGTGGTAAGGGAGAATTTTATAAATGAATCTGTACTACAATTTTTGGTTTCTCTCTCTTTTTTCCACCCACTGTTTCAACCAATATTATCAAGTGCCGACGATATGACAGACACTCTTCTGCCTATTAGGGATTCAGGGTGAACAAGACAAATAAGACTTTATCCCAGAAGGAATTTACATGTTCCAGAAGGAGAACATCAGTAAGCAAATAAGTAAACAGATGCAATAGTTCCAGTTAGTGATGGGGCTATGGAGGACAGTTTTAAAAGCGCAACAGAGAAAGCCTTTTGGAAAAGCGACGGAATCAGGAAAACTAAGACCTTGTTGAGAGATGAGATCTGAGCTAGGGTCTGAAGGACAAGGAGGAGCTTGAACGTGTGACTATCTGGGGATGGAGCCAGGGGAGCAGAAGAGGGAAGAACAGGTGGACTGGCCAGGGATGATAGGGAGCTTCGCCTATTTGAGAAAAGGTAAAAAGGCCAGTGTGACATCAGGTCAAAGTGGTAACCAGGGATCAGACCTCCAAGGGCCGCAGAGATGGAGTGACTGCCTTAGGTCAGGTTTGCGGAGACCCAGACCCAGGCGGAGACTTGCTTGGAGGAAACCCTTGAGGGCAGCAGCCATGGGAGACGTGGGGAAAGTCAGCTACTGTGTGGCCACAATAGAGGCCTCAGTGGACTGCACTGCCACTCTGAGCTGGGGTGTCCTGGCCGCGTTTTCCTCCCTTGGGTCAGTGAGGCTGGAATCTCTTCCAACAGCCAGCTATGCCCTGGGGACAGGAACCTGCGCAAAGCAGTTCTCTTTGAGCAAAGTCAGTGTGCAGATTAGATATCAGCTGAAGCCATGGGCCACAGACACTCCCAGCAGCTGGGGAGATGGCCCCTCAGTCCTGGAAGAGGGATCTGAGTGACATTATGGCATCCCCTCCAATGACCATACCAATTATCATTCGAACTGGGATAGTTTTAAAACTGAACGGGGGTGGGGGGAGGAAGGGGGGGGGCGCCTGGGTGTCTTAGTCAGTTGACTGTCTGACCCTTGATTTCAGCTCAGGTCATGATCCCAGGGGCGTGGGATAGAGCCCCTCGCCGGGATCCATGCCCAGCACAGAGCCTGCTTAAGGTTCTCTCTCTCCCCACCCCCTCCCTTCAGTCCCTTTCCTCTGCTCGTTCCCTCTCTCTAAAAATAAAAAATAATTTTTAAAAAAGTGAATGGGTTTCTTATTCATAATCAAACAGGGGAAATAGGCATTTATCAATGATCTGGCTACAGGCATCTCAAAAAGAAAACTATGTCCCCCAGAACCCCCCTCCAGACTCCAGCCTGGCAGGGGTCCCCAGGCACCACCGCTTCCCCCACCCCCAATTGCCTTGACGCCTCTGGTCTTGAATATCAGTCCTGCAGTGTCTTTTGTAACCCCTACACTGGTTTAGAGATGAAATGGAAGCAGTACAATATCAGCGGAGATGTTAAAATGACATATTCTGTGCCATGAGAGGAAAGCAAATAAAGGGGCTTTGAATTCCTGGAGGAGACTGAGATCCAAGGGTGGAGACATGGGGGGCTCCCCCAGGGCTGGGGAGTCTCGGAGAGCAACTCCACCAATGTTCAGAATGAGCCTCAGGCAGGTGTCACTCACGGCTGCCACAGGTTTGCAAACAGGACACTGGCCTCTAACTTAAAGGTGGCACTCCTTCCGGTCGGGGATGTGAGCAACAAACCACACTAGAATGAGAACATCTAGGACTTTATCCCTGACAGAGGTCACTTGTAAGTTCATATCCTAATGTAGTTCCTTTAGATGCCTCAAAATAGATTTCGCCCTCATCACTAGCTTTTAATGACAATACTTAGATCCATTACTAAGATCTTGTTTTCCAGTGTGTTACTAAAGAAATACGTTACAGGTACCACTATATTAGGAATGACAGTTCTATTTTAATATTACTGATTATTGTGTGTGACCCTATGTATCTCTGGCATGCCCTTAAAACCCGTCTTGTGAGAGGGTGTCATTTATTTCACCGAGCACCTAATGGGTCCATGGAGAACATATTGGTAGGAGCTCTGTCTTATTCTCCCAGAGTTGGTGATATTCACTTACTAGCATGTACGATTCTCAGTCTGCAATACAAGTAGACAAACATGATTAGATTTCTTTTGTTTTCTTTCAACCAAATGTTGGGGTTGCCTACAGTCTAAATCTGTAGAGGCAGTTCTGCATAAATCTTCTGCTAGGGCTCCCTGTAATATAATCGAGGTGGGGGATAGGAACGTGCAGTGGCTGGTAATATAGTTCTACTCATACAAGATTCATTTTATTTTCTTTTAGAGTTTATTTATTTATTTTGAGAGAGACAGAGACAGGGAAAGTGGGGGAGGGGCAGAGAGAAAAGGGGACAGAAAGAGAATCCCAAGCAGGTTCCACACTGTCAGCGCAGAGCCTGATATGGGGCTCAAGCCAATGAACCATGAGATCATGACCTGAGCTGAAACCAAGAGTTGGACACTTAATGCTTATTAAGTGTCTAATAAGACAGTTCATTGGGTCTCTCATATTCTGAGGTCTGGAGAATATGGACTGACTTCCAGCTAACTTAGGAAAGCATCAAGAAATGTCTCTTAAAAGGCTGGCACCAAGAAACTGTGGTTATCCCAGGGGGAACTGGCCCATCTAGTGAGATGACCCTCATCGTGTTCCCTTTGGGTGTTGGTACCCAAGACCTTCATGAGGACAGCAGTTGCAACTGTGGATTACAGAGAACTAGTTTTAAATGTTCACTCTTTCAATGGCGATAACTCAATACTTCAACCATTTGAAATTCTATATACCCCCTTAAAAGAATAAAGTCTACCTCTTCTATTATTATTGTCTATCATTACTAATAAAAAAAAGTCTTTCAGAATCAATTTAATTCATTGCCCTTAAATGTTCAAACTCTATCATCACACAACCCAAAACATGCCTCTGAAATAATTTTTTTATAACCGTCAAGCATGTTAATGGCCTTCGAAAAGCAGCACACGTGGGTAGTATAATGAAATTCCCTTTCAGATTTGAAGATCGTCCAGTCTTATCCCCTGAAAATCAAATTAGATATGATCTTCCTAAAAATAAAAAAAATAGATATGATCTTCCTGTTTCAAGGGCATGCAGTGGTTCTGGGGTCTCTCATGTGCTAAAGTATCATGGCTGTAGTTGGCCTGAGACTGTCCCAGTTTATGCTCTTGCCCCGGTATGATGTCCCCTTTCACCTTCAAATATGTTTTGTTTTGGATGATGATTTTCATGGTCATCCTGGCCATCAGTCCATGCAGGTTATGCTAGATGCCCCCTGACTATCTGCCTGGGCCATTTAGAGGTAGGCTCAGCTATTCCTGCGCCAGTCCTGGGGAAGGCCATCTCCCCAGAGGCCTTGATGCCTGCACAGGACTCTGCCAAGTTCTAAAAAGGTCTCTGTTTCCTTTCTCAGGGGCGGTGTAGAATTTCTCCCAACTCTTCTCTATAAGCTCTGGACTCCCAGCCAAGGGGGAATGTCTTAATACAAGAAAGAAAGGAAGAAAATGGCAGATGGCTATTGGTTTGGAGCCTGAGAAACACAGATTTCCACTGAGACAAAAAGACCTCTGGATGCACAAAGTTTAAGACTTTGGAGGATGTCAAGAGAAATTACCAGATACCCTTTCAGTGGAATGCTGGAACCACCCCCTCCAGGAAACCACTGTGTCCTTTGGCCGGGGGTGGGGGGGGGTGTCCACCTTCTTTTTGAGAAGGCTGTTTTACAAGTCTGTAGAAATAGAAGCTACTGTGTCGAAAACTGATAATAATGTAAATGTTGCTTGTCCATACACAAACAGTCTGTCTAAAGAAGAGAAAATTTCCCTTCCTTTCTGTGGAAAAATCCAGAATCCACCTATTTGTAAATTTATGTCAGCATTCCTAATCTATAAAAGCAGAGTGCTTTGAATTCTCCTTTGAAGCAATTGTAAAACTTTAGTGGTCTCTCATTAATGAGTTAAGTAACATCTTTGGCAGGTGTTCATTTTATATCTGTATGAAAGTCATGATTTTACCCTTTTTTTGGAAAATTATCCTTCAACACCTGGTTACCTGCTGGAAACAAATCAGCAGATAGAGGAAAATAAAGGGAGGAGACACAAGTTAATGGCTCAATAAAACACCATGTTGCACCTGCTTATTCTTCCCCCTTTCCAGGCACACATATAGTTCAGGGATGACGGTGACATCTGCATGAGAAAGCTTTGAACTTGAAACTTGAATTATATCTCTTCACTTCTGGATTTTCTTTTCAGGTTCTTGAGGCTAATTCTTATACTTTAAACTCTGAACACAGCTCTCTGCAAATCTATGGATTCCTCCCTTGGTGGTTGACATTAGCATTCTCCCCAGAGAGTAATTGTGAAGACCATTTTTGTTCATTTTGCATTAAAATGACAGAATTGAATAGAATTTGCATATGCATTCATCTGCCATGCTTGAACTAAAATATTACCCTTCAAAGTCCCAATGCAACCAATTTTGAGTAGCTGTCCAAAATCCATGACTGAGCCTGTCAGTGCTCTTCTCAAGTCATGTCCAAGGTTCCCGCCACTGTCCACAGAGTAGGTTCTAACCCACTTATCTTGATGCATTCGAAGTCCAGCATCTGGCTTGGGCTCTCCTGTGACACAGCACTGTCCATGGTACACAGAAGGATGTATCATTTCCGAACTTAACAGGTGATTTTTGTGTCCTCACCACCATGCTGTGCCCTCCACTATGCTAGCCCCTGTCTCTGCCTTCTGAACTTTTATTCACTTTGCAAACTGAGCTCTGATTTACCTGACCATCTTTGTCATCCTATCCCTCCCCCCGCTGAAATTTAATTTTAATCTCATAACAGTGTAGCCGTATCAGGAATACAATGCTTGGTCATAGTTAGGGCTGGTTACAACATTTGTAGGACCCCAGTGCAAAACAAAAATGTGGGGCCCCTTGTTCAAAATTACTAAGACTGCAAAGCAGGTTTAGCTGGGCATTAAGAATTCTGACTCTAGCTTCCCCTCTCTCGAACACTGCCAAAGTTTGGAAGACAGTGTTCTTTCTCACCAGAGCAAACAATTAACTAAGTTTTGTCTCATCAGCAGGTTGTACTTCTGTTACCCCAGGGACTCAGCTATTGACAAGCTGCCACTTCCTTTGGGAAGTTTTGCAGGTTAGTCTCATGAGCAGAAATCAATTCAAGGAAATCTTAGAGTTTTCTTAGATCCCAGATATTATCACGTATCACAGCGTTTCTTGGAGTGGAGTTATTCATGAGCATATCCGAACTAGGCTGGGCACCCTGAGGGCAGAAGACCTATATCATAGGTTTGTCCCCTCTTCAGTATGTCTGACCCATATTGGGTACTTAATACTGAAATTAGAGAAGATGCTTAAGAAGCAATGAAGAGAAATAATATGTTATAGTAGTAAAGATCTTTAAAAAAATTGTGCTTCACTGGAAAACATTGTAATGTCTACAGCAAATACATCTGAGTTACCTAATTCTGAATCTATGGGAATTATTTACACATCTGTAGGTTGAAAATAACGGATAGTAGTGCAAAATAATTCCCATGTATAGACATGCAAACTATGTCCAGTAAACGTCCAATGACATCCTACTACTGAAAAATCAAGTGTGACCTCCATTTGCACCCTTGTTTCAAAATTCCTGATCTATAAATGCCTGGTATTTCTATTTTCCTTTAAATCAGTTATAACATCTGCCTGGTTCCCTCATTTAATTAATGGGCTCAATCAAGTTTTTAATATGCATACTTTCTTATCTGTATGAAAATCATGATTGTATCTTTCTAATATTATTCTTTAACATGGAATCGAACAAACCAAACCAAAACAAAACTGAACTTGTGGAAAGAAAGAACAGATTGGTGGTTGCCAGAGGTGGAAGTTGGGGGCTGGGAAAAATGGTTGAAGGTGGTCAAAAGATACAAACTTCCAGTTATAAAATAAGTAAGTTCTGGGTGGTACCATGCAGCATAATCACTGTAGTTAACGGTGCCATATTGTATATTTGAAAGTTGCTAAGAAAGTAAATCTTAAAAGTTCTCATCACAAGAAATGTAACTAAGTGAGGTGATGGATGCTCACTAACCTTACCATGGTGATCATTTCACAATAGGTACACATATCAAATAGTTATGTTGGACACCTTAAGACATATAGTATTGTATGTCAATTATATCTCCATAAAAATGGGGAAATAAATAATAAAATAAAACTATCATTTAACAAGGTCTAATTCTGTTACAACAAATATTATTGGGTTTTTTAAAGTTTGTTTTATTTATTTTGAGAGACAGAGAGAGAAATCAGTGGACAGGCAGAGAGAGAGAAAGAGAGCATCCCAAGCAGGCTCCATGCTGTCAGCGCAGAACCCAATGTGGGGCTTGATCCCACGAACCACAAGATCATGACTAGAGCCGAGATCAAGAGTCAGATGCTTAACTGACTGAGCCACCCAGGTGTCCCAATAAATATTGTTTGGGTTTTTTAATGAAAGAAAGAAGGGAGGGAGGAAGGAGAGAGATCCAGATGGCATCTCTATATGTCTCCTCATATTGACTAAACTTGAGTCTTTTCTTCCCAAACACAGTCCCCCTCAAATATCTTCCCTGTTTTTAAGAGAATTTATTTTAGAACACTTGCAATTATAAATTCTGTCTCCGTCCCTTTGAGATGTAAATCATCTCCCAGCCTCTTGCCAGTTTTACATGCCAGGGATGGCTCTCTCAAGGACCTGGAAGCCATTCCTTTGAAATGCAATCATTGAGAATGATGGGCTGAGTGGGATAAACCAGTCACAGAAGAACAAATATTGCATGATTCCACTTAGAGGAGGTATCTAGGACAGTCAAAGTCATGGAAGCAGAGGGTAGAATGGTGGTAGCCAGGGGCTGGGGGGAGAGAGAAGTGGAGGGTTGCTGTTCAGTATAAGGTTTTAAGTATAAAGTTTCAGTTATGCAAGATGAGTAATTTCTACATATCTGATGTACAACATTTTGCCTATAGTTAGCAATGCTCTTTTACACACTTAACGTTTTAGGATATCTCATATTTATTGTTCTTACCAGAATTAGAAAGAAAGAAAGAAAGAAAGAAAGAAAGAAAGAAAGAAAGAAAGGAAGGAAGGAAGGAAGGAAGGAAGGAAGGAAGGAAGGAAGGAAGGAAGGAAGGAAGGAAGGAAGGAAGAAAGGAGGGAGGGAGGGAGGGAGGGAAGAAGGAAGGAAGGGCCCCTATCTATCCCAGTCTCTGTGGGACAGCAGGAGCCTACTTGGATAAGCACCAACCAGCAAACACAGATGGCTTCATCTCATTGCCCAGCCTCGCCCTGAATGCACCACTACTTCACCCCAGCACTTAAAAACTCTTCCGTTTCAATGGAATTGCGTTCATTCTCTATGCCCTGTCAAAACAGCCTTGAATCAAGTCTTCCTTTGCCCGTTTAGCTCTTCCCAGGGCAACTTTTCTTTGACAAGGAAGGGAAGAAGGAAACTGAAAAAAAAAAAAAAAAATCCCACTTCCATTTTACAGATGAAAATCGTACATTACAGTGAGTTTAATGAATTTGCCAGCTGGGGATCTACACCCAGATCTTTGGGGCTGTGCTTTTTTTTTTCCCCCTTTCCCATGCTTGACTCTCTGCTCCGCAGAACAGACTGAGCAAAAAAAATCCACTTGCAACAGAAGCTCTCCGTGTTCTAGTGTGTTTTATTCCAACAGCACTCCCCCAGGCCAGGTTGTTTGTGGCCTTTGCTAACAGGTGTGCCAAGGGCCATACAACAGCTTCCCTTTGCCTCTGTGTTCTGTATGTCCAGAGGCAGGCAGAGGATGAAACATCTTGGGTTGCCACGGATGGTCACAGATGTGCTTTGCCAGGGAGCCCTTCAGGGTTTGTATTCTGGCCACGTGTGGAGCCTAACTGCATATCAGAAATGGGACAGTGGTTGCAGGCAGCTCCGTAAAATATTTGTTCAATATTAGCTTGCTGTGAGTATTCCCATTAAGAAACGGGACAGGAAGTGCTCTGGCTCTGAGAGAGAGAGAGAGAGAGAGAGAGAGAGAGAGAGAGAGACAGGTGCGTGCATGCAAACATGAGGAGTCAATTAAATTTTCTGAATTTTTAAAATATGAAAGATGTGCACAGAGCGCTGGAAATTAGAAATACCATTACTTTTGTAACCACTGGAGGAAGAAAACCAATGATGAGGTCAGGCCTTTGAAGATGAAATTATCTGAATTTAGTTTTATCTCCACAAGGAGATACAATGAAAGACATTTTATGTGCAGAAATTAACCTCAGGATTCCAGATACATTGAAATTCAACTGGGACAAACTATTTTTTAAAGAAAGTAATGTCGGGGGGAAAATAAGGTATTTTTATTTGGGTGGAAGAAGATTTATTTATTCTTTTAATCAACATACATTAAGGGACTTACATGGCTAGGTGCTAGGATATAATATTTTCAAAAGAGATGTTGTTTTATAGTGCAGCACAAAAGATAGCTATTAATAAAACTTAACACACGAATAAATATTTAAACACATGCCGATGTAAGTCACTGCAAAGAAAGAATTTGTCTCTTTGATAGTACACAACAAAACAGAGTTTATCTCTGTCTTGGGCTTCCCCAAGAAGTGATTTTTAGGTGAAGATCATAAGGATACTACTAGTTTAGCAGGTGGAGGGATGAAGGACCAGAGCAAGGCTGGCAGTAAGTGTATGGATGTTAAAAAATAAAGTCAGAGAACTTGGCAGTTGCTAGAGCAAGCAGTGATTAATAGACCAGATTAAGGATTTTGATCTTTGGCCTGAGAGCAATAGGAAGTCATGACATAGTTTCCAAAAGGCTACCTTTTGAAAAGATCACCGTGGCTGCGGTTGGGAGACTGGCTCGCATGTGTGCAGGGTGGAGCATGCTGAACGGAAGCAAGATTAGTCGGGAGTTAGTGACCCACTAACTTGGTTGAGTGTCCGACTCTTGATTTCAGCTCAGGCCCGTGGGATCAAGCCCCACATCAGGTTCCTGGCTGAGCGTGGAGGCTGCTTAGGATTCTCTCTCCCTCTGCCCCTCTCCCTGTTTGTGCTGTGTCTCTAAAATAAAATTAAAAATTAAAAAGAAAATTTCCCTCGTCCTGGGCTCTTATACTTAAACCATGCATAATAAAATGTGAAAAGTTGACTCAGGAGTGAGACGTTTTTCCAGAAAGAAAAAAGAGCTGTTTCAGCAGAGAATTTGAGCACTATCTAAGTAAGTAGCAATCGAGTGCCACTACTGTTTACCAGTCTAGGTCGAGCTAACAGTTCTAAGGCCAGTAGGTTTTAAACATTAGCTTGGGAGTCATTTGCCAGACATCGGAGCCCAGATCCGAGATAGGGCCCAGAAGCCTTTTACAACTCTTAGCTCAAGGAAATACCAGATGGTTCAAATAGGAATAGTGACTCTGTGTGAAATATAATACTTAGGATCATACAGAGCACCTCAGAAAACTGGATTAGCTGTAACAGGAGTAACATTGTTTTTAATCTTCTCACAGAGTTGCTGTAACTCATCTTTCCACAGATGAAGTATTCTCTGGGTCCTCTGCTGTGTTTCCTTTAAAATTCTACACACGGCTCCATACACACCACTGACTTAACATATTCTCCACCATACACTTCAACCAGTTGTTGATGCATTTCTGCATAGAAACATTTTTCTTTGAATAAAACCAACACTTACTGCAGGGACTATGGGTTTTGGAAGAGAGTTATTTTTAACTATGAGATTTCAAAATGGCAGCTAAATTAGAGTCTAGTAATCCCCATTTCACCCGTGGTTGACGGTAGGTGCTGGGTCCTGCCCACACCCCCAAAACAATGGTGGTAATGTTCTCTCAAGAGTGACAAGGTGAAAACCCATATAATTGATGAGATTAGTCACCTATAAGAATAAAGTTTCAGTTTGTAAATTTCAGTTAATGCATGCTAATCTAGTTAAATTTCTTAGAAATTATGTTTTTTTTTTATCTAAATAGAAGGAGGTAACATAGACCAGTGCTTAAAAACATGGTCCGGGAGGCAAATCATGGGAGGCTCTTAAATACAGAGAACAAACTGAGGGTTGCTGGCACGGTGCTGGGTGGGGGAATGGGTGGTAAAAGGGCGATGGGCGTGAAGGAGGGCACTTGTTGGAATGAGCAATGGGTGTTATATGTAAGTGATGAATCACTAAATTCTATTCCTGAAACAACTACTACATTATATGTTAACTAGCTTAGATTTAAATAATTTTTTAAAAAATACTGCCCCAAAAAAAGAAAGTAATACTAAGGAAATAATTGCAAAGATGTTTATTTTATTTCATTACAGCTTTGTATATAATAATGAAAAAAGCTAAGTCCCTATATTGATAAATAGTTGAATATGTAATTAAATTCACTTATAAGTAATATTACAACTATATGCACATACAGACATACATAAAAATCACATTATAATGAAAATTTATATATGATGATGTTAATTTCCATTGATGGCATAGAAAGATATATATAAAGCAGTTATATATCATATAGAATCATATATCATATAGAATCAGTGTGTTAGATTCCAGCTGTTACATACTAGGATCCAATTTAGTGATATATTCATGCACTAAAATGAATTGAGGTAGACCAAAAAAAAAAAAAAAAAGCATATTCAAAAAAAAAGAAACCCAACATGGTCTGCACCCTAGCCACTGGCTGGGTAACTGTGGGTACTTTACAACCTCTCTAAGCTTCACCCCTTTTATTAGTAAAATATAAAAGTAAAAGTAATTCATTCTATCTGAAACATGTCTGTGAAGATAAAATGAGACACTCAATATACTTAGACACTGTAAATTTCAACTGATAGGTATTTTTATTGTTTTATATTGTTTTGACTCAAGGGTTAATAGTATTTAAAAACAATTTTCTTTCCTATATACTCATATTAACCAATCAAAGTTTATTATGGAGGAGATTATATTTATGTATCAAATATCTAGGAATAAATTTTTAAAATCCAAGGCTATAAGAAGAAAGCATAAAGCTTTACTGAAATCCAATACTGCAAATTTAGTTAATCTTCCAAAATTAATAATTAATCTTGTCGATCTCAATTCCATAAAATTCCCCTAAAGCCCCAATGCTATGTGTTCTAGAATTGAAGAGGCTACTCCTAAATTTTATCTGAAAGAGTAAATACAGGAGAAGTAGAAAAATTATTATGATAAAAAAGAGAAAGGACTTACCTTCCAGAATCACTATATACTACATAACAGGCCCAGTACTTTAACAGTGTGGTAACTGATACAGAGACATGTATATAAATATTTCAGTTTAAGCTAGTTTAATATGAGTTTCTCATTTGCACATAAACTAAAGAAAAATGACTAATATAATGGTGATAAATATTTAGTTCCCAAATACTGATATCATAAAACTATCGTATAGAAATATGCCTCAAGATATATTAAAATATTTACACGCATATTCATTATGACATTATTTGTTGTAGTAAAAAAGCTGGACAAATCTAAATGCCTGTGGATAAGTTATATCTGAGCTCAAATATCCCAGGGCCCTGTCTAACTGGACATTACCCTATGGCAATGAAATCTCTTTCTAAACCTTTAACACCTAACAAAGATTGACACTAACAAATTCTTGTGATGAGGATGATAAGCATAATAAATATTTATTGAGGGCTTACTGGGTACCAGACATTTTACTTATTTTTCACGATCTCGTTTATCTATCACAAAAATCCCATAAAGTAGACCTGATGGTACCATTAGTATTCTTAGTTCACAAACGAGGAAAATCTCAGAAAGATAAAGCACTTGCTGAACACCGGCTGGCCAGGACTCATGCTAAAGTCAGCCTGACATCAAAGCAACACTCTGCACTGCTTCTTGACCATAAAGAAAAACAGCCTATTATAAAAAGCACTGATGAAACTTCTTAACTTAGATCTTAAATAAGCCTCATACATCAGAGATGGATGTTTTATTAAAACCTGTGGAGTTTTGACCCCTAGAGATGATATTGTTTCTTATGGTCTTTGGTCGCTGTTTTTATTCAATCCTGCTGAGGAAATACAATCTACAGTGTCCATTGTTATCTATAGAAGATGTTAGGTATTTATACTATATATTATCTTGTCTTATTAGTGGTTTTTCCATGTACATATTTATATTTACATGTGAACCATGCATCTTTTGTTACAAAGAACATGAAAAAAACACTCAAATGTGGAAGATAATAGTGACAATTATGCTGATGACAATTATAACTGATATTTCATTTCAAGTTCCCATCATTCTAGAGGCAGATTCAGAACAAAGTTAAAAGTAGAACAGGAAAAAAAAAAAAGCAAACATGGAAAACGGTCTTGGTTATTTTTTTCCTTAAAATTTCACTCACTCTTCTTATATATCATGATCATCTCTAGTGTGAAATATCTACTTTTATTTTTTCCCATATCTTTCTTCCGTCTCTTGAAGAGACAAAAGTGAAGGGTATTAGTTTCTTAATTAAGTTCATTACTAAGCACGCTTGTTGCCTCCAAACTAAGAAACTGACTTTTTCCTTATTCTCATGCATGGATTTGAAAAAATGTTAGCACAGTTTGTTTCTAGAACAAATCCACTACCTGCAACTTACCCAGCTCTCAAAGTAAAAGCTATTTGATTATATTATGGAGATTTGTTTTCTCTCAGGTTTTAATATTAAGTTACCATTTCAGGGTTTTCTTTACAAGAATCAAACAATGCTGACTATGTATAAATTATGTTCTTTTAATAGTTAATTTAATTTAATCCAAAGTTATTACTAGCCTAATTAGGTTTATTTGTGTCTTGGCTTAAGGTCTAGAGCATAACAAACTTAAAGATTTGAACACAGTGCGGTTAATTATGCATCAAAGCTGTAGAGCAACTTGTTTTAGGTCCATTACACACACTCACACACACATACACATACACACACACACACACACACGTACAGCATGAGGAAAAAGAACACAAGAAATTCTTCTCACAGGAAGTGAAATCACACCTGCCTTCCTATGTATCTGTGCTGCCATAGCTCAGGCTCTAAGACCGTGTTTGCTTACTTTCACTGTTCACAACAGTTTCTGGCCAAACTATTTGTCCTCAAGGGCTCTTTGACTCTATGCTCAACATGGATCCCCAGGGTCTACGAAATTAAGTATAAACTCTTCACTATGGCTTTCAAGAATTCTCTAATTTGAACCCAATTTATCTGCATAGTATCAGTGCCCACTACTCTACCACATGACCTTTAGCTTAATTATTGTGCTCCAAACCTCGACTTCTGACTTCTGAGCCACTGTGGATGCCCACAGCTTCCCACACTGTCCCGAAAACTCTTGTTCATCCTTGTTCCCCTCCATCTTAGGAGATTGTAGGAAGTAGGTATGGAACAGGGAGGGAGCCTGATGGTTCTGGGTCCCAGACAACTAGAGCAAGAACCCAGAACCCACAGGACCTAAACACAATTCCAGGGGATTGTTTGTTTGGGTCATTTGTTCCCCTTGTATATCCATTTTCCAAACATGGACTTAATGGATTCCATTGCTGGCTGTAAAATATGAGCTTTTCTTTAGTGTCAGAGAATCTCAGAGGTAGTTAACTTCTCTTGGGTCCAGACTAGCACATATCCTTAGGTTACGCATGGATCTTTCGCCCACCATTTCTGTGGCCAAGTGCTCGGGGTCAGGGAGCAGAGCCAGCAGGAGTGTGCGCAGGAATGGACCAGGCAGGCCAGTAACAGACACCTGTAGCATGCAGGCCTTGAAGACTTGTGGACTCCTTCCAATTGAGTCCCGTTTTATGGCTTTAAATCCCACAGGCAGATAAAAATTCTTCCTTAATTGTAAAGAAATAGAAGAGGAAGCAAGTATGAACACAGCAATAAAAATTAATGAATTACTGGCACCCAAAACAACACAGACAGATCTCAAAACCTTTATGCTGAGAAGAAGAAGCCAGAGGAATGGGGTGTATACTGTAAGAATCCATTTTTAAAAATTTTTTTAATGTTTTATTTATTTCTAGGAGAGAGAGAGACAGCGTGAGCAGGGGAGGGTCAGAGAGAGAGGGAGTCACAGACTGAAACAGGCTCCAGGCTCTGAGATGGCAGTCAACACAGAGCCCGACGCGGGGCTCGAACCCACGAACCGCGAGATCATGACCTGAACGAAAGTCGGACGCTTAACCGACTAAACCACCCAGGCGCCCCTGTAAGAATCCATTTATAAGTAATGTTTGAACAGGCCAAGCTAATCTATTGTGGTAGAATTCAGAACAGCAGATGTTTTACTGGGGTCTCGAGGCTGGCCAAGAAGAATGCCATCAGAAAAGAACATTTCTGGAGAGGAGGACAATGGTCCAGGTCATAGAGTGTATGAATCGGATAAATGTATGAATTTGCCATAGGTCATTAAACAGCACACTTAGAATTCATACATTCCACAATTAGAATATTGTTCTTTGGTATTTAAAATGAGATTTAGAAAATCAATATGTTATAATGTTTTTCCTGTAACTATATGAATTCTCTCATTTTCCCTGGATTTTGAGGATAAGGGGCCCAGTATGTAGGAGAGGCCCCTGCAGTCAGAATACCTGGTTTGACTGCTTTCTGGCTTTGTGGACAGAGTATGAGGCAGTTTAAAAAAAAAAAAAAAACAGTTATTATCGTCATCATGATACCTTACAGAATTATTATAAACATTAACTAAATGAGCTGACACACATCTCAGCCCTTGACCTCAGGACCTAGGCATATGGTCATAATTAGCTGTGAGTATCAAATCAGACTTAAGCACCTTGGGGGGAAGACTTTGGATTCTTAGTATTTTTGTTGCCCCTCAGCACACTCCTTGTGTCCCTAGGCACCCTCAGTGGGATATATGGGGCAGGGGTGTGAACAAAAGATACGAGGATTCTCAAAACGTTATATCAACATGTAAGGTACTCCTGAAATATCAACATGGCTTTTTTTTTTGGGGGGGGGTAAACATCTTAACTATTATAAATACATGACATTGTTCCAGAATAGAATAAAATCCCTAGGCATACCAAAGATAAAGCCAGAGGGTTCAAAGGAATTTCAGATACTCCCCTGGTAGTTTCTGTTGTTCCCCAGAAGTAACTTCTCCTGGGTTCAATTTATTCTCCACTGATTTCAGGCTGAATTCAGTGGAGAATTTTGAGAAGTGACAATGAATATTTGCTGAACTCAATTGAAATAGATTATAGCTCATTCAGGGTTCACATTTGGAATAGCCGTTAGTTCATCTTAATGTATTATCTTGATTGTATTCATCAACTTAATGTTACTTCCTTTAATTTCAAGTGATACAAATAGTAACAATCCATCTATCCATGAAGGAAGGTAGAGACAATGCTATGCACCTTGTGAGTATATTTTTTTAAATTAATTTTTTAAAAAAGTGTCAAGGACAAATAGTGAGTGTAGCAAATTCATCACTGACTGGCTTCTGTAGACTGACCGTTTAGTAACATTTGACAATCAACAGAGGTGACCCATAGTCAATGCTGTGGGAAGGCTGAGTTCCACCAATGAACATTTTGAGGAGAATAGGATATTAAAGATCAGCTGATTCTTAGCGCTGTCAGAATTCATCCTGATTTAAGTTGTTTTCAAATACTGTGCCCATTCTACATTCAAATTCCCTACAGCAATCTACAAAACAACTTCTAAAAATACTCAGGAAAGTCTATATTCAATAAGAGACGATTGTAGGAAATATTTCTCCTAGGGAATGAGTTTTAGACCTAAGCTCTTTTAGAAATTCTTATTGCATATGAATAGAAACTACCAAGGTATGAAGACTAGAGAAATAAACAGCCTTTGGGTTAGTTTCGCATATATGCTTCCTGAATGCTGATACAAGAACTCAGAATGGGCATCTGCCTAAACACCCTGGATTGACGTGTGGTCACTTCCAAAACACAGACACACTCATTCATATTTCGGGTGATCATTCTTCAGGACCATCTGCTTCATGGTTGTTGAATTTCTGGGCAGTGCATGTAGATCCTTTATTTGTATTTTACAGTATCTTTGGGGCTCCTGGACTTAATTCCTGTGTGTGTGTGTGTGTGTGTGTGTGTGTGTGTGTGTGTGTGTGTTTAGGCTACCCCATATCAACAAGCATTTCATGGATACCAGCAGGTTGTCTGAGAATTCAACTCTTCTCCTATCTATCCTGGGACAGCATCAGACTCCACAGGTTAAGGGCTCAGCCCCAGAAGATTGCCCTCGGCTTCAGAAACTCATCACAAGCCCCCATACTGTCACCTGCAATTCTGACCCATGAGCTACAAACTGGAGGTTTGAACAACACCCCCATCCCCACTCAGAATGCCAACTCCAAGTTCAGGTTGTCACCTGTATCTCTGATGCACTGACTAGAAATCAAGGGTTCCTATGACTCCGTCCTTGGGCTCGATTAATTTGCTAGAATCACTCACAGATCTCACGAACCCCACGTACTCACTAGATTACCAATGTACTACAAGGCATATTAAAGAATATAAATCAACAGTCAGGTGAAGAGCCACATAGGGCAAGGTCCCGAACAAAGGAGCTTCTGTCCTTATGGAGCATGGGGTCCAGCACAATGGCACGTAGAAGCTCTTCCAACTCCCTCCTTCTGCTTTTTATGGAGGCTTCATTACATAGGCATGACTGATTAACTCATTGGACATTGGCAACCGACACTCTGTAACCGCTCTCCTCTCCCAGAAAATCTGGGGGTGAGACTGAAAGTTCCAACCCTCTCTTTATGGCCGGATCCCCTGGCAACCAGCTCCCACCCTTAGGTGCTCTCTGAAAGTCACCTCATCATATAAACCCAGTTGTGGTAGAAAGGGGCTTGCTATAAGTAATAGACACCCATTTCACCTTTATGGCTCTGAAGTATTTTCAGAAACCAAGGACAAGAAACCAAACAGAGGGGGCTCCATGGCTCTTGTGCTCGGAGAAATTCCAAGGGTTTAGGGAGCTGTAAGCCGGGAACCATGGATGAAGACCAAATACATGTGAGAAATATATTTTGATCATCTGAATGACCAAATACTTGTATTTCTTAAAAACCCCAAATATCACAGAGCATGACTGCTTATTTCCATACCCAGCTTTCCCTCCATGACCAGCTGTTCTTTCCAAACTTTCCACATCATTTATTCTTTCTGCAAGTGTTCACTGACCTCCTACTATCTATAGTGTCTGGGTTGTCACAACTTGGGGAAGGGACCTGGGGAAGGGGTTGGCATCCAGTAGGTAAAGGCCAGGAAAGAGGCTAAACATCCCACAATGCACAGGGTGAGCACCAAGTGAGGATTATCTCATTAACAATGTCAATAGTGCCAAGGATGAGAAACCCTGGTCTAGGAGGAGAAAGCAGGGGCTTTGCTGAGTTTCCAGAACAGGTTATAGGCCTCTTTTTGTGTCTGCTTCACTAATAAGAATTACACCTGATTCTTGAATGGTGGGAGGTAAGGGCACCTTATACCTTATGAGTCCCTAAAAACTTACTCTAGGCTAGCCTACTGTTGGCCAGAAGCCTTACCGACAACATAAACAGTCAATGAGCACATATTCTGTGTGTTACATGCATTATATACTGGATTCTCACAATGAAGTAAGCCAGAGAAAAGAAAATGTCATTAAGAAAATTGTAAGAAAGAGACAATACACTTATGCACTGTACCTTACTTATGCAAAGGATCCACCTAGAAGTGGTTCTGCACAGTTCATACCCATATTGTTCAAGGGTCCACTGCATATTCAGGCTGAAACTGCTTTCATTTTAACACCTCTCTGGATCAAAGCTGTGGAGGGACTTAACAGTTGTTTCCTATCTCCAACTATTCACAACTACCGACAAGTATCTTTTTAAAAAAAATTGACCAAACTGTCTTAGATCAATTTGTATGACCTCCCTCAAATCATCCTTTACCCTCCTGGACACTGCCATGCTGTTTGACGTTGGCATTTCTTAACCAGCTAAATGCAGAGAAGGAGAAAAGTTGGGAGTTGAGGTTGCACTGTGTGATATAGCTATGAGATCCGGGCAGTCTCCTCAGGATTCAATTGTAAATGCTTGAATATTATATTTTCTTATTTTATAGAGCCCTAAATTATACATAGAAATAATTCCAAGTCCTGTATTTAACTTTAATCTGATTATTTTAAAAATAACATACCCATTGCTTAAATTAAACATATTTTATCAACTGGGTTTCCTACTAATTATGCTATTGCTCTTATTAAAAATTACTCACTATAACATCTGTTCCAATTTCTATAAAACAATGAAGAGGTTTGTTTGCATAGTTTTATTTTTAGAATGGACTGAAGAGAACACATGAACACGTCCTATTCAAATAAGTATTTTCTCTTGAAAAGGCAAATTTATGGATTCTGTAAATCTAAATTTAAGTGCATTGAGTCTTTTAAACTCAATGACTGGTGTATGATCTGTGTAAAAGCCACCCATCAAAGCCACAGAGCTTATTTAATTATTTACAAGTGTTTCTCTGTAGCAGCTGACTTAGGGACTTCTCTCTCCGTCTTTATTTTGTGGAAAAGTGTGGATGTTAAGCTCATTGGAGCCAACGTTCATTAAACTGTGAGAACAGCGGATTTGTAAGCTCCTTAAATGCTAATAGGGAAGGGCCTTATAAATAATCTAGCTTAGTTCTTTCATTGTACAGGCAGGGAAACTGAGGTTCAGTGATGGGACATGTTTTGGAACCAGCAACAGGGTGAATTATTGGTAAAGCTCAAAGTCTCCCCAAAATGTGCCACTTTGACACATGGGCTCTTTTGAGCTGAAGGCAACCAAGATTCTGCAGGCTCAAAAGAAACTGTTGCCCCTCCCTTAGCTACCTAGAAGAATCTAAATTCGGGGTCTTTCTCAGAATAAGAGTTACTACCAGAGACAACTTTTACCTGAATGACCCATCTGTGTGGCAAGGCAAGCATGTAATTACCAAACATCTGTGCTTCTTCTTACTGCCTGTGAATTGCCCTCCTCCCCTTTGAAGCCCCAGGCCCTTATCCCATTCCTTAACTTGGGATGCCATTTATACCCCATTTTACCTTTCCATCTTTAAACTTTTCATGTCTATGAGGTTCCCAGATGTAGGGAATTAAATTTGATTTTCTCCTGTTAATGTGTCTCATGTCAATTTAATTCTTAGGCCACCTAAGAACATTTGAAGGTAAATGGGTTTTTTTTTTTCCTCCTCCATAGCTACAAATGCCTGAGGTAGGCAAAATTCTAAGATGGCTCCCAAGAGTCATGCTTTTGTCTGATCCTCTCCCCTATGAATATGATACGGTGTCATATCCTTGATTAAGTTCTGTTATATGGCAAAGGCACAAGGATTTTGGAGATACATTCTATTTCTTTATTTTTAAAATATTTTTTCATTCATTTTGAGAGAGAGGTAGAGAGAGCCCACATGAGCAGGGGAGGATCAGAGAGACAGGGAGAGAGAGAGAATCCCAAGCAGGTTCTGCACTGACAGCACAGAGGCCAACACAGGGCTCAATCCCACAAAGTTCAAGATCCCATGAACCCAAGCCAAAATCAAGACGAGGACACTTAGCTGACTGAGCCACCCAAGCACCCCTGGAAATAGAATTCGAAAGTCTAATCAGTTGACTTTAATGAAAAAGGAAATTATCCTCAGTGGGCTTGACCTAATAAGACAATCTCTTTCAGAAAGCATCTAGATTCAAAGCAATACCTTCTCGGGGGCACCTGGGTGGCTCAGCCGGTTAAGCGTCCGACTTTGGGTCAGGTCATGATCTCACGGTTTGTGGGTTCGAGCCCCGCGTTGGGCTCTGTGATGACAGCTAGCTCAGAGCCTGGAGCCTGTTTCAGATTCTGTGTCTCCCTCTCTCTCTGACCTACCCCTGCTCACGCTGTCTCTCTCTCTCTCTCAGAAATAAAGCATTGAAAAAAAAAGCAATACCTTCTCTTGTTGGCCTTGAAGAAGAAAACTAGCATTTTGTGAAGAAGGCACATGGCGTGGACAGTGGGTAGCCTCTAGTAGCTGTGGGCTTCAGTAATACAACTACAAGGAATTAAACTCTTCCATGATCCAGTGAGCTTGGAAGAGGACCCTGAGCCTCAGATAAGAATGTAGCCATAGACAAAATCTTGACTTCAGCCTGGTAAGACCCTGAATAGAGGGTCAAGCTAAGGAGTACCCAGA
Organism: Hyaena hyaena; assembly: GCF_003009895.1. Taxonomy (NCBI): domain Eukaryota; kingdom Metazoa; phylum Chordata; class Mammalia; order Carnivora; family Hyaenidae; genus Hyaena; species Hyaena hyaena. Next base: position 3,122,076 of record NW_024080750.1, on the reverse strand, counting down.
TGCCTGGAAACTGTAAGATTTTTACAAAATGGGTGTACTTTTAAGCCACTAAGCTTGCAGTAAGTTACACATCATAAAAATCTAATACAATGACCTTGTTCTATGATTTTTCCACACTTAATGCTACCTCCCCTCTCTCTTGAGCCAGACCATTCTTAGATTCTTTGACAGGGATGAGATGAATATTTCAGGAATGAATTGATAGAGACAAGCCAACAGGTTTCATGCATGTGTCTTTCCTCCTTTTAATTTTTTTAATGTTTATTCATTTTTGAGAGAGAGAGAGAGCGAGTGAGCGGGGGGGAGGTGGGCAGAGAGAGAGGGAATCCAAAGCAGGCTCCAGGGTCTGAGCTGTCAGCACAGAGCCTGACGCGGGGCTCAAATTCATGAACTGTAAGATCATGACCTGAGCTGAAGTCGGACGCTTAACCAATGGAGCCACCAGGCACCCCACGTCTTTCCTCCTAATACAACACCCTGCTAGTTGATGTTGCTTCCAGTCCTCAACTGAGGATTCAGGAGGGAATCCTCAATAATCTTCAGGCACAGTACTGACTGCTCTTTTGGTCTACAGATAGCATCAATAAAGAGAATAAGTACAATGAATTAAAACAAGCAAATAAACTTAAATCCATGAATTTATATGGATTCTAAAGACAAAAATCAAACAAACAAAAATCTTCATTGTTCATCTTTGCAGGGATTTAGGAACCAATTCATTAGTTTAAGAATGTTAAGTGCAGGGAATGAAGGAAGCATTTAACCTACTTCTCTTATGTGGATGGGATCTCAGAGAACCCTCAGAGAACTGATGAGGAAATTTCTATTTCTAAAATGTCCCAAGTAGTGAATGAAGAAAGAATGGTAGAATTCACACATCACTGTTTTTAAAACTCCAGTAAACTCATGGAGTAGATAATGATCATCAATGGCTGTGAAAAGGGGAAACAGACAATTACGTGCCTTCTGAAGGTCAGAACACCACCTATGAAGTCAATGTGCCAGAAACTGAATATGCAAAGGAACAAGGTTCTCAAGATCTGGCAACTTTCAGGAAATACTGAGGGCAGAGGGATGTGCTAAAGCCATCAAAGAGATGCACTGAACAGCAACATTCACAGAGTGAGGAGTGTGATGTCATAAATAACATGAACTCCTTAAAAATGATTTCCAAGGAATAGAACTAGAGATGGTAAAAGAATGCATACATTAAAAGAGACTTAAGAGAAATATCAGTACTTGCAATGTATAAATCTTAGTTGGATGTTGATTTGAAGAAAATGAACACACACACACACACACACACACACACACGATATAACTGGGAACCTTTGAACATGGACTGGATATTTGATGATATTAAGAAATATAAATTAATGAGTTTTTTAGGTATTCGTGGTTATTTTTGGAAACAGGGTCCTTAACTTTTAGAGATATGCTTAGCAATATAATGATAGGATGTCATGGGGTTTACCTCAAAGTAAATGTGATGAGAAGCAGGGGAATGTGGATCGGGTTATGAGGAAACATGATTGATTTTGAGTTGAATAATATTAGTGGATGGGTGCATAGGGTTGCATTATATTTTTCTATTTTTGTATCCTTGAAATTGTCTATAATAGAAAGATTTTTTAAAGCAAATGATGTCATCCTGTACTGAAAATACTTCAGTGGTTTTTCACCAGTGACCAAAATCCTGCTATAGACTACAGGATTTGAAGAAACCTGCCTACCAGTTCACTCTCAGTAGAGCCCATCTTCCTTCTCTCTAAGCCTCACAAGGCCATTCACTTCCCCAATGACTCAGGACCTTTATACACGCTCCCTTTGGTCAGAAATGATCCTTTCTACCTTTTTTTTCCAGCTGAGGCAAAGAAGTCTTTTAAACAATCTCAAAGCACCATGTACATCTTCATCAAGCCATTTATAATGGTAGTAATTGCATTTACATTCGGTTGAGGATTTTATCATCGTGTAACTCTCAGTGGGGAAATGGGGTAGTTTTGTTTCAGGATCTTACTCCTCATAAGAAGGTGCTTAAAATAGTGAAGTGTCAAAAGAATGGAATAAATAAAATTACTCAATGACATCCAACCAATTGCTGCTAAGTAATTTATGTGTAAAGTGATGCTGAAGAGTACATATAAATAAGAAACAGAGAAGGAGTAGAGAGAGGAAATGATAATGCCGATAATATATCTTTTCCTCGAGTCTTTAAAGATGGATACTCCCCTCTGGAGCCAGCACACCAGTCTCCTCGGTTGCTCCAGGACAAGAAAATAAATTAAGTGAGAGGATCATATTGTCACAAGTTATACAGCAGAGTCTGCAACAGCCAGATTCCCAAGAGCCTGTACCAAAATGTGGTGGCCCCATTAAGCTAAAAATGGAACGCAAGCCCCCAAACCGCCAATGGCTAGTCATCAGTGGCTGATGTTTCTTGTCCTCTGCTTGGAAGGAAACTGAAATGGATGGCAGAGAGGGCAAGGCAAGGGCAGATCAGCTCTCTTGCTGGAAAGTACTTCCTGTAAGCAAACCTGAAATTTGAACCTCTCCCATCTACTTTATTCATTACCCCTCAGATGCAATATATCCTCTAAATTTAGAGAGTTGCCATGTGAATCTGAATGTCTTACAATATTCTATCATCTGTACAGACAGATCATGGGCTTTTCTCTGTACATCAGATGTATTTCGAGTACCTTCAATGAGCAAGGTTATATACTTGTGAACAAAACCACACTGGGTCCCTACTCTGAGGGAGTCATACTTCAACACATTCAATTGAAAAATAAGCCCTCCATTTTTTGATGAATAAGGTAAAAATGACTCTAAAATGCTGATGTTCAATTTTTACTGGATGCCACAAACCCATAATAAAACCCAGATGGCCTGGTTTCTGTGTTTTGAGTAGACATAGGTCTTGCATACAAATCTGAAGAGAAACAAAAAATCTTCTATAAAAATGGATAGGATGATGGGTCACAGGAAAGAACCATATCAATAGGAAGGTATTCTATCCCTTATTTTTCTAAAAAAAAGAGAAATAAGGATCATTAATCTGAAAAACAGTCAAAATGTAGCCATGTGATAAAGAATCTATTCCTTCTAAGGTCCCATCACATCTTCACCTACTACTGTGTTGTAGAACAATATCTCTGGCTTTCAAGCTAATTGAACGTATT